>NC_067134.1:8303177-8647504 GCF_021347895.1 Acanthochromis polyacanthus | reverse complement strand
CAGTTCTAGAAATAAGATCCCAGGTAAGAATCAAAAAGATTAAAACAAGGTAAAAAAAAATACTGATTTTCAGTTCGAAATATTTGAAATCAGACTTGATGTTGCCTAATAATTGAAAAATACTAAACATGAGCAAATAATTCTTTTTAATTAAATATTTTCTTATTTCTAGCAAATAAAGATTTAAAAACAGGAAAAGCACGACTAATTTAAGTAAAGAGTACTCAGTACTAGTGCAGGATAATTACACTGTGGCTGGATAGAAGTTGGTTTATCTTGAAATAAACCTAAACCCAGGTTAAAACTAAACCCAAAAACTTCTACAGATACATGAAGATTCTACATCCTGACTGACTCCTGAAACCACAACCAGGACTGCATGTATGATCGGATCAACATGTGACCAAAATCAGCTCTGACGGCAACATTTAGTAGAATTACTCTCTAATATTGATTTCTACATACAGTGCTAGCAAAGATTGCTGGTTGTTTCTATAAATATAAAGAACTGCTTGAATCATTTCAACATAAACACTAGAAAAGCACTCAGAGTGCAGACCTCCGCCAAGGATAGAGAGGAAAACAGGAAACCCATGCAGTAAAGGATCATGAGCTGGAATCAAACCTGTGTCTCTGACACAGTTCTGTTTACAAATCACCTTCTTAACCAGCTGAGCTATCTGGACACCTTGTTCTAATCTGTTGGACGACATACTAACCTATGATGTTTTTGTCATATTTTGGACCACATACTAAAACATAGTAAAAAATTCAAAGTGATCCAGAATCCAGGATCCTTTCCGGATTGCCACCAAAATGAAATCAGCTCTTCCTCTTACCATAGTCTACATCCCCTCAAAATTTCATGTCAATCTGCCCAGGCGTTTTTGAGTTATCTTGCTAACAGACAGACAGACGGACACACAAACGTCACATAACCTCCTTGGTGGAGGTAATAAAATGTGTGTCACATTCTACATTTGCAGCTTTCTGAGACACTGAGCTGAGAGATGCTGAAAGCTCATTGATCAAACATGGTACTAGCCAGTCAGTTTAACAGCAGAGTTTATGTTCACAATAAACAGAACCTGGATGGAAACTGACCTGAAGAACCAGGATGAAGATGTGGTGATAACACGTGTTCTGTTGCTGTCTGTGCTGTAATAATGAATGGATCCAGATGTGATGCTACTCTTTAGAACAGCTCTGGAAATAAATGTGTTGATGTTGGTCCAATATCAGTGTTTGGAAGAATTCTAATAATGTTGTTACTAGGAGGTCTGGAAACCAGTTTTTACAGCTAAAAATGGTCTGAAAAGATCAACTGTGGCATCAGTCTTTTCAGACTGTGGATCAAACAGAGTCTCAGACAGTCATTGATCTTATTATGCAGTAAAATACCTCAGTTTAGGATTTGCAGATGAAGGAAGAAATACAAGACAAATAATCTTCAGACAAGATTAATAATCTGACAAATTCTGCTCTTGCAGAGTAAATTATTCTCAAAACAAGATCAAAATTTTTTTTGGCGAGATATAAGATTATCAGTCAAGGTCAGAGAGTTAATTACTGCAGTGTAGATGTACTCTGTGTGTAGTAGGATACATGTACTGTGTGTATCAGAATGTCCTTCAGGTTAATGATTTTCTATCTTATAAAGGATCAGAGCCTCATATCAGGTTTATAGTTTTATACTGAGCCTGTTCAGAGTCCAGACCAAACACTGACTGATACTAAACACATCATTACTGCACTAAATGTCTCTCATGGACTCCACATTCATTTCATTCTGCAACTTTTCAACCAAACTCAAACTTCTGTGAGGATTCTTCTCCCCACATTTCTCCTGACAGTAATCAAAGCTGTTCTCTTGGATTTCTTTCTGCTCTCTTTGACTCTTTATCAGTGTTTTCAATCTGTTTCTGTCTTTTTAGACAGATATTTGTGATCTGCTGATTTCTACACAGCAGCAGCAAACTGATGCTGATTTCTATGAGACTTGATGTCAAATGGAGGCTGAAGCATGAAAACAGCTCTGAGGTCTGGACTACCAAGCAGGATCTGAGCTCATGGAGGAACTTCAGCTTTACTGTCGTGTCCTTTTGTTTCCTCAACAAGAATTTCCTTCACCTTGAATCATTTTCTGTCTGAATCAAAGAGAACCAAAGTTCCACTCACTCAGCTTCTTCCTCTGCAGCTCTCTGCTGTGTGGACCAGGTCTGAGAGAAAATCCTCCTCTGTGTCTGCAGGCTGCCGTCACTCTGAGACACAAAGTTCAGCTGCTGCACCTTTAGATGAAAGGTTGCTATAACTCCACCTGTCCACCAGATGTCACTGAAGCCTTGAAGCTTTGAATCTTATGGAAAGTCTCAGAGCTTCATGAGGTCCACCTGCCATCACTACTGAATGTAAAAACACCAGGAGCTGAACTGAACCAGGAGCAGAACTAACAAACAAAATATGCGATAGAATTAACACAAATATGAATAAAATGAACAAAATATGACTCAAAACTACCACAAATATGAATAAAATGAACAAAATATGAGCAAAAACTACCACAAATATGAATAAAATGACGAAAACATGAGATAAAACTACCACAAATAAGAATAAAATGACCAAAATATGAGATGAAACTACCACAAATCTTGGTTGATTGGTTGATGATGTATCAGTATTGTTATTGATTATTGATGGTTACAGGGACAGAGGTTTGTGTGTGAGTCTCTGCTGCCATCTAGTGGTGGATCAACAACATGACTTTTCCCAGATTGAATGCCACAGAGTCCTGACTTGTTGGTTGGATCAGAGAGACTTCCAGTAAGATGGAGCTCTGAGCAGCAACACTTTCCTGAAATCTTCAAACGCTCCTCATAGTTTGTTTCATCTGAAGTTTAGTCTAAATCAATGAAGTGTAGGACTTTGAACAGAAAGGAGACTCATTTTCTCTTCCTTTGTGGATGTTTGGATCACCACTACTCTGCAACAACGTCAAGTGAAGCGGCCGTCACCATGAACAGCAGAAGAAGCAGCGGCAGCTACAGAGGACAAGCTGCAAGCCTGGAAAACAAGAAATCAGAGGAAGAAGAAGACAAAGAAGAGCCAGGAGACACTGGTACCACGAAGAAAAGACTAGAACAGGGCTGTTCAATTCATTTGGAATTGGGGCCAGTTCATGAAAGTGAGAAACAACAAGAGGCCGGACAATATGAGTCATCACGGTAAGAAGAGAAGAAACGATAAGAACATGCTGAAGAAATGAATAGATTGTGTTTGTAAGTGCTAACAATGCACACTGTGACACACTGACACACACAGAGCCAAGGCAACGGTACATTTACATTTTCTACAATGTTCACCATCAGAGCAGGTGAGCAATATCCAAGCCTCATTAACAGACAATTAGAGAAATGCAATGAAGCAGCAGAAAACATGCAGAGAACTGGACAGAAGTGGACCAGCACAACTGTACAGGTTGATATCCTTTATGTTTGAGATGACACTCATTGGAGCAACAGGCAGCATCACATTTATCTACAACAACAACAACAACAACAAAGTGCACAGTATGGTACAGAACAGAACTACAACAACAGAGCAGAGCCTGCTGTTTGATCAAGGCCATGGGTTTCAAAGTGCAGCACTCAGTTCAGGGGAGACAAATCACTTGTTCACAATTTAATTCATTTAAGCAGCAAAGGACTTCCTAGAGCACCAACAAATACCAAAGCAAACTGCACATTCTGCCTCTGAATAGAATGATAAGAACATGGCAGATATTTGATGAAGGCAGAATGCTTCAAAGTAGATTTAACAACAATCACTTCATCCATTTGAAGACAGAACAATCACTGTGACTCTCCCTAAGTTGGCCTCTCTACAATGCTAATGTTCAGCAGGAAGATAAACACCAGAATGTCCTCTGAGTTCACAGAAAAACGCTTCAATGCGTTTCCTCTGCTAAGCCATCTAATGTCACTGTGAACCAGCAGATCCTTCTATCCAGCAGACATGTCAGTCAACAGTGTGAGGAAAAGGCACTGCTGGAAACCGGAGGTCCAACGGAGAAAGTTTACAAGTGCCATGACAGAGTCCACGGTCTCTTTGAAGTCTCCACTGAGCTTTTCACACAGGAGGCTTTGGTGGATGAGGACATGTAGAGCTCTCACCTGAACCTGATCCCTGCCTGCCATCCAGGGTCTCCATCTGTCAGCAGCATGTTGATCCAAGTCCTTCTCCTCAAAGAACTCAATCATTTTGGTGAACACAATCTCCCCGCTAGAGTGTCCCTCCATAGGAATGAGTCCAAGCAGATCCTGGTGAAAAAGTTCCCCGTCAACAAATGGCTCATAGAGGCACAGCTGAGCAACATCACTGTTATCTGTCCACTCGTCCACGGACAAAGACATCACCTCGGCCTTCCTCAGCTCGTCCAAAAGCGTCTCCAAAACGTCCGATGCGAGGGACTCCGCTAGGGTTGCCAACCCTAGATGCATGTTTTTGAGTGATACAAATGCATGGAAAACAAATTATTATTCAACTATTTATTTTTTAGTGGAAAATAAAAATCTATTCACACCTGACTAGGGCACTTAGCAAACCCTACTGTGTGAGGGAATGACCTAATGACTCCCATAATGAGGTTATGTTATTCACAATTTACCTCCTGCTACAAGAGTGTACTGATGGTTTAAGAAAAACACTAAAACAGAATTTGATTTTAATGTTTTAGTGGGAAAAAAACTATGAAATTAAGCTTTTTTTGCAGCTTTTATTTAATTGCACAGGGCAGTTCTCTCTCTGGGAACAAAGTGGCAGCTTCTATTGCTTCCTGGGAGGGTATGAGTAACTAGCATACGTCTGAATGACAGTGATCTGGAGAAGTTTGTTTGTTCATCACTGTAAAAAACATCCTCTCAACTCTCTATCGTAACTATCAGGTAGCGATACTCCTTCCTGTTCAGTGCCAAAGTTATTGATCCGCATAAGCAGCACATGGCTAATTGAATAAACACGGTGGAGCCGGTTAGCATTCTAAAGGCTATCCAGGCTAGCAGCGGTGAAGACGTAAAGCTGATGGAGGGATAAAAAACAAAGGGACAGCACAAAACTACCAACAAACGGAGGACAACACCGAACTATTACTGGACCGGAGGAGCCATTTTTCACGGCTGTATGTTTAAGTTTAAGATGAACAGCGGCTGCAGCTAAATTCATTGGCTTATGAAGATCATAAGATCGACGTTGCTGTTGATTATGCCCGGTAGTTGTTATTGACTGAATTCTGGAGTTTAGTCAGCTGCCAGAGTGTAGCGTGAGCTCTAGACCTATATATTTGACAGTACTCTTGTGGTTCTGTAACGTTTTGATTACAAGCATATCTGCCACTGTCTCAGCAGACAGCATTTGGGAGTAGACGCGCTGTTCTACCACAGTAATGGCGGCGCCACAAATACGGGACAAATTAATTTAGCCCAATTTACGGGACGTCCCGGCTAATACAGGACAGTTGGCAACCCTAGACTCCGCTGTCCTCATAGCTGACGTGTGGGATGTTAGAATTTGCTTGATGGAATCCATAATGCTATTTCAGGTTTTCTCATCTGCTACCACCTCCTCAATGGATGCTAGCAAACACTCCTTCATGGTCTCTGAGTCTGTAAACGGCTTTTTCTTTCTAGCTAATATCCAGGTGATCCGTAAAGACGCCGTCGTTGCTCTCTCTTGATCCGTACAGGCGTGAAACCAAACGGACGTCTTTGCTCATAACAGGATGTAAGGTCTGATAACTTGGACCTCTGAGCAGCAGAGCCCGGTGGGAAAGTAGCATCAAAGCTAGCATGAGTTGGGGTAAAACGCCGTCTCAGATTGATTCTTTACACACTGGCTGCAGATTAAACACACCGGATTCTTTTCCACAACAATAAACGCATATTTTCTGTCCATTTATTGTTGAAGTTCCTGTTCTCTGAGTCAACTATTTCATCAATCTTTCCATGGTGCATTGTAGTGATGAGTCTTTGAAGCCTTTGTTGTAGTTTTCTGTAGGTTAGGATCACTGTTTAACTTTCTAATGTGTGTGTGAGTTCATAAAGTGGATCCATGTAAACTAGTCTGAGTCTGAATTATTAGTTTATGTCACCATGATGTCACAAGGTCTGAATGAATGCACTCAGAGATGGAATATGCAGTTTGATCACAGAAATAATCCTTCATAGAGTCCATGATCATGTCTGATGAATAATCATGATATTTTTCATGTCCAGTCACTGTGTTACTTTAGTCTACTATGACACCATGCTGTCAGCTAAGTTAGCATTATGTTCATGAAAATATGTGGAATTGTTCCCTAAAGTCTGAATAAAAACTGATAAACTTAGTGGCTGTGAAATATGGAGCTCAGTAGAATTTCAGATCAGACAGCAGGGGGCGTAGTTGTGATGGAGGCTTTAATAGCTGCAGCTGTTCCTGCATGTCCAACCTTCAACAGCAGCAAAACAAACAGAATCCTTGTGTTTGTCTGTGTTAACATTCACTGTGGACTGTTGATAAAGTGGCTGAGATGAAGCAAACATACATGTCACACATGCTGGAACACGCTTCAAAACAGCAGCATTCTCCTTCCATTCATGGAGCAAAAACAAGCACTAAGCTCCACGTGCAGCTGCTAACCCTGAGGAAATGCTAGCATGTCCCAGTGCACAAACACAGAGCTAGCTGGGCTCATTTTAAAGACATGAAGGTTGAAGTGAAGCAGAGCTCCTGCAGCCACACTTTGGACAAAATGCAGGAAAAGAAAAAGAAAAGCTCTGAGCAGCACAACTTTGTGACGTCTACAAACGCTCCCTCAGAGCTGCTTTGACCCTCGTGTCGTCCTGAGGCTCAGATTGACCCGTTTGAAAGTTTAAAACAGGGCCGGCTCTCCCTATACGCGAATTAAGCGGCTGCTTAGGGCCCCGCCGCCACAAGGGGGCTCCCGAATTGACTGTGTCTGATGGTCTGACCCACAGACTGCCATCTAACATTACTTGCTTCGGACAAACCTGGCAACCACCCAACACGCGTTGTAAGTTCAGTGTCGCTGATTGGGCGGCAGCCGCAGCCCCAGACATGTGTCAAAATATTTGGTTGGTTGATCAAAAACCGGCATCAAGGAGGATGTTTAGAAGAAGAACAGAAAAAAACAAGATGAAGCGCGTTTATCCTTCAGGTGCGGAAAAAAGGAAAAAGAAGAAGGAGGACGAACAAAAGAGAGATACGCAAGGTAATTTTTGAAAACATCAGTTGATTGTTTTGTGGATACTATGATCATGAGTCTCATTTTTAAATGCACTTGTTGTCCTTGATATATTCAGCTCAGCTGACGGTAACCAAATCATTGTTGCTAATGCTAGCGTTGTTTAGCTAGCGGCGCGGTCAATTTCTAGGTACAGACAGCTTCTATATTGATGTGTTTTCTTGTATTATAGATTAAGATTAAGCTCGGTTCCTGCAGCTTTCACATTGTTTATAGGATGAAGTAGAACAATATACTCACCCAGAAGGCTTTCCTGATCCAAACAGTGCTTCAGGAGACCATGATGAAATATTGGTGAAACTAATGAGTTTTTGAGTTTGAATTACTCACTCACCTTTCTCCACCAAAATGGCCTGACTGGGCTTTATCCCAACCTTTGGGTGGCACTGAGAATAGCCTGCACACTGTCAGTGACAGTGGCATCTGCAGAAAGGAGTTTTTCCAAGCTCAAACTGATAAAAACTTACCCAAGGTCCTCCATGGCACAAGAACATCTCAGTGGTCTGGCAGTCATCAGCATCAACCATCAGGTTGGAAGCAAGATGTCATATGATGACACTATAGAGGACTTTGCTTCCAAGAAAGCAAGGAGACAGAAATTGTCATCAGTACCACCAACAGTGTAATAAAAGTTTGCATTTAGAGCTTTAGATTATTGTTTTCTCTTTTCTATTTTCTCAGGTGTTTTTGATATTTAAGTTATAATTCAATTACACAAAGTGATCCTGCTTAGGGCCCCCTGATGTCCAGAGCCGGCCCTGCCATGATGCCATCTCTAGTGCTACTGCTTTTCCATCTGTGGCTTCTCCAGACCAGTGTAATCGATCAAGTTTGAAACGGTGCCGTGGTGTCACAGTAGCGTAACTTACGCACGAAGCATGGAGTCACCAACTGACTGCTGGTTTATTTTTTCTTTCCTGTATTTTTCCCGTATAGTTTTCTAATAAGCCAGTTTAAATTGATATGTTACTGTGGCAGGATGGCCTAGTCCATCTCCACAGCTGTAGTAGATAAAGTGTGCGCAGCTGGGATCATCATCTTGATGCACCTGGTTCACTGGGCGGTGCTACACTGCATTATATCAAGGAGGGCTGCATGTTGTCTACACACGTCCTCTACCTGAAGCTGAAGTGTTTTCAGCAGTGCTGGTTGCCGTGGCGGTCTCGAGGCGCTGGCGGAGTATTTTTGTCTACCTACCTGTCAGGTACGTGCCGACGCAGTCACTGCGTCTCCAAGCGGTGTTTGTGTATCTGATTTGCTCTCTGCTTTTAGCAGACGTCGGCCCATATCCTGGCCGAAAGTTGGGAGCCGGGTGTGTGTGGCTTCGGAGCTGGGCATAACCGAGGCATCGCCTTGAATTTGTGAGGTAGGCTGGCTCATTTGTCAGTTTGACTGTTTGCTGGGCTGCACATGAATTGACTGCTGTTGGCAGGGATCATGCAGGTCCTCTGTGGCTGTCTCCCATGATGCCTGAGGAGCTACGGCGTCATCGATGAGCAGCTCTACATCTGAAGCAAGCTGTTGTTGTTCTGTCTCAGTGTCTCTCGTACCTGTGTGCCCTTCTTCCTGGATTGGAGTGGTGGTTCCTCTGGTGGGATTTCCTGGGGGTATTCCCCCCAGGTGGCGTTGTTGGCAATTTGATAACTAGCCAGAATACCTCAACCCTCGTAGTCTTGCCACATTACCATGATGATTTATGTTTTATTGGAATAAAGACAGGGACAAAATGCGAATCACACACTTATTGTGGTGTGGCCCCCTCTAGTGGATGTGGCTGTAAACAACGGCATAGAGTGTTTATGCCAGCGGCCGGCCCTGCCTGTATCTCTCTGTTTAAGTTCTAATCCCGTGTTCCTGCTTGTTCTTTATAAAAACTTATTTTACTTCCTGCTTCACTTTTTAACATTCTTAATGTTATCTGTTATATATAGTATATTGTTTGAACAAGCCCTGCTTTAGCGTATTAATCACTAGACATGTTGGTCCTATCATTTCTGGGTCTGTTATCCAACTCTAATCTTTATTTTTGAATCTGTTTTCTAATATTTCTGATCACTTCAAGCTGTTGGATTTTGTGTTTTGTGCAGTTTTGGTGCCAGTAATAAAATAAAGTTGTGCTTCCAGGGAAGGATGAGTTTCAGTGAACTTAGAGAAACTAGACACCAATAAACAACCAACAAAACAAGAAAACAAACCAAGCTGCTTTGTGTTTGTTGAGGTTTTGCTCTTTCTCTTTGGATTCTTTTCCTCAGAGAGCCGTAGCACAAGACCCGTCCACTGATGAAGGATCTGAGTTTTCTTTCCATCATCTTCAAAACAGGTGAGTGGTGTGAAAGTTCCTGCTCCAGTTGTTTACCTCCAACAAGACCATGCTTTTATTTTGTAGGAGCATTCTCTGATACGAGGGATTTACAGTGCCTTGTGAAAGTATTCGGCCCCCTTGAACTTTTCAACCTTTCGCCACATTTCAGGCTTCAAACATAAAGATATAAAATTTTAATTTTTTGTCAAAAATCAACAACAATTGGGACACAATCGTGAAGTGGAATGAAATTTATTGGATATTTTATACTTTTTTAACAAATAAAAAACTGAAAAGTGGGGTGTGCAATATTATTGGGCCCCTTTACTTTCAGTGCAGCAAACTCACTCCAGAAGTTCAGTGAGGATCTCTGAATGATCCAATGTTGTCCTAAATGACTGATGATGATAAATAGAATCCACCTGTGTGTAATCAAGTCTCCGTATAAATGCACCTGCTCTGTGATAGTCTCAGGGTTCTGTTTAAAGTGCAGAGAGCATCATGAAGACCAAGGAACACACCAGGTAGGTCCCAGATACTGTTGTGGAGAAGTTTAAAGCCGGATTTGGATACAAAAAGATTTCCCAAGCTTTAAACATCTCAAGGAGCACTGTGCAAGCAATCATATTGAAATGGAAGGAGTATCAGACCACTGCAAATCTACCAAGACCTGGCCGTCCCTCTAAACTTTCACCTCTAACAAGGAGAAGACTGATCAGAGATGCAGCCAAGAGGCCCATGATCACTCTGGATGAACTGCAGAGATCTACAGCTGAGGTGGGAGAGTCTGTCCATAGGACAACAATCAGTCGTACACTGCACAAATCTGGCCTTTATGGAAGAGTGGCAAGAAGAAAGCCATTTCTCAAAGATATCCAAAAAAAGTCTGGTTTGAAGTTTGCCACAAGCCACCTGGGAGACACACCAAACATGTGGAAGAAGGTGCTCTGGTCAGATGAAACCAAAATCCAACTTTTTGGCCACAATGCAAAACGATATGTTTGGCGTAAAAGCAACACAGCTCATCACCCTGAACACACCATCCCCACTGTCAAACATGGTGGTGGCAGCCTCATGGTTTGGGCCTGCTTTTCTTCAGCAGGGACAGGGAAGATGGTTAAAATTGATGGGAAGATGAATGGAGCCAAATACAGGAGCATTCTGGAAGAAAACCTGTTGGAGTCTGCAAAAGACCTGAGACTGGGACGGAGATTTATCTTCCAACAGGACACTGATCCAAAACATAAAGCCAAATCTACAATGGAATGGTTCACAAATAAACGTATCCAGGTGTTAGAATGGCCAAGTCAAAGTCCAGACCTGAATCCAATGGAGAATCTGTGGGCAGAGCTGAAGACTGCTGTTCACAAACGCTCTCCATCCAACCTCACTGAGCTCCAGCTGTTTTGCAAAGAAGAATGGGCAAGAATTTCAGTCTCTCGATGTGCAAAACTGATAGAGACATCCCCCAAGCGACTTGCAGCTGTAACTGCAGCAAAAGGTGGCGCTACAAAGTATTAATGCAAGGGAGCCGAATAATATTGCACGCCCCACTTTTCAGGTTTTTATTTGTTAAAAAAGTTTAAAATATCCAATAAATTTCGTTCCACTTCACGATCGTGTCCCACTTGTTTATTCTTGACAAAAAATTAGAATTTTATATCTTTATGTTTGAAGCCTGAAATGTGGCGAAAGGTTGAAAAGTTCAAGGGGGCCGAATACTTTCACAAGGCACTGTATTATAAAATGTCCTCATGAGTGTAAAAATCAGGAGGTTTTGTTTGACGTAGAGGTTTTTAGAGGAGATGTCTGTATTTATCACATCCTAAAGCAAAAATAGTGAGAAGATCTGGAGATCAAATCAATTCTCAGGCTCTTTAGGGAGAAAATGTTGCATAAATCAGGCTGTGAATAATTTCTGAACAAACATTTCTGTAAAATCCTTCAGAATATAGGCAGGAATCAGAATGGACAGTGTGATGTATGGAAGTAGTGTGGAGAGAAGATTCCTGTTTTTATTGGAAACCCCAGAAATGATGAGAATCAGAATGAAACTTCCCCAGTTGCTTGCACACATCAGGACCATTATTTCTCCTGTTTTCTTTAGTTTCACTCCATAAACCCTCCAACAGACAAAGTGTTGAAACATTAAACACCTAAACGTTGATTGAAGATGATTCATTTTTACGAGTTTGAAAGAAAGGAAGCAGAACAGCCCAAAACCTCCAGAAATATACAAACCTCTTGATCAGGTTGGGTCAGGAGTTTGAGGACAGATTCACAGACTTTGTGATGATTTCTTTAAGTTTGTGGATGCAAAGACGTTCCCTAAGATCTGCACAGAAACCATGCTGTTTGGCTCAACATATCTTTGTGAATCTGGATTTTCTGACATGAACTTTATCAAGTCAAAGTTATGAATTTGTCTCACTGATGCCCACCTGGATGACTGCATCAGAGTGAACCTCTCGGGGCCAAAATACAAGCCTGTAGTCGACAGCATGCAGTGTCAAACATCTCATTAAAGGTAAGCATATAATAATGAGCTAAATATGTACACGGAAAAAAAACAATAAGGGGACTAGAATTAGCTTGCAACGTGTTTTATTGCTTGAAAGTAGCTCTCATCCTAAAAAAAGTTGGAGACCCTTGTACTAAAGAGACAGGAGCTAAAACAGAACATTTCAGACATTTAATGTGTTTAAATATTATAGGATGTAAACTTATTGTCGTAGAGACAAAAATAAAACTCTGAACCCAAACATGAGCAGAATATGGACTCTTTAGTCAGTCAGAAGAACAGAATGCAGCCTCTGTTCTTAGCAACTACAGTGGAAGATTTTATTAACATTTCATGTCCTAAAGACCATTCAAAGTAAAGATGTTCTTTTACCATCAGCTTTTTATTAGCATTGTTTGCAAAAAATATCAGCTTAAGAATCCTACAATCTCCAACATATTCAAGCATGGAAAAAGTAAACGGATGTCAACGGTCTGCAGTGACTATAGAGCTAATATTCCCTTTGTTTTGGCACAATTACCTGCAGATTTCTGTCCAAACGGGATATTTATTTCACCCCAAAGAGGCAAAACCATCTAGAAGACAGAAGTAGGATTAAAAGTCCTCCAGTCTGAAAAAGCCCAAATACAGCTTATTAATGTTCATTCTAAAACAGTCACTGCACCACCAGTGTTAATGTAGAAAAATGATTGTAAAAATACATTTTGGAGAAGAAAATAAAGGTTTTAGCAGTATCTCTGTCAGGATGAGGTGTCTAATCTCCACTCATATCTTTGTGTTGTTTCTCTGGGTTTCATTCCTGTCTCATGCAGCAGTGATCCGTCTCCATCTGGTGGCAGAAATTAAAACTCCAATTCTCGTCTTCTTAGATTGAACCTCTTCATCTTGGCTAAATCCAGAGACTGACTTCCTGCAGACACACCTGCTGGGTTGGATTACAGTGATAAAATCAGTTTCAGAGTCAAAGACTTACAGCAGAGTTTGTCATTTAAAGGTAATGTGAGAGTGTACACAGGTCAGCTCTTACAGGAGGTAAACATCTCAACCCCACACTTTCTTGGTCTCGTGCAGTTTTTTGAAAAGGAATGGATCGATGTCACGAAGAACAGCTTTCAAAAGTAAACTAGCTCCCTTTTGTTGAACTCCTTCGATGAGCTTCCGTGCTTTATCTCCTGCAATCTGTGCTCTGATGACGTTCATCTCTTGTGCATTGAAAACCTTCTGCTGATAGAGTCTGTCCAGGATCTGGTTGACATTAACTTCTGACAATCCATCAATCAGCTGTGTCCAAACTAGCTGCAGCCAGTCCTGTGGTTGGACTCTCTGCTCTGTGTCCCCTCTTGCATCTGGAAGAAAAATATGTTTAATCACAAACTAGCATTTCTACAGCAGCATTGTTCTGCTTTGGTTTGCTTCAGCATCCAGATGAGCTCTGTCCTGTTCCCTGTCCTTCTTTTACCACGGCATCAAACAGAAGTCATGTTCTTTGGCTTCATGATAGCTCCCCCTACATTTGTGACCATCTACATATGAGGACCACCTTTAGATTTTATACAGTGAAGTCAGCGTTGTCATGGCAGAGTGGGAGGAGCCACAGACTGAACAGCAGCCCACATAGAGGTCAGTTTATGACAGGGACACGCCCTCCTGCTGCTGTCCATCAAACTAACAGGGACACGCATTTTCAGTCAGCTGAGACAAGAAGTTTTGTCTGTTTTTCTGAAGTTTCCACAGGGACAGTTTCTTTCTTATAAGACCAGCGTTAGATATTACAGAATTTATGACTACGCTGCAATAGTGCACATGCTCAGAACAGATAGATAACCAACTGTGCATGTCTAGAACAGTCCCACACTGACTCCAGCTGACTATGAAGTAATACAATAGCACCAACCATGTGTAATGTCTGCAGCTGACTGTGTGCACATTAAAACTATTAACAACACACTGAAACAAACTGGTAGGAGTTTTGAATGGAAAGGAAGGGATTACAGGGGGTCCTCCACTTAAGTCGGGTTACTTTCCTCTGAATTTACAAAGTCGATTTTTGTCGTAAGTCATAACTCTGGTGAATATGTAAACAAAGCCATTAGGCGCATCACGATATTGATCAGTTCTTCGGAAAAGTCATGAATGCCAACAACTTTCATGCATGTAAAATGACTGCATGTTTCAGTCATTTTACAAGAAGATAACAGAATATTGTAACAAACTGATACTGATGGTGAGGTTTCACTGTTTATTGTTCAGGTCCAGATTTACCTAATGTCAGCGAATGTACCATGTTTAGTTGGCTCACCTCTGATTGGCTCAGAGTCAGCAGTTGAGAGCGCTGGGAACGGTGGCTAATTCTGGAGCTAAGTTATGGAGTTTTTGTAGTTATTCTGGTGTTGGCTATGGCCCACAGTAGCCTGTGTGAAGGTTCAATAAACCACCAGAGAACCAGATGAAGTCTCACTCATTCATCACAGAGGGTCGCTACAACATGTTGACCTGTTTACAACTTGACTGATGTTGGTCTGTGTTTCCCAGTGTTTTATTCTATCTAATTTCACTTCCTTGGAGACGGCTTTCCTTTTCTTGGAAGCATCATAAGAGTCTGACTTATGCTTGAGGACCATAATGAAAGATAAAAAGTTAGTGAATGGAGCACAATCCAAGGTAGTGTACAACCGGAGAATGGAAACAAAGCCGTCTTATAGTGCCACGTGATGACTTATTCGTCTGCTCTGCTCGTCAACTAGTTCCATGTAACGATGAAACACTGTATGTTTACATAAGGACTGTCCTGTAACCTGTTCCAACGTAACAACAAAATGCTGTAGATCGATGATGTCATAAACTGAGGACCGCCTGTAAAAGTGATATCAGTTGACCTTCAACAAAATATCCCTGTAGCAGAATAAGTTGTTTCTGCTGCTGCAGGAGGGTGAAGCCTTTACCTTTCAGATGAACATCACGTTTCCAGACTTTTGTCTCCCTGTGGTCTTGGACTGCTAAAGTCACTACATCCGGATTTGTTTCCAGGAAAACCTCAAATGTTGGGTGAAATGGGGTCCAAAATCTGGGTCAAAGTTTTCGCACTGAAAACCAACACAAACACATCACTATGACAGCAGAAATAAAGGTTTATCCACTCCTTTCTGACTGTGAATCAGCTTTCAGTCTAATTTTCCTTATGACCATGTCAGATTTCACTTACCTCGGGCTGTATTTTCAAACCCTCCTGTTCACAGCGGAGACTGTAACTCTGACCACTGATGAAAGAACACTTAGCTGAGGTCTCAATGTATTCTGCATTTTTTTTTTGGCAGAAACCTTCAAGAGAAGAACACAATGCTTCCTAATAATATTGCCTAAAGGAAGCATGTATAATGTGAAAAGTATCGGTCCTAAGACAGAACCCTGAGGAACTCCATGATTAACTTTAGTATGCTCAGAAGAGTTATTGTTGACATGCACAAACTGGAACCTATCTGATAAGTAGGATTTAAACCAGTCCAGTGCTGTCCCTTTAATGCCAATTGAATGTTCTAGACGCTGTAATAAAATTTTGTGGTCGATTGTGTCAAACGCTGCACTAAGATCTAACAAAACTAGTATAGAGACTAGTCCATTATCTGATGCTATGAGAAGGTCATTAGTAACTTTCACTAGAGCTGTTTCTGTGCTATGATGCACTCTGAAGCCTGACTGAAACATTTCAAACAAATTATTCCTTTGTAAGTGTTCACATAATTGATTTGCAACTGTTCTTTCCAGAATTTTAGAGAGAAATGGTAGGTTGGATATCGGTCTATAGTTAGCTAACACATCTGGATCTAAAGTGGGCTTTTTAAGCAAAGGTTTGATGACAGCAACCTTAAAAGCCTGTGGTACTTAGCCTGTTACTAGAGAGAGATTAATCAGATCTAACATTGAAGAATTAATTAAAGGTAAAATCTCCTTGAAGAGTCTAGTTGGGATAGGATCTAAAAGACATGTTGATGGTTTGGATGTAGAAACTAGAATCAGAACCAAACATAAAAAATATATTTGTGATTTCTGCATTACCAACTAAACATGTTGGGTTTCTATGACAACACTATGCAAACAGTATGAGAAACTGTATCTTCACGGTTTTGTTCAGTGGCTTTAGTGACATAAAGCTCATCTGACTGCACACAAGATGAAAGATCATTTTTATTTATTGCATTAATGCAGTTACTATAATATTTACCTCGGCATTCCTTATTATTGTTGGAAATTCTACAATACAGATTTGCCCATTGTCAAACATTCTGTTGCTGCCAGCACATAAAAGGACTGAAAACATGGATAGAAACCATGATAATATTTAATGCTTTTATATACAGGAAAGTCTTGATGGATCACACTGGAGGAGGAGAAGGAGGAGGATGAAGAGGAGGAGGAAGAGGAAAAGGAGGACCTCGTTCACAGTGACGACCACGCCTGAATCCTGCTGTTCATGAATTTTGTTATTTTGCAATAAAGCATACTGTTCAAAATCCTGTTTTTATTTTCTTTGTTACTGATGGAATATGAACTGAACTATCTTTTATTTGTAGGAAGTAAAGAAGAGCAAATGAAATGTGTATCATGTCTTTATTTGCTGTGGTGGTGATGATGGTGACTTAAACTCTAAAGTGATTATTGCATACGGTGTCTCTGACTGCTCTGCTGTCCTGGATAGCTGCAGGTGGATGGGCTCATCATCTGGGTCTTCAGTTTGTAGGGCAGGCTGTTGCTCTCCTCTAATAGTGGTAATATTATGAAGAACAACACATGCCACAGTAATATCACAGGCCCTCTCAGGGGTCACCCTGAGGAGACGTAGGCTCTGGAAACGGGCTTTCAGCAAGCCTATGGTCATCTCCACCCGGGCTCTGGTCCTGCAGTGAGTCCGGTTGAAGTTCTGTTGGGGGCCTGGTTCAGGGTCAGGGTATGAGGTCATCAGCCTGGGTTGTCATGGTAACCCCTGTCACCCAGCAGAAGGCCATCAAACTCTCCTGTAATGTATAGTGGATACATCAGAGCATATTAAAGGAGAGAGACAAGAGAATTCTATTGTGAAAATCTTTATGCTGCTGACCACGCTGCAGTCTGTTGCTCAGGTTAGACTCTCCATAAATCCTGGAGTCATGAACAGACCCAGACCACGTGGCCTCCACATTAGAAATGATGTATGCAGCATCACATCTGATCTGGACAGTGCAGAGAATCTGCTGGATGTGAGAGCATGACTGGTTGGTAATGTAAATGTAAGGACGGATTAGGTTGTTTATGTAGATTATGGACTTGAAACGATTACGAAACGGTACCGCTCAAACAGATAATTGTCCGGAAATGCGAGAACATTTATGCGCGGTCTGATAACAATCTACCGAAGAATATTTAATTATCTGTGCAGTAATGCTGCTCCTTTATCCACTGGATCGTTAATAAAAGCTGTTCTACGCCAAAACTCGCTCGCTTACTGACTGAATGAATGAGGAAATGAAACAGCGTGTGTGGCTGAAAGAGGGCGGAGACGGAGAGAAACTGGAGGTTTTCTCAGATAAACCTGCTGGCGAGCAGGTTCAAGTCATAGTCTGTTACTGCGGTAACTGACCGAGAGTTGAAGTTACCCCTCTTTGTGAAACAGGCTCGAGTTACCCCGCATTCCCTGGTTAGAGTTACCTCGCTTCGTGAAACGGAAAACTCTGAGTTTCCCTCATTTCAGGGTTAACAAACTCAGAGTGTTCACTAAACTGGCTTCGTGAAACAGGCCCCAGGTGTTTGTCATCAGTAATCAGTGGATCATGTGCTAATCAGTAAAGACAGCCTTCAGTGGTGTTCTGATGCAGGACCGTCTTCGTCCCTCCATGCTGACTTCTGCCTGCTTGTGCTTTCCTCATTCCTCCGGTCCGTTGCTCTGTTTCCTGGTCCTCTGTTCCTCTGTGGGTTCTGCTGGATCCAGAGGATTCTACCGTACTTCCCATGGTTGTGTCCACATGTTGGAATGAGAGGTTCCCTGTGTAGAACCAAGAGGAGTCTCCTTCCCCGTGTGGACGTTCCCCCTCCTACAGTCAGTAAGGTTCTCCAGCCATAGTGACACCAGACGGAGGTTCTGCTTTTCCATTCTATGACCTGTTCCATCAGCTCCCTACCTTCAGGCTTTAATAGCTTAGAGTTTTTGGTTTCTGTGCAGTTACTGGTTGATCAGATTTCTGCTTAGTTTAGGTTTCCATAGTTCTGTTGTTTTCCTGCCTTGGTCTTACCAACAGCAGGTTAACTGTAGTTCTGAGTTTAGTCTTGGTTATTCCTCCTCCTGCCTCTAGAGGCTCCTAGGTTCACTTTTCTTGAGGATTAGCCCGGTTCAGATAGTTGGTTCTGGTTCCAGTTCTTGTATTTTCCCTGAGTTGTGAATCAAAGCTTTCTAAATGGTAATTCTTTCTCCTCTGATTTGCTGCTATTGAGCCTCCAGCATCTGCCGTAACAGAAATATTCTGTTGTGTAAAGTATATTGATCCATGAGGAGCAGCTGGACCAGAGACTTTCTGTCTGACCTCTGCACGCCTTCATTGATACCATTTACTGCCTTCATTTGGTGTCTTAATTAGTGTAACTGTAATCTTTCACAGTGTTTAAATGAGCAGAAAATGTTGGTGTTTTAGGAATGTCCATTTACCTTCTAGCAGGTCAAAATAGTTCATTTTAAAATGATTTAGTAAAAACCCCAGCAGTGTCTCCAGGTCAAATCCAGCATTTAAAGGCTTTAATCCTGACCATTAATGGATGTTTAGTGGTGAAAGTGGAGGAATAAAATAATGGAGAATCTTTTTCTTAGAGTAAAGTTAAAAATCTCTTCTTGTAGTGTTTTCCTTCCTGGAACATTCAGTCTTTAAGGGACTCTGTGGAACTTTTTCAACATAAATACTTTAGTTCTAAATGTGCTGCAAAAACACTGAAACAGAAGAAACACAAACCTTCAGTAAGTTCACTCTGATGTTCTGTAAACTAATGAAACTCCATCCAACCATCAAAGGGGTCCTGCTGATCAGACCTTCAGCTTTTTACTTCCAAGTATCGTCTGTTCAGGCCTTAACTTTCCAATCTCATTGTGGTTGAAATGAATGAATGAACGCTGAAACCTTGTCAGAAGGCGTCTTATTGTCTTTGTTCCAGTGCTCAGTCCTTGAGGTGACCATCTAAACTCTTTAGTTTGGTATCTTGGTGTTCTCTGATCCTCTCTTTGGGACCATTCCAGGTTCATTACTGTTCACTATCATGGATTTGGATCAACAGCTGCACTATGGACCCACGCCATTTTTACTGTGGATTCTATCACATCTAGAAGCTCAGAGCCATCAGAGCCGCTTCACTCATTCATGACCTGAGACGTGTTAATGATGTACAGATACTTTATTGCTGAGAGCTGCTCTTATTTCAGGCCTTGAACATTGGACTGTTTTATCACAGGGTTCTGTCACCAACACAAGATCACAGGTTGAGGTTTTACAATCAACCATAAACCTCTAAAAGTGAACTCAGAATGTGAGTTTACAAGGTTCCTATTGGCTGAATCCTTCCAGACAGTCTCTGTCTGATCCATGCTGCTCTTCTTTAGAATAAACTTATTATGAAGTAAGTCAGTGTCAGCGGACGTTTCTTCTTCACCTGCACATCATGGATGTCTGACAAACTAAATATTCTACACAACTTGATAAACGAGCCAAATCCAATCAGATTCAGTCTCTAAAAGCAGCTGCTGATAACATCTGGACATTATTAATGTTCCACAATCACCAGAAACATGATGAGCACTTTGATCTGTTCCAACAAAACATCTGTGAGATGTGGAACAACAACTTTATTACTGACAAACAATCCTTCAGAGGATGGAAACAATGAAATATCAGATCAGGAGCTGTAGTTTGATCAGCAGGAGCCAGTTGATGGTTGGACAGAGTGTCATTTTTCTACACAGCATCAGAGTGAAGTTGTTGGATTTTCTTCCCAATAAAAGTGGTTGAGATGATGATGTGATCAGCTCCTTCATCAACATGTGAATGTGTAGAAATAAAGGCCAGAGTGAGGCTGTGGTCAGAGAGGAGGAGCTTTCTTAGTCCTCAGCTGTTTCCAGGAAGCTGCTGCAGCTTCATCATGTCTCATATTAACGTCATCTAACGGTGCAGCAGCTGATCTTTGCTCTTTGTGTCTCAGAGTGACGGCAGCCTGCAGACACAGAGGAGGATTTTCTCTCAGACCTGGTCCACACAGCAGAGAGCTGCAGAGGAAGAAGCTGAGTGAGTGGAACTTTGCTTCTCTTTGATTCAGACACAAAAGACAGAATAGAAATCAGCTGATCACAAGAGTCTGTGTGAAAGGACAGAAACAGACTGAAAACACTGATAAAGAGTCAAAGAGCAGAAAGAAATCCAAGAGAACAGCTTTGATTACTGTCAGGAGAAATGTGGGGAGAAGAATCCTCACAGAAGTTTGTTTGGTTGAAAAGTTGAAGAATGAAAAGTATGTGGAGTCCATGAGAGACATTTAGTGCAGTAATGATGTGTTTAGTAGCAGTCAGTGTTTGGTCTGGACTCTGAACAGGCTCAGTATAAAACTATAAAACCTGATATGAGGCTCTGATCCTGGACCACATAGAAAATCATTAACCTGAAGGACATTCTGATACACACAGTACATGTGTCCTACTACACACAGAGTACATGAATAATGAGTATTTTCATGACATTTTAACACATGCATACAGTTTGTGTGTATATTTATTCTGCAGTATAATAGTACAGTATTCTGAATACGTGTACTCTGCATGTAGTAGTACTATTCCATCATTAAACTGCACTATTACCCGTGTGTAACGGTACTGTCCACATTAATGTCCTTTATTTCCTCTATTTTATTTTCTCCGTGGTGTCCCGACCACTTCATGGTGTTTTTGGTCCGTTTCAGGCCATCACTGCCCCCCCACCACACCAGCTTTCATACAATCAGCTGATCAATGATCACATCTATGCCAAGGAGATGTGTTGGACTGGGAGGAAAATGGTCTCACCAGATCCTGACTTAGATCCTGACCATATTAAGATTGAATTACAGCTCTGAGATCAGAAAACACAAAATCTATGAGGAAAGTGATGCTATTTGTTGATATAAAGAAACCTAAGAACTGTGTGGCTGATAATTAATCTTTGTTTACATTTTGATAAAGTAAAATATTTATTTATTGTCAGTTTGGACAAAAGAGACAAATATTAACATTTAACAGGTGAGAGGGAAGTGAACAAGTGAAGGAGTGGTTTGAGATTTTCAGTGAACCAAACAACTACAACAGTTTAATTTTAGACAAAATAAAGTGAAGATTTGGAGCAAACACTTGAATTTTTTGGAAGCTTCCTGATAGAAACATGTTCAGGTTGTTAAAGGAAAATGTAAGAAGCTGTTGAATGTGATGAGTTTGGACAGAAGTGAAAATTTGTATTAGATCATTAGTATTTGATGCAGCACAGACATGATCCAACAAGAGGGGTTCAGTCTCAGACTGATGTTTGCAGAGGTGATCGATTCACTCCATATGAACGTCAGAAGTGTTCAACTGGTGTTTGTTAGAGTGCCTATATAATGAGAGTGGCAACATGAGGGGTCCAAAAAATTTTGGTCACGTGATCTATAGGAGCCATTTTGTTTCCAATTCATGAACGCCGGTTATGCCTGTTAATGTTGTTTACAACGCAGAGAGTAATTCTAGGTCTTTTTTGGCTTCATAAATACCTGAAAAATGACGGGCTGTTGTGCCTTTGGGTGCACAAATCGATCGGAGAAGGGATTCCACGTTTAGATTTCCCAGGAGTAGTGAAAGAATGAAACTTTGGGAAAATAAAGTCCGGAGAGTGGGATGGAAACTGATTTCATCATGATTTTTGTGCCAGGTTAGTCCCATGTATGTACTTTCATGTTATGATGTATGGGTGAATGACAGATAGAAAAGTTTGATGTGATTTTAGGCAGTTGTGGTTATTTTGACTTTGACCATTTTCATGCATGGAGATGCATGAAATACGGCCGCTGAAGTTTAACGGGGTAACCCGTTAAACTTCAGCGGCCCATCTGAGCTTCGACAACAGCCTCCCTGTTCATTCACATGATTTCCAATTCAACAAACAGCTGACAGTTTTCTGTTTCCTATTTTCTGTTTTCCGTCCAACCTGCAGTCACTTATCAGCCTCATATGACCCGAACAGGCTCCGTGTTGTTCACCTGTTTCTGGGCTGTTAGCCGCCGTTAGCATGAGGATGCTGTTAGCCATATGCTTACAGCTGCAGCACCGTACAGGCGGACGGGAAAACGTATTTTACTAAATTGACCGAAGCTGCAAGCTCGATGATAGAAACATTATACACCCATGGAAAGCTTAGATTCTCATGAATCCGCCGGTATAAACCACTTTCAGATGTGATTACCACAGCGGGTAATATAAACACATTTGTCCAACAAACAGCAAATAACGTAAACAGCACAACTCACCTTTGAAGGCTCAAAACTAGTCACAGATGAAAATATTCCACAAAACGGCCATAATCCAAACCTTGGACATCCAGACAAAACAAGCCAGTAAATTATTTTGTCCAAAACATGTCTTGAAATCAGTAAACAATCCATAGTTTTCGTGAATGTGCACCTCGCGCTGCGCGTCCCATATTGAGTGAATGGAAACAAAATGGCGTCAAATCTCCAGTTGTCGCCACTCTCATTATACAGGCACTCTAGTGTTTGTGGACCAACGGTGCCATCTGGTGGACATTACAGGATCCTACAAACATTCAGAGACACGCAGGTAATGTAAATATCACAGACCAGGAAATAATTTCAGTCGCCGCGTGCAAAGACACAAAGCGCAGTCTGTCTGTGGGAGAAACCCACTGAAGAACCTCTGTGACATCTGGAGGCAGTGGACGCAGCGACACGCAGGGAAGACCCAGGAAGAAGAGCTGAAAACTTTCTGAAAGGTACAATATGTTGACTTAATTTTCTCGAGCTGAGGAAGAAACCACACCCTTTAGTTTCCTCATACAGAAGTGAAGTCTGGAGTTTTAAACAGAAAAACAGTTGAGGAATCATCTCTAAATCGGCCTGTAGTTCACAAATAAGCGTCAGTTTAATCAGTGCTAACGTCCTGATGGAGTTTGGTAAAGTTGGAAAGAGATTCACAGAGTCGGCCTTCCGGCATCAATAACTCATGAGATATACGTTGTGAAAACATAAACGATGCCTCTTTCAAATCGTTGTAAGCTAGACAATGTGCTACAAGGTCGTTTTATCAAAAGTCGCTGTCTTTCAAGCTGCAGAAATAACATTGGCGTCTATGAGCAGCTGGCTGTGCGGCGAGTGAACAGGGACCGTCTGCAAATAGCAAAACCGCTGCAACAGCGAAAAGAGACACTACACAAATATTCAATGACTTCACTCTTATACAGTGCAGAGCCACCAAAATCACTGTAGCCATGAATGGGCTCCTGCTGGTCATACTGCAACTCTTGGTTTAGGGATAAATGAAAAATCTGAATTTTAAGGAATTTTTATGTTATCAGTAACACAAAAATACCCCTTGGTATTGTGTGTTGTGCATCAGTCACAGTTGAAGAGGCTGTACACAAGTTAGGCTCTTATCAGATATAAGAGGGTTTTGGTCTGGGGTAAGGATCCAAAACTGTTTCAAAAATAATTCCAGAAAAAACTGTCCATTGTTTTGAATTTGTTTTGTTGTGACAGATTTTTTTTTAACAGATAAAAATGATCACCCACTGTTTTTAGGGACTCAGTTTTATTACATTTGGGTTGTTTATTGCCATATGATGGTGTGTACAATTATTTAGTGTTTGTGATTGTATGTGAAGTTTAAGGATTAATGAGTAAATTAGCTTTGATGGCACTTTTCTTGATCGATGTGGTATATTTTATATAACACACAGGAAAATGACATAGGGGCACAGTGCACTTGTTTGTCCAAATATATAATTCTGTATAGTAATGGAATTTACAATCAGCAGCACCCATTCTGATCAGACCGACAGGTTTTTCTTACTTCCAAGTATTGTCTGTACAGTCCTTAACTAGAAAAATATTACTCTCAGTTTAACATTATGGTATAAATAAATCAATTAACACTGAAACTTTGCAAGAAGGTGTCTTATCGTCTTTCTTCTCAATCATCAGTACTTGAGGTGACAGTGATTACGTTTATATGCAGTCAATAATCCTTTCATAACCGGAATATTAGCAATAACCCGGTTCCGTACGGCCATGTAAACACCCGCAAAAACCCGAATATGCTCATATTCCGGTTTTTAAAAACACGAAGCCTTACTCCTTTTCTAACCCGAATATCTCGTAATATAAACGTGCATCGGAATATCCTCATAGAAAGAAACTTTAATTTGCGTTCTGCGCATGTTTCATCCGAAAGGAATCTTGGTCTTTTGAGTACGGCAACTACTTGTATGCCGCATCTGGCGCACCACCCACCGGAAATACACAAGGAGAGGAAGAAGAAACGGAAATGACACAATTTGCGTCATGACGTTGACTGTGCGTCCCGGTTTGGATGGGAATTAGGCATGTTAACGGGTTATTCCAAATGTTTCAGAAACCGGAATATTGACCTTAACCCGAATATTAATGGCATATAAACGTAGTCACTCTAAACAGTTTGTTTGGTATTTTGGTGTTGTCTGATACTCTCTTTGGTGAGGATTATAAATTCCATTAAGATAAGACACCGATAAGACGCCTTCTCGCAAAGTTTCAGTGTTAATTGATTCATGGTGATGGTGTCACGCAACGGGGCCGGTGAACCCAAGCAGCAGGCAGACAGACAGATGAGTAAAATAAGGTTTTATTAATGAAAATGCCAAAACACAACTACAGTGACTGGAACTAAGGCAGCGAGGGAAATAAACAAATTAACTAGGGCTGTGATCCTTCAGGACTAAAAATATAACAAGGCCGAGGAGAAGTACTTACAAACAGAGGAACTCAAACAAAGGGGCAAACATAAATTGAGGTATTCCAAGGGTAGAGTCCAGGGGGGAAATCCAAGAAGGGAAAAGGCAGAAAGGGTCCAAAAACATGCGTAGTCCAGGTGGGGAACAGAGGCAATGGTGGTGTATAATGGTAAACAATGAACCGGCAAAGACTGAAGGAAAATGGCAGAGCTTAAATAACAAGGGAAGGGACCAGGTGAATTGGATTGGACTGATTGCAACAGCTGAGAGTGATGAAGTAATCAAGTGACAGAGCCAAGGGACGAGCGACAGGGAGAGAGACAGAAGAGGAAGACGACAGACAGAGGGAGACAAACACACAAACCAAAACACACACGGACGGTCAAAAAATGAGAAAAGGAAGGAAAGGTGGAAAACAAAGGCAAAAGCAAGACCATAACCATGACAGTTGGACCTGCTAAGAAGTGAACCAGTGTCCTGAAAAGTCCTGAAAACCAGAGTTAAAGCTGAAGTTCCTCCATGAGCTCAGATCCTGCTTGGTAGTCCAGACCTCAGAGCTGTTTTCATGCTTCGACCTTCATTTGGCATCAAGTCTCATGGAAATCAGCATCAGTTTGCTGCTGCTGCGTAGAAATCAGCTGATCACAAGAGTCCGTCTAAAAGGACAGAAACAGACTGAAAACACTGATAAAGAGTCACATAGAGCAGTAAGAAATCCAAGAGAACAGCTTTTATTTCTGTCAGGAGAAATGTGGTGAGAAGAATCTTCACAGAAGTTTGTGTTTGGTTGAAAAGTTGCAGAATGAAATGTATGTGGAGTCCATGAGAGACATTTAGTGCAGTAATGATCTGCTTAGTAGCAGTCAGTGTTTGGTCTGGACTCTGATCAGGCTCAGTATAAAACTATAAAACCTGATATGAGGCTCTGATCCTGGACTCTGGTCTGACTTTGATCTGGGGCCGGCATGGCTCAGTGGGTAGAGTGGCTGTCATCCTTGGCCTGTCATGCTCATGTCAAGGTGTCCCTGAGCAAGACACTGAACCCCTAATTGCTCCTGGTGGGTTGTGGTTAGCACCTTGCATGGCAGCTTCTGCCATCAGTGGGTGAATGTGACATATCATGTAAAGCGCTATATAAATCCAACCATTAACATTTTTGATCCTGGACTTGTTCTGTGAAGGATCAGAGTTCATGTTTCTTTGGAGTCTCTGTTGGTCAAAGTGTAATAATGTGGGATCATCTTTGTTTTGTGGTCCAGTGACTGCAGAGTGACTTCCGTGAGTAATATTTAACAGACAGCAATGAGCGCCCCCTGCTGGTTCCCCTCAGTGTTGCTGTCAGAAAGTGTCTTGAAGATGTTTTTTCTGTACTTTTGGCCTCAGTTTTTCTCATTTTTGTCTTTTTGTGCCATAATTGGTCTTCCATTTGTAGTTTTGTGTCTTCATTAGTTTATTTTTTTTTTAACATTTTGTGTTTTAATTTGTGCCATTTTTACATTTGGTGTTATTTTTCTCCTATCATTTTTAGTCAAATTTGTCTCATTTTTCCAGTTTTTCTATTTTGTGTATTTTTTATAGTTTTGTGTTGTTATCATTTCTGTTATAATTTGTTTATTTTATTTTTTTAGTTCCATGTATGTTGTCCCATTTATGTTGTTTTGTGTCTTAATTTGTCTAATTGTTTTCATTCTGTCTTAATTGTTCTCATTTTTACCATTTTTTTGTCTCAATTTGTCTCTTTTTTTAACCATTCTTGTAGTTTTGAGTCTTGTTTTTGTCATTATGTGATGGATCATCATTTGGCATTAATGATGAACCAAGATGGCAGCCAAGTCAACTCCTTGCTTGTGAGGTCTCGGCTTTTATTGTCTTGTAGGATTAACTGCAGTCCTGCTGCTACACAACAACCTCCACCACACCAACACACAGCTGTTCATTAACTGCTGATATTTTCTTTGACTTTATCAGGGAGCCACGATGACGTCAGAGATGCTCTTGAACATCCTGGAGGATCTGGATGATGATGAGCTCTCCAGATTCCATTGGTTCATGCAGCAGCCCAACAATGTCCAAGGCCTCCCAGCCATCAAAAAGAGTCAACTACAGACACTAGACAGGTGCAAAACTGTGGATGTGATGGTACAGACTTGCAAAGATTGTGGAGCTGTGCAGATGACCAGGGTGGTTTTACAGAAGATCTCCAGGAATGATCTGCTGCAGAGGTTTCCTGCCAGCAGCTCAGGACCAGAAGGTCAGTGACAGGACAAGAACAACATGATATCATTACAGTCAGAAACATGCACATTACGTTCTACTTTTAAACCATCAACAACCTCCCAGTGACCTACCACACTGAAAATGTCAAGTCTTCAGAGGGTTTGGATGGAGCAATAAGGCAACCATGTTGGCTGACTATTTAAGGGGACACTGTTGCTGCATCCTGGGCTTAGCTCCACCCTGGATGACTGTGGCTGCTTTAAAAAGACAGACCTTCTTCCCTCTATAGCAGAATGATGAGGAGGTGAAGCCAGAACACTCTGTTCTTCAGAATGGTCTGGATATGCCAGACTAATGTCAGAGTAACATTAGATTTTACTTTGAAGGAGCAGTTTGGTGTCAGAAAACCAGAGTTAATCAACACCATAAACTCATCAATAAATGTCAACATAAAATCCCTTTTAAGTCTGTTGTAGCTGAAATAAATGAAAGCAGTAAACAGTAGAGAATATAACATGTGATCTCTGTCTGTCTGTCAGTGCCTGTCAGTGATGTTGGAGAACCTTCAGAGAACAGAGAACCTTCCTCCTCTCAAACTCAGCCTCCTCTTCCTCAGACTGAAGGTAAAACTGATGGATTCTTTGGTCTGTAAAGAAAGATGGCAGCAGTTCATCATGTCTGAAATGGAAGCTGAGTTTAAGCAGGTTGTTTTGTACAACACAGAACAGTGGTTGTCTATGGAATTGCATGAGGCAGCAGGTTGCAGTGTAGCTGTAGCATAAGTCATTTTTGTGGCTGGTGAACCTCAAATTTAATTTTCTGAATTGGTGCCTATTGTAAGCTAATTTTTGAGAGCCTTTTGATGGTCAAGAAAACTGTACTCACGACACATTTACTGTCTTCAGTTTCTCCTTAGGAAAGACCTACATTTTCAGTGTTATGACGGTCTGTCTCTCTTAATTGCCTGTTCCTCCCCTGTTTTGTAGCAACACACTACTTTCTGCAGTACAATACTGTTCAAATAATGTTCTGGAGGGTGCCGTGGTGTGTTCCAACACTACTTTATGCAGACAGAGGGGGTTGGAAGTAATCTAGAAAAGTTGGGACTCCTGTAGGATTTGCTAGCATCAACTTTCAAGGCATTGAAAGGCCCATTTCTGCAGAACAGCTTTAAATTGTTAAACCATTTCTGTTCCCTGAAAAAGGCCTTTTTGTATACTTCTGAAATGTACATTATTTTTCAGTTTTGGGGAACCTTACCTTTTTTAAATCTCTGGCAGACCACCACTTGTCTTTGTAGCATTTCAAGCTACTCATTGGACTTGAACTATTTGATTTTCAATTAAAAAATTGATAAATTGGGGTGTTCTAAAAGTTTTGACCGGTAGTGTAATTTGATAATGGCCCCAGTGAGCCCAGAACAGGGCTGCTGGTCCAGCTCTCTGTTTTTAGGTTCAATTGTCTTCAGTGTCTTTCCCTAATAAGAACTCTAAAAAGAGCTTGATCTGAACTTGAGATAACCCACCTACCTTCTGACTGCCTCCATAGTTAACCATCTGGGTTGCCCTTTAGCCGAGTTGCCCTTTCAGTCCGTTTTTTCAGTCAGTTTCATCTAAATGGTCAGGGTAAGTTGCTGCATGTGCAGAGTTTAGGATGAAACCCCCATAAATAAGTTCAGAAAAATCTCACACACAGTTACCCAACTTTTATGAGCCTCAGGTCTTATAGGTGGCTAAATAGAAATCCTATCTCTTTGTAGTTGCTTGTGTTTTTCCAACAACAGCAGAGGTTTCTGTAGACACTTCTAACACCATTCCCTTCATGTTTGAGACAGATGAGACTGTTCCGGAACCAGAACCACGTCCCATCAGATATTACCAACAGAAGCTTCAGTCAAACTTCCAGGAGACGTTTCTGGTCACAACAGAGGGGTGGGCAGCAGATGAAGAGCGTCTGGTTGATGTCTACACAGACTTGTACATCACAGCTGGCCGGGATGTGCACGTCAACACACAACATGAGGTAGTACAGATTGACAAGGTGTGGAAGCCATCAGACACAGAGACACAGATCCAACCCAGAGACATTTTCAAGCATCCTTCTGGAAAAGACATACCCATCAGAACAGTGCTGACCAATGGGATTGCAGGGATTGGAAAAACATTCCTCGTGCGCAAGTTTGTGTTGGACTGGGCCGAAGAAAGAACCAATCAAGACGTGCATCTTATTTTCCCGTTCACTTTCCGTGCTCTGAATTCACTGGAGGGAAAAGAGTTTGGGTTGTCAGAGCTCATTCATGACCGTATCCCAGAAACTAAAGACGTCACAGTGGAGGCTCTGAATTACATCTTTACAGCTCTGCAGTCCTCAGGATCCAGCAGCTACCACAAGAGCAGATTCAAACTGCTGTTTGTGTTTGATGGACTGGACGAGAGTCGCCTTCATCTGGACTTTGATGTCAACAACATTCCCTCTGTGGATGTAACAAAGTCAACAAAAATAGAAATCCTGCTGAGCGGACTAATCAGTGGAAAACTGTTGCGCTCAGCTCGCCTCTGGATAACCACACGACCTGCAGCAGCCGATCAGATCCCTCCAAACCTTGTCAACACTATAACAGAGGTCAGAGGGTTCACCGACCCACAGAAGGAGGAGTACTTCAGGAAGAGATTCAAGGAGCAGGTCCACAGCATCATCTCCCACATGAAGAAGTCACGAAGCCTTCACATCATGTGCCACATCCCAGTGTTCTGCTGGATCACTGCTACAGTTCTGGAAGAGCTGCTGAAAACCAGAAAGGGAGGAGATCTGCCCAGAACCCTGACTGAGATGTATGTAGAGTTTCTAAGATTTCAGATTGATCACACAAAAGAAAAGTACGGTTCAGAGAATTGCTTTCAGTACATAAAGTCATTAGCTAAACTGGCTTTTGAACAGCTGCAAAAGGGCAATCTGATCTTCTGTGAGAAAGATCTGAGAGAAAGTGGCATCGATCTGAGTGAAGCCTCAGTGTACTCAGGAGTGTTCACAGAGATCTTCAAAGCAGAGCGAAGGCGGAAAGAGAAAGAAAAGATGTTCAGCTTTATCCATCTGAGCGTTCAGGAGTTTCTGGCTGCTCTTCATGTCCACGTGACCTTCATCAACTCTGGAATTAACCTGCTGGAAGAAGAACAACAAACAACCTCCTGGTGGTCAAATCTGTTCAGAGCCAAAGTTGATCCAACAACAGTTTTCTACCAGAGAGCTGTGGACGAGGCCTTACAGAGTCCAAACGGACACCTGGACTTGTTCCTGCGCTTCCTCCTGGGTCTGTCACTGCCGACCAATCAGAATCTCCTACGAGGCCTGCTGACACAGACAGGAAGTAGCTCACAGACCAATCAGAAAACAGTGGAGTACATCAAGAAGAAGATCAATGAGAATGTGTCTGTAGAGAGAAGCATCAATCTGTTCCACTGTCTGAATGAACTGAAGGATGATTCTCTCGTGGAGAGGATCCAACAGTCCCTGAGATCAGGATATCTGTACACATATGAAATGTCTCCTGCTCAGTGGTCAGCTCTGGTCTTCATCTTGCTGTCATCAGAAGAACATCTGGACGTGTTTGACCTGAAGAAATACTCTGCTTCAGAGGAGGCTCTTCTGAGGCTGCTGCCAGTGATCAAAGCCTCAAAGAAAGTTGTGTAAGTAGTTGGAGACTGAAGATCATTGTTCATTTTGCTGCTGTTTGATCAGTATAATCTACTTTTTATCTCTTCAGACTGAGTGGCTGTAATCTGTCAGAGAGAAGCTGTGGAGCTCTGTCCTCAGTCCTCAGCTCCCAGTCCTCCAGTGTGACAGAGCTGGACCTGAGTAACAACAACCTGCAGGATTCAGGAATGGAGAGTCTTTCTGCTGGACTGGAGAGTCCACACTGTAAACTGGAAGCTCTCAGGTCAGGACTCATCAACCTGTTCAACTGATGACCATTTAAAATGTCTATTAGTCAAGATGATCAGAACAGCTGAGGTGGGAGGTTTTCTGGATTTGTATGACTCAGATCAGTTGTGTTACTGACCTTTAGCACTAGTTTCTCTTAATGAGGCCTCTTCCACTACAGGAACTGAACAACCTGGAACTTGCATCACAGAACCAGAACCTGTAAGAGCCTGGGAAGTCTTGGTTCCAGGCTCTGTTTTAGTTTCCACTGTCTTCAAAATAGAATGTTTCAGATCGACGTTGATTAAAAACAAAAAAAAGAAACACCAGAACAAACATTTCATGTTCACACTTGGACTTGTTTTATGGCTCTTCTCCAGGTTGTTTTCTCCTAACTCGATCCTTGCCTGTGTTGTTTCTCTTCTCAGATGTTTGTCGCTTTGGAGCAAAGTGTCTGCTAAATGATACTGTAAAATCTTGAGTTTGTTCAATGACTGAACTCAATGCAGTTCACCTGGTGGACAGTTGGACTGTTGTTTCCATTCTTATTTGAGGTTCAGCTCCAAATCCTTCTCACCACTGGAGCCCAAACAGCCACTGAAGCAGTATTGCTTTCTGTCTCCATTGAGAGAAACAGATCCTTAGTTCAGATCCTCTTGATCTACTCTGATGGTCTAGAGAGATTTGTGGTGCTCTCTAAAAATAGTGGTGAGAGGGTGCAGGTAGGAAGGTCTAGGCGCCAAAGAGAAATAGACAGGCTAGTAAAGGAAAGGAGGCAGTTGAAGAAGCAGTGGAAGAAGGCATCAGAAGAAGAAAGGGAGGAAATTAATGTGTTGTAGGAGGGACTGAGAAGCAGGTTAGCAGTACTCAGAAGGGCAGAACACATTAGAGAGAAGAGAAAGAAGAATGTGCAAGGTAAACTTTTTTTAGTTTGTGAAAGGCATGTTTAATCAGGAAAAAGGAGGTCAACTTAAGGCAGTGAAGTCAGAGGTTGAAGAGTACTTGAGGTTGACATATTCAGGTTCAGAGGAGAATAGGAACATTGGCCTTCCATCTGATATGCCACCATTGGAGGAAATGGGTCAGGAGATGGATGTTGGCTTACTGAGATGGAGAGAAGTTGTGGAGGTGGTCAGGTGTGCAAAGATTTCGTGGGCCCCAGGGCCTCATGGAGTTTCCTACAGTGTCTACAAGAGTTCACTTGCCATCTAAAGGATACTGTGGAGACATCTGAGAATAGCCTTGGAGAAACAAAGTATTCCAGAGCATGGTGTAAGACAGGAGATGTTTTCATCCCCAAGGAGAAGGAGTCATCAGACCTCAGCCGGTTTTGGATGATTTCTCTCCTAAATGTTGAGGGAAAGATTTTCTTCAGTATTGTAGCTCAGAAGTTAGCTAGTTACTTAGTAAGGAATGGTCTGATAGATTCTACAGTGCAGAAGGCAGGGATATCAGAATTTTGTGGGTGCTTGGAGCAGATTAGCATGTTTTGGCATCAGATTCAGACAGCTAAGAGGGAGAGGAGAGATTTGAATATTGTTTTTTCAGATTTGGCTAATGCATTCAGATCAGTGCCACATAGCCTCATTTGGAGTTCCTTTCACTACTTTAAAGTGCCAGAGATGGTTGGTAACCTGGTGAAAGCATATTTCCAGGGCATCAGATTATGTGCAAGTACAGGAGATTTTACAACATTCTGGCAAAGATTGGAGGTTGGTATTATGGCAGGATGTAAAGTTTCATCGTTAGCTTTCACAATGGCTATGGAGTTAATGATCAGGGCTTCCAAGTGGGTCGTTGGTGGAGAGAGACGGCAGAATGGAATGAGTCTTCCACTAGTTAGAGCTTATATAGATGATATGACACTGATAACTATAACAGTCAATGTACAAAGAAGCTGTTAGATAGAATGAATAGGAATCTCAAATGGGCCAGTATGAGGATCAAGTCTAGTAAATCAAGGAGTATTTCGATATACAGAGGGAAAGTAAGTGATAAGAAGTTTTTCAAAGATGGTGGGGAAATTCCTACCAATAGGGAGAAGTCAGAGAAGAGCTTAGGAAGGTGGTAGAATTTGGACCTCAATGATAAGGAACAAGTTGTGCCATTAAAAAAGGATGTTGCAGAAGGCCTGGATAGAATAGATAAATCAGGGCTTCCAGGAAAACTGAGGTTGTGCTGTTTGCAGTTTGGCTTATATCCTAGATTAATGTGGCCAATGTCCATTTATGAAGTCCCATTATCCATGGCAGAGAGAATGGAAAGGCTAGTTAGTTCTTATATTAGGAAATAGTTGGGTGTTCCCAGGTGCTGAAGCAGTGTAGCTTTGTATGGGAAAGGGAAAGTTCAGCTGCCAGTATCTAGTCTAACAGAGGAGTTTACATGCACAAAGATTAGGACAGAGCTATTATAGTCTGGGAGGAAGGACATTTTAGTTAGCAATGCGGTTCTGAATCCTACCGGGGGAGGAAATTGAACCCAAGAGCTGATTTTGATTACTATAATGTGCTATACTTTGGATTATTTTCACATTTAGATAATATTGCAGAGGACTGTCCTCAGTGCTGTTGTATTCTGGACATAGTGGGATGTATTTGTTGTTAAATTCTTTTAAACAGGACAGAAAATACTGAACTTAATGTATTACTTATTTTTATGTTTGTCTCTTCAGACTGAGTGGCTGTAATCTGTCAGAGAGAAGCTGTGGAGCTCTGTCCTCAGTCCTCAGCTCCCAGTCCTCCAGTGTGACAGAGCTGGACCTGACCAACAACAACCTGCAGGATTCAGGAGTGGAGAGTCTTTCTGCTGGACTGGAGAGTCCACACTGTAAACTGGAAGCTCTCAGGTAAGGACTCATCAACCTGTTCAACTGATGACCATTTAAAATGTGTTTTTATTCCTGATGAGCAGAACAGCTGAGGTGGGACGTTTTCTGTAATTGTATGACTCAGATCAGTTGTGTTACTGACCTTTAGCTCTAGTTTCTCTTAATGAGGCCTCTTCCACTACAGGAACTGAACAACCTGGAACCTGCATCACAGAACCAGAACCTGTAAGAACCTGTGAAGTCTTGGTTCCAGGCTCTGTTTTAGTTTACACTGTTTGACAGAGGGAATAGAATAGAATAGAATACAATACAATACAATAGATCTCCTGCTGCACAGCTGCTGAACCACAGCAGGAGACCAGGAGGTTTTCTGTGGTCCACCTAAAGAAGTTGGTCTGCAGGTGTTGAGGGAGGTGAGTCTGGTTTACAGTCTCTGTTGGGTCTGCAGAAGTTGATGGGAGATCTTCATGGCGGTGTTGGTGTTGGTGGTGGTGGTGGTGGTGGTGGGGGGGGGTGGCATAAGTTGCAGGCTGCATCTTGTAAGGGGACTCCAAGCCACTGATTTTGAGGATGGTGTTGTTGGGGTGGATGGAGGAGCAGTAATGTGTGAAGAGAAGGTTTTGCATCAGTCAGAGGGCACAAACCCCTGAGATGTTCCAGTGTTCAGGATGAGAGTAGATGAGATCTGGTGCTCCACCTGATGTTCTGAGGTCAGTTTCTCAGGAAGTCCAGCATCCATGGTCACACTGAACTCCTGAAGTCCAGACTGCTCAGTTTCTGGACCAGTTTGTGTGGAGTATTGTGGTAAATGCTGACTTCACATCCTTCCATGTGTGTTGTTTTGGTCCAGATGTGTCAGGGCTGTGTGGAGAGCTGATCTGATTGGATCCTCTGTTGTTCTGTTTACCTGAAATACAAACTGATTGAGGTCAGCAGAGATAGCAGATTTAATATGAAGGAGGATCAGTCTCTGAAACATCTGGTGATGATGGGGGTTACAGCAGCTGGAGATAGTTGTTCAGGCAGTTCTCTATGGTTTTCTTGGGGACAGTTGTGGCCCATTTTAGGCAGGTGTGGACTACAGACTGTTGAGGTGAGAGGTTGAAGATGGTGATAAATACTTCTGCTAACTGTTCTGCATCAACCTTAAGAATCTGTCCAGAGACTCCATCTGGACCAGACACTCTCCTCGTGTTGACTCTGTGCAGGGTGGGTCTGTCCTGATGTTGTTCCAGTTTTATGGGTTATTTTTTCTGGTTGTGGAGGATAGATGCTGTTGTCTCTTCTAATTTGGTCAATGTGAACAAAGAAGAGGTTGAGAGAGTTCTGGAGAGTTCTGTCTGCAGGTTTGTGGCTGTGTAGCTGTCCTTGTAACCAATGAAAGTCTTCATCTCCTGCCACATTCACATGAAGCTGCTGTTATAAAAAGGTTTCTCTATGTGATGTTTGTATCTGTGTTCTGTCTCTGATGATCCTCTTCAGGCTCCACTGTGTCTCATTGTTGGTTTGATGGTTCATGGTTTGAATGGGGCTGCACAGTGATATAGTGGTTAGCACTTTCGCCTTGCAGCAAGAAGATCCCCGGTTCAAATCCCGGTCTGGGATCTTTCTGCATGGAGTTTGCATGTTCTCCCTGTGCATGCGTGGGTTTTCTCCGGGTACTCCGGCTTCCTCCCACAGTCCAAAAATATGCTGAAGTTAATTGATTACTCTAAATTGTCCGTAGGTGTGAATGTGAGTGTGATTGTTGGTCTGTATATGTAGCCCTGTGACAGACTGGTGACCTGTCCAGGGTGTCCCCTGCCTTCACCCGAGTCAGCTGGGATAGACTCCAGCACTCCCCACGACCCTAGTGAGGATAAAGCGGTGTACAGAGAATGGATGGATGAATTGTTTAAAACACAAGATGGGTGCTCTATCAATAGCTATAAAAGAAAGTTCTTTATAGGACAAATATGTTCCTGTGTATATGTTTGTGTTGGTTTGTGAGTGTAATTGAAAGAGGAATGCTGATGGGATATGAAGCATTATCAGTAGTTACATGCTGTTGGATGAATAGTGAAATAAGATGCTTTTTTCAGTAGGAAAAGTGTTTGAGTGTTTCCTGAGACTGAGAGAGAATGAAGAGTCCAGCTCACTGACGCTTTGAGGAGTCCAGACTTCATCAAGAGTGGAGATAAAGAGTTTAAACACATGAGTTTGGAGATCCTTAGTTTGGTTCCAGTGGGATTGATGTGTGAGTGAAAACCAAAGCATGAGTCTCAACAGCACAAGTAGAAGTGAAGGAACCTGAAGAACAAGGACTGGAGATCAGAAGACATTTGTTCTGGAACAACATCAGAGATGGAAGCGAGTCTGACAGAGATTTAATGGCTGCCATCAGCATCAAGTTGACTATTTTTCAGGTTGTAAAGAAGGAAAGTGTCCAAACTGTGACTTGTCCAAGTGTGTGTCCTGATTTGAATCCAACAGACCAACTTTGGGGTATTTTAAAGACAAAGGTAGAGCAACACAAACCCTCCAACAAAGAGCAGATGAAGACCTAGTTTCTGAAGATGGAGGAACATCTCTGCAGAAATGTGGTTTCTTCACGCTGAGGAGGATTAAATGTGTCATCAAAAATAAAGGTGGATGTAGAAAGTAGTGAAAAATCCTCCATTCTACTGACAATAATGAAAGATGTACTGACCTTTATTGGATTCATTTCTTGCTGTTTGGTCTGTATTCTTCATTTAGGAAATCTAAACTGTCAGTTTGTTTTTAATCACATCAAATACTTTACTGCTCATATTCAAAGTAATCTGATTACTGTAATGTGCTACTGCTTGGATTATTTTCACATTTAAATAATATTTCAGAGGACTGTCCTCAGTGCTGCTGTATTCTGGACATAGTGGGATGTATTTGTTGCTAAATTCACTGCTGTCTTTTCAACAAGACAGAAAATACTGAACTTAATGTTTTACTTCTTCTCTTGTCTTTGTCTCTTCAGACTTAATCACTGTAATCTGTCAGAGAGAAGCTGTGGAGCTCTGTCCTCAGTCCTCAGCTCCCAGTCCTCCAGTGTGACAGAGCTGGACCTGACTAACAACAACCTGCAGGATTCAGGAGTGGAGAGTCTTTCTGCTGGACTGGAGAGTCCACACTGTAAACTGGAAGCTCTCAGGTCAGGACTCACACTTTGAAACTGATGTGATTTCTATCAGTGGATAAACGGCTAACCTGAGTACAATCATTTCTGCTGATGGGATTCATCAAATGAGCTTTTACTGAACTTGTGCAGGACTTTGTCAGGGTTTATTTTTGACATGATTAAATCCCACTAATCATTGTTGAGATTGTTGATTTGCTTGAGACGCATGAAATGTGCAGCAAAATGTATCTGAAAGACAAAGAAGAAAAGAGAGTGAGAAACATCCAGCCAAGTGTTGTCCATCAGGTTTGTGTTGTTTTGTGTGTGCAGGCTGTCAGGCTGTCTGGTCACAGAGGAAGGCTGTGCTTCTCTGGCCTCAGCTCTGAGCTTGAAGACCTCAAATGTGAGAGAGCTGGACCTGAGCTACAACCATCCAGGAGACTCAGGGAAGAAGATGCTGAGAGCTAAAGTGGAGGATCCACACTGTAGACTGGAAACTCTCAGGTACAGACAGACAGACATAAAAACATTAAATTCATTTCAATTCAGTATGATTTATGTAGCTCCAATTACAGGTCAAAGAACCCATATGTTTGAATCCTCAGAGCAGCCCTAAAGTGACAGTGAGAAGAAAAAGCTCCCTTTTAGCTTGAAGAAACCTTGAGCAGAACCGGGCTCTTTATATGGGGGAACCCATCCGCTGCTGGCCAACAGAATGTTCTTGTCGCTGTAATAAAACTTTGTGGTCGATTGTGTCAAATGCTGCACTAACATCCAACAAAACAAGTGCAGAGACCAGTCTATTGTCTGATGCTATGAGAAGGTCATTAGTGACTTTCACCAGAGCCTTTTCTGTGCTATGATGCATCCTGAAGCCTGACTGAAACTCTTCAAACAAGCTATTCCTTTGTAAGTGTTCACATAATTGATTTGCAACAGTTCTTTCCAGAATTTTAGAGAGAAATGGTAGGTTGGATATTGGTCTATAGTTAGCTAACACATCTGGATCTTGAGTGGGCTTTTTAAGCAAAGGTTTGATGACAGCAACCTTAAAAGCCTGTGGTACATAGCCTGTTACTAGAGAGAGATTAATTAGATCTAACATTGAAGAATTAATTAAAGGTAAAGCCTTTTTGAGCACTCTAGTTGGATAGGTTTTAAAAGGCATGTCGATGGTTTGGATGTAGAAACTGTTGGAAATATTTCAGAGAGACATATAGGAGTGAAGAATTCTAAATAGCCATCCGGTCTTACAGCCAATTCTAAAGCAACTGTACTCCATGATACATCTGTGACATTTGTAGGAAGGGCCAGATTAGTTTTTTTCTCTGATCGTAATAATTTCATCTGTAAAGAAGCTCATGAATTCATTACTGCTCAGAGCTAAAGGAATACAAGGTTCAACAGAGCTCTGAGTCTTTGTCAGCCTGGTTACAGAGCTGAAGAGAAACCTAGGGTTGTTCTTGTTCTCCTCTATTAAAGATGAATAATATGCTGTCCTGGCATTACTAAGAGCTTTTTATAAATTACTAGACTATTTCTCCACACTACGTAAACTTCCTGTAAACTAACATCCTGTAGAACTCCTTTCAAACAGGAGAAAACTGTTAGCCGAGATAAACACACATTCTGAAAGCAAAGGGAAACTTTTAGCATAGCTTAGCACAAAAACTGGATTTTTTTAAAGAAGGATTTGGGCTTTATTTGAGAGTTACTAGTGGAGAGGCAGACAGGATAGTAGGGAGAAGCATGTGGAGAAGACCTGCAGCAAAGGGCTGTGACCTGGAATTAAACCCAAGCTGCTGTGTCGGAGATTATAGCCCAGGTTATGGGTCACCCACTCAACCTGTTGAGATATCTGAGCACCTATGGGGATCCTGTTATTCTAGCTTAGAACAAAGGCAGGAAGCAGGGTGAATTGTTAGCCTAGCTTAGCTCAAAGACAGGAAGCAGGTGAACTGTTAGCCTAGCTTAGCTCAAAGACAGGAAGCAGGTGAACTGTTAGCCTAGCTTGGCTCAAAGACAGGAAGCAGGTGAACTGTTAGCCTAGCTTGGCTCAAAGACAGGAAGCAGGTGAACTGTTAGCCTAGCTTAGCTCAAAGACAGGAAGCAGGTGAACTGTTAGCCTAGCTTGGCTCAAAGACAGGAAGCAGGTGAACTGTTAGCCTAGCTTAGCTCAAAGACAGGAAGCAGGGTGAACTGTTAGCCTAGCTCCATGAACAGAGGAAGCATCAATGAGTAAAGCTGAATAATGAGTGTAAACTGAGCTGGAACGTGACGACCACAGGACAGGACTTTAGAGATGCTGCATTCAGGTGTCTGTGTCTCCATGTTGGACTGGTCCTTTATCAGTGGAACAGTGTGAGAGCCATGTAACATCCATGTGTGCTGCTGAAAGAGTCTCTGCTGCTCTGACCGTCCTCCTCCTTTCAGGGTGACGCCTGCTGGAGTCCCATGGTTGACACCAGGTCTGAGGAAGTGTAAGTGTGTTTGAATGGATTGATGGAAACAAAGCAGCACATTCAAGCATCTTCAAAGTGTCACATCTCTGAGGTCATCATCAAAGCTTTAATACTGATCACATGATCCATCAATAACTGCAGCTGTGTTGTGTTTGTTCTCTCCATCAGATTCCTGTCAACTCACAGTCGACACAAACACAGTACACAGAGAACTCAAACTGTCTGACAACAACAGGAAGGTGACATATGTGGAGGTGGATCACTCGTATCCTGATCATCCAGACAGGTTTGACTGCTGTTGTCCTCAACTGCTGTGTAGAACTGGTCTGACTGGTCGCTGTTACTGGGAGGTGGAGTGGAGAGGAGTGGTTAATATATCAGTGAGTTACAGAAGAATCAGAAGGAAAGGAAACAATTATGCCTCTGACTGTGAGTTTGGATGTAATGATCAGTCCTGGAGTCTGATCTGCTCTGATGATGGTGGTTACTATGTCATTCACAATGACAGTAAAACACCCATCAGGTCCTCCTCAGTCTCTCACAGAGTTTCAGTTTATGTGGACGTTGATGCTGGAACTCTGTCCTTCTACAGAGTCTCCTCTGACTCTCTGATCCTCCTCCACACCTTCAACACCACATTCACTGAAACTCTCTATCCTGGATTTGGGTTCATGTGGTGTGATTTCCCAAGTCGCGATCCTGTACGTAGGATCAGGACATCCAGGCCTGGTTCCTCAGTGTCTCTGTGCTGAGTCTCGTCTCCAGAGTCTCCTCCTGGTACAGAAACAGTGTTGAACAGATGGTTGAGTCTCTCCATGACTCTGTCCCTCACAAACATCTTTTCACATTCATGGATTAAATGTGTTTCTTTGTCAAATCCTTCTAAATGATTCCTTGTAAACTTGTTCCTCTTCAAAGATGAAGTTGTGATTCTTCCAGGAGCCAAATGTGGTGTTTGCGTCTTTTTCCAGTCAAATGTTGAGAGTGAAAATCAGGATGTGGTGTTCCTCTGACGCTCACTGGAACTAAAAGCATTTGAGCTGCACAAAGTGTGAAATGAGAGAGGAAGCAGTGAATCTCCAAACTGCTGACAGACTTTCACACATTATTGTCCAGTGAAAATCAGCTTTTTGTGCAGCCACACTTGATCCTGATGTGAGTCTTTAAGTCCTGTTCTAGTGATGAAATGAGAACTAAAAATCCTGACTCTGAGTTCTTCATTACAAACACACATTATATCATCTGTTTGTTTTTCATCTGCTTTATTCTACTCAACATTTAACAGGATTATAAAAATACATTTAAAGTCTGTCAGGAATCATACAGGTATGAGATCCATGAATCAGCCGTAAGAATGGGGCTCTGGCAGAGTGACAGAAAATAAGGGAACACAGTATGAGATTAGAACCTGTGATTTATCATCAAATAATGCTAGAACCTGATGAATGTGTGTGAACTACCCTAATGCCTGTTTTTTTATCTTCTTTAAATGTTGAAACTGTGTAAAAATCAGAAGAGTGCCTCACTGTAAAGTCATGAGATGATTATTTTAAATACTTGTCTTTTATAATCCTGGTTTAGCAGCAGCTGAGTCACAGCAGAGTCTCATTGCAACAAAGAGGATTGTTTGATTGTGTTTTGAAGTGACCACATGGGGGCAGCATCTCTCTGTGAGCAGTGAGGGCTTTGGTTACCAGAGGAGATTAATGGGGTTCAGGTTTTTATTACTATGAAAATGGGAATGCTTTGAAGGTTTTGATCACTATGAAATGGAGATGTTTCCAGAAGAGTTTGATCACCATGGAAACCAAGAGATTACTAACTTGGTCATGGAGCAAGTAGTCTGGAACTAAGATAAACTTGAATTAAATGCTCACAGTAAAGGTTCATTAGCTCTGTATAGATTTTGGGGGATTTCTTGTCAGTCTGTGTGCGTTGTGCAGAAATGTACAGTGTGGGTGTCAGTGAGAGTTAGACGCTGACATCAGCTTCTCCTGTTTCTCCACCTGAAGCCTGTGCTGGGCTGCAGATGAACCAAATACATGAATAGACCGGATGAAAGGGCTAAACAGGATAAACAGCTGGTTTTGGTTCATCCGGACCACGGGGGGGGGGGGGGGGGGGGGGGGGGGGGGGCATGAAGGCGGTGGATGGGGGAAGTGCACAAGTGAGGAGGGTGGAGGATGTCTGCTGTCATCACGTATGTAAATTAAAGTGTGATGTCATCACGTATGTAAATTGAATATGATGTCACCGTATATGCAAATTCTGAAGAGAAGCAGTGATGTTCAGTGGCGGCCCGTGACCAAAATTACTGAGGAAGCCAGTGTGAACAACAAATTAGATTCGGTGTTTTAACTGTTATTTTTATGTAAACAAATCAGCCTACTGTTACAGTACCTTTATTCTACCGACTTCTCATTCATTTCAGTGAAAAAAAGAGGTTAACGAGAGGACAGCTTGTGTGAGAGACAGTCAGCGAGTGTCACATCAGGCGTCAATATGACCCACCGCGGTGCTGTGCCTGTGATTCAGCCAAAGCGTGAGGGAAGGCTGTGGATGCGTGCTTCGGGCTGTGCGCCTGCTTATGGCTCTGACATACAGTATTATGTGATAAGTTAAAGCCCATGCAAAGCTTGTGAACGTCTCGTAGCTTTATTACAGTCAAACATTAAACACATAATGGCGATAGTTAGATTGAGCTTTGGAGTTGGCCTACCGTCCCTTTTGACTTATAGTTGATCTTAAAAAGGAAGTTTTGTGAAGTCATTTTTTACAAGAAACTCAAGGTCCCTGTCACCATCCATTCTCTGGCTAGCTTGATGGCTATACTTGCTGTATGGGCTTGCTGGCGCCTGGCGGGACAGCTGCATTAGTGTGGGTATTGTTCATCAGTTTGTGATTGGTTGGAAGCCAGATTTGAGCTGGCCTCCCTTATGTTTTTTTTTAATGATGCATCGACCATTAAGCGATGCGCCTTGCTTCAGTCTGATTGGCTAATACGGGCTGTTTTTTTCTCTAAGGGAGGTAAGGCGAAGCTGGCCTCTGAACAGACAGACAGCGCAGAGGGCATGACAGACGTAGTGTAATGCACAAAAAGAGCTTGACAAGAGGGGCGCTGTTTTGCTCCTCACAAAGCAGAAATGCCTGATGTAGTGTTTTGACAACAAGGAATGACAAAAATATAAAACATAAAATATATAGTGGTGAAGATTAGTTATATTTTTTCTTTCTTGCATATTTTTTGGGGAAGCCAGGCTTCCCTTGGCCTCCGTGAAAAACCGCCACTGGTGACGTTATAAAATGCACCTGCTGGAATATATTTGTTGGGAGTTGTTGTGGGGGAGTCACTTGATGCAAACCAGACAACAGTTCTGAGCATGAGGGATTTTACCACAGAACTTTGGACGGGTGATTGAACATGATCTGCAAAGAATATGTGTTCTACTGGGATTATGGACTGAAGGACTGCTCTGACTGCTGTTTGAGGATTCTAAAAATAACACTGACTGAAGGGACATTACTGAACTCTATCATTTCCAAAGGAATGACACCAGAGAGGATCATAAAAAAGTTTTTATTGGCCCAAACAACAAGAAAGGACACAAGCAGATCTAAATCTGGACTGAACTCTCTCTGCTTCCCCCTGGAGGCTCAGAGGCTCGTCGTTCTTCAGGTGATCAGCCGGATGTGGCCACACCGTCTGCTCTGCCCCTCCAAATGACAGAATGTGGGTGATTATTACTCTTCTTCTATGAAAGCATCGTAGCAGTTAGCAATCATGACGAGCCACTGAAATATGAACTAACTATTGATTCATTGTCTGATGATTTAATGGATATTGCTATTTCCCTGCTGAGATATATTTTAATAAAGCATTATCCTGCAATTAAAATCAACAGATTGGAGCTTCTATTTATCCCTATCACAATGGTTATATATATATATTTTCTCTGAGTGTATAAAGTCAGGTTAATGCGTACATCACAACAGTAAAGGTTCTGTAAGGTTACCTAGTCAGTCCACATTTATTCTATTCAACATTCTGAAAGTTTTTACAGAGAGGTTTGTTCATATATCATTTACAGTCTGATTTATGACACTTTTTCACCTAAAAACAGACTGAAATGCACAAAATGAGACACAAAATGAAACAGAAAAACCTTAAACAGATGCAAAATGTCCAAAATGATACAAAAAATGATCTAAATGAGACACAACATGTCCACAATGGAACAAAAAAAATTTAAAAGCAAGTTGAATCTAATCTATAAAACAACCAAAATGAGACACAAATGGACAAAATGTTTCAGTGGTGAGAAAAAGACCCAAACAGAGTCTACTGAATGGTCCAACAATGTTATGGGACAGTTCAAATGGGGCACAAAATGACCAAAATGGAACATAAAGCATCCGACCAAGATAGAAAAATACCATAAAATTACAAAATGGACATAAAAAAAGACCAAGTGTGTCCAAAATGGGACTAAAATTAAGAAAAATGACCAAAACCAGGCACAAAAATTAGCAACAAAATGACGAAAATGAGACATAAAATGTACAAAATGAAAAAAGCAATCTTAAACTGATGCAAAATGACTAAAATGAGAGATAAAAATGAGCAAAACAGAGCAAAAAAAGATGAAAAATTTAACAGAAATGGCCAGTGAGTCACAGAATGGACAAACTGACATGAAATGACTCATATGAGCAACATGAACAATTTTAAACAAAAACAACCTGACAGACACATGAAATGAATCATAAAATGACCAAAATGGTACAAAAACAACACAAAGAGATGTAACATTACCTGAATTAGACATAAATGACCAAAACTTGATGCTAAATAAACAAAATTACAACATAAACAACATGAAAAGATGCAACATGTTTAAAAACGGACCAAAAGATGTAAACTGATCAAAATTAAACACATTCTGACACAAAATGACCAAAATGATCCAGAAATCTTCACTTACATTCCCCAAGCTGTCCACATTTATTCGAACTGAAAGAGAAATGGCCACTGAGTCACAGAATGATGAAATAGACGTGAACTGACCAAAAGAACAAACAAGATGAACAATTTTAACTTAAAAACACACAAAGTGACCAAAATGAACCACAAAATGGTCAAAATTAAGGCACAAAATAACCAAAATGGAAGAAGAAAAAAATAACATGAAAAGATGCAAAATGTTTGAAACTAGACAGAAAGACGTAAACTGACCAAAACAAAACACATAATGACACAAAATGATCCAGAAATGTTCTCTTCCAGTCATGAAACTGTCCACATTTCTTCTATTAAAACATTCTGAGGGTTTTTACAGAGAGCTTTGTTCTGTTTACTGTCTGTGGACCTGGAAGGAGCAGCTTCATATCTGGAAAAAAGATTCACAATCAACGGTTTGTTTAACAGAAGAGATCATCTTAGTTCAAAGTGGCACCAAATCCATGCCATGTTTGGGTCGTATGTTGGCCTTTAACTTTGAGCAGGTGTGTTATTATTTACAGTGTTTATGGTAGAATGTGGCCGTTTTAATGGCAGATCACATGGAAGTAACATGAGCCACTTTGAAATAGTGAGTTATGCAGAAGAACATAAAGAAGAAATTCAAAGGTTTGAATAAGTAAATATGTTAGATTATATTTTTAATCTATTTTGTGTACTTGATGATGAAAAACATTTCATAAAAGAAACCTTAATAATGTTGCCTTTTAATGTTTTAACCCTCCTGTTGTTCTCATTTACAGGCACCAAAAAACATTGTTTCCTTGTCTAAAAAAAAATAATAAAAACATTCAGCAAAAAAAAAACCCAAGTTTCTGAAAATGTTCAGAACCTTCAGGAAGAAAATTTCAGTAATTTCTTGCAAGTTTTCTTTTCAAAAAAATACCCAAAATTTTGAAAGGAAATTGTTGTAAATATTTTCAGAAAAACGAGTAAAAATCTTCCCAAAAAATGAGAAAAAAATCTTCAAAAAACATCTTAAAAATATCTGAAGTGATGACATATATTTCAGTAAAACTTCTAATATTTTCTTTAAGGACATTCACGTAAAAATCAACCAAAATCCAGTGAATTTCGCTGGATTTTGGTTGATGTTTTTGTGAATGTTCTTTCGAAATATTTTAAATTTTTTATTTCCACCTAAAAATGTTCAACAATTTCCCAAAAATGTTGAAAACGTGGACATCAGAAGTTTCACTTTGAAAATATATATTTTTCCCACATTTTCAAACTTTAAAATGAGTCAATTTTGACCCAGAGGACAGGGTTAATTAGTCATGTGAGAAGTTGAGTGCAAGTTAATTTTTTTATTATATGAAGTTAAAATATATTTTTTAGTCGTTTTCTAATTCTCCAGGATTAAGGACTGTGCAAGACCTGTAGGGGGCAGTAACCAGCACCTACTATGATGTTCTCCACTAGCTTGAAGCAGAGGGATTCCTCAGCATGGCCACATGAACACACCGAGGCTGAATCCCAAACTGCCCCCTACACACTCCCCCTCCACTACCGAATGTCACTCCAAAAGAAGTCACACTCGCAGCTGTGAAGGGCACTTTAATTGAAGGGGGAGGGTATAAATACGATCGTCAAGAATGGGACGCCCTGTCGCCTCACCGGAAAATGGAAGACGTCATCGCCATGGTAACACAAAGACGCTTACTGTGCATGGCTGTAGCGCTGTGGCACAGGTTGCAGGCAATGATGTAGGGGCTACATTCTGCTTCAAATAATTTGAAGTCATCCCACATGTTTTCCAATCCTATTATCTGGCATTTCAAATCCAACAAATGAATAAATGAATTCTGTCAGTTGTGTTCAAATTTTAAGGTGTCAGGGGGTGCACAATTAAATCAAATGTCAGCAGAGAAGAAGATTTGTTTCTTTTGTTTAATCTTTTTTCACCACTCTTTTTGTGATGTTCTGTCAGTGTGAAAAAGGCGTGGGAGAAATAAAGGACGCATGTGGAACTCACATCAATATGTTGTTTCCTCCTCCATTTCGACGTTGCACTTCCTGAAAAAGTTGTCCAGAGTGAGCATCGATGCAGACTCGCTATTTAAGGGCTGAACAGTCCACTCTCCCTCCGCACTACGTGGTTTGGGACGGCCCTTAATATGGAGGACCCTCCGCGGGAACGCGCAAACAGAGGGGTAGTGTGTAGGGATAGTGTGTTGGGGGCTCAGCCCTATTGTGTTTCCACTCCGTGTTCCTGCCACGCCTGCAGGATGACCTTCATACTTGTGGCAGTGGTTGGACAATCATCCAATCAGAACGCAGAGCCACATGACACCCAACCAGCTGTGGGTGCTGGGTCGCACACATCACCCAATTCCTGGAGCAGAAAACACAGAGCTCCATGCAAATACAATGTGATTTGAACCAAAACATTGATTCTTGTGTTTTAACAATATTAGAGGGCAAGAAAAGTGAACAGAGAGTCAGAAGTCCCTCACTGGAAGACAATTTCTGACAAGAAAAACCTCCAGGAAGAAGTCAAAGGACGCTTTTCCTCACATTAAGAGTCTTCCTTACTGGAGCCGCTGAGAACTTGGACATTGCCGCGTAATTTCCACTGAGAAACTGTTCCAAACAAGAACATGAGTGTTGTTTTCAGAGCAGTTGTGGCCTGTGTTAGGACCATCTGAAAGACAACGTCACAACTGCAACAATGGAGCACTGATGCTGGAATCAGAGATTGAGGTTTTTCAACAGTGGAACTCCGTTTCAAGTCATTCACCATCTCCCAAAAAACTATTTTTTTAAAATCATAAACTATGGATATTTCTAATGGTATCTATGAAATATTAGCTCAGTATGTCAGATACTTTCTTAGAGGTTTTTCAGTGGACTGTAGACCCAGTTTCACTTGTTTTTATTTTCTCACATTGAAATTTGAGGCTGTTTGAAGATGAATATCTCAAGAACAATTCTTGATAAAAGCCTGAAACCTTCACTTGTTTGTCTTGCTAACATCAGCAGATCAGATTGCTGTTAAATACAGCAGTGGAAAAAAGTTTTTGGACATCCCATACATTTGAGAAATACTGCATGAAGAATCACTTTGAGGTTTTCAAGAGTCATTTATTTTAGAACAATCATAAAACTAAACACATCGTAAAAAAGACATTAAAAACTGAAAATTGACTGGTTCCATAAAATGAGAAATTTGGTAGAATTTAGTTTTGTTAGTTTTTCTTCTAAACAACAAACCAAAAAAATATCATTTGTATTTGTGTCTGTCTGATGCAGCCACACACTTAGGAACACACAAAAAAAGACTTTGCAACAAATATTTCATGACAATATTTAAGATTGTGTAAAAATTTTCAGGGTGTCTGAAAACTTTTTTTCTCCTCACTGTATCTGTCAAGGTTGTTGCTAGAGGTACGGACCCGTACCAGTAGCCTGTGGACTACGGATACAGCACTTGCCATTTGCCAATCAGATACGCGAGATCTGGTCACGTGACTCCCGATAGACGCTAGCGGTACGGACCCGTAGCATCGGTACGGACCCGAAACCTGACCCTAACACTAACCCTAACCTTTGCTTACCTTTCAACAGTTTGCAGTGGTTAGCAGCTTCTTGACTCGCATACAGGTTCGTATCTGTCTGGCAAATGAAAAGTGCACGGGTCTGTATCTGTAGACACTACCATCTGTCAAAGCATGAAAATGTGCCGTTATAAAAATGCCACTATCTCCAGACACATATATGTGGTCATGGTTCCATGATGCCAATGTCATGGTAATGACTGGATGCAGCTAATTTACAAAGCAATGATTCTAAACTACATGTCAGCTTTGAAAGATTGGACTTTTCAGAGAACACTTCATGTTTTTATATTTCAACTCACACATAATCTGAGATTATTTAATCTAGTTGTTCAACATTAGAGATTCTTCATCATAGATAGATAGATAGCTAGATTAGATAGATAGATAGGAATCATAAGGCCAGTAATCTCCTAAATCAATTATGATTAATCATCAGAGAATCACTGAACCAGCTCTGCATCTAACAGGTTCCTGCAGCCCAGAGGGATCTGAGGAACAATTAATCTGGTAATTGCCCCTAGTCTGCCCCTAGTCATGCTGCTATAGGCCTATAGGCTGCTGGGGGACTTCTCTTGACGCACTGAGCCCTTCTCCATCTACCTTTACATTTAATATGTATACTGTTATTGCAGTACATTCCCTCTGTTTCCCCCTGTGCTATTTCTCCGAGTGTCCCTGGTCCCAGAGCTGGATGCTTCAGATCTGCGGTCGATGTTCCACCAGCTGGTCCAGTCTCCATCATGTCCACTGTGGGATGCTGCCGCTGACCTTCCTCTAGCCCTTCGCTTCCAACTCCCCTTTTCCACCAGTCAACTCTGCATCGCCTTCACTATACTTGTTATGCTAACTTACATACTGTTTGAATTTTACTGCTAGCTATATATGGAGTATGTTTAATGTCAGAGCCGTACATCATAAGAGTAAACTATGAGTCAGTTTTCAATGTTAGCTTATACTTTGTCTGTGTCACATATCCTGTCATGCATGTATCCAAATGTGTGTTGTGTTTTCCTTGCTTTCCCACCCCTCCCTCTTCTCCCATCCCTCCCCCTTGCCCTCCTCTGTCCTTCTCAACCCGCCCGGCCAGCAGGCAGATGGGTCCCCCCTATATAGAGCCGGGTTCTGCTCGAGGTTTCTTCCCTGTTAAAGGGTGTTTTCTTGCCACTGTCGCCTTTGGGCTTGCTCTGGGGGTCAGGCATATGGGTTCTGTAAAGCGTCTTGAGACGATTTGACTGTAATTGATGCTATATAAATAAAATTGAATTGAATTGAATTGAATTAATCGACAAAATTCGCCCTGCTGCTCACTGCCTCCATCCAGAAGTCTATCCCTCTACCACTGATAATTCATTTAACTGAGTAACCACTTTGAATGGTTTAATTAATTTACAGTCATGTCCGTTCACGACAGCCTTCCTCTTAATGGATTTTGCAACGAAGCAACAAAGACACTAAACAAGAAATTAGACCTGAATTCTGTGAAGCCGGATCTCAAGGACTTTAAGTTTGTGGAGGACTTCATGAACTTTTACTGAACCCTGCATAGAGCAATCTTCTTGGCAGGGGTTCAGTCTGTGTCCAGTGTGCATACGCTGGTGTTGTTGTAGGGTTCCTTGTTGGTTGGACGTTGGTCCAGACTGGTCAAAGCAGCACTGTTCACCACTGGCAGAGTGCTGACAAGTCTGAGAGTTTAGTCCATCTGTTCCGTTCTGCTTGGAAAACAAACACACAAACACAGAGAACGTCAGTGTTTCCTGCAGCATTGAAGAACTGATGCCGTGCCTGAGATAGAGAGCACCCCAAATGACATCTGAAGACACTTTTACCTGTTGGAATTTAACATTCAGTTGTCTGATTACGTCAGAATTCCTAATCTAACCTACATCCACAGATTAACCTGGACCAGATTTCTGTATCAAAACGAATACAGGTTAGACTGAACGATAGCTGATAATGTGTTAACAGAATTCAACTGACCACAGTTGTTCAAAACAGTTTTGAAACAATTTTGCAGCAATAGCCAAAATTATCCAATACATAATTGTGTGTACACTGTGACTGAGACCAGTCTTTACATACCTCACTGTGACACTGATTGAATGCTTTCTTTCTGGTGTGGATCTGCTGGTGTCGTTTCAGGGAACCCAAAGTTGTAAAAGTCTTCTTACACTCGTCACATCTGTATGGTCTCTCCCCAGTGTGGACACGTTGGTGAACTTTGAGGTCTGCAATGTAGCTGTAGCGTTTCCCACACTGGTCACAAATGTATGGTTTAACCCCAGTGTGGGTCACTTCATGAGCTTTTAACTGCGAGTACCGTACAAATGGTTGGCCGCAGTAATCACATGTGTACACATCATGTCCAGTGTGGATGCGTTGGTGACGTTTTAAGCTCTGCTGGTGCTTGAAAGTTTTTTCACAGGAGTCACAGCGGTACCGCTTTCTACCAGAATGGGGGCATTGATGGATCAACAACTGTTCATGTTGAGTAAAGGTTTTCACACACTGATCACAGTTGAATGGTTTAACGCCACTGTGAATGAGTTGATGACGTCTTAACTGACTCTTCAGAGTAAAAGCCTTTCCACACTGATCACAGTTGAATGGTCTAACTCCATTGTGAATGAGTTGATGACGTCTTAACTGACTCTTCTGAGAAAAAGCCTTTCCACATTTATCACAGCTGAATGGTTTAACTCCACTGTGAATGAGTTGATGATTTGCTAGATTACTCTTCCAAGTAAAAGCCTTTCCACACTGATCACAGCTGAAAGGTTTAACTCGACTGTGCATGAGTTGATGACTTTTTAACGTACTCTTGTGAGTAAAAGCCTTTCCACACTGATCACAGTTGAATGGTTTAACTCCATTGTGAATGAGTTGATGATGTCTTAACTGACTCTTCTGAGAAAAAGCCTTTCCACATTTATCACAGCTGAATGGTTTAACTCCACTGTGAATGAGTTGATGATTTGCTAGATTACTCTTCTGAGTAAAAGCCTTTCCACACTGATGACAGCTGAATGGTTTAACTCCACTGTGAATGAGTTGATGATTTGCTAGATTACTCTTCCAACTAAAAGCCTTTCCACACTGATCACAGTTGAATGGTTTAACTCCACTGTGAATGAGTTGATGATTTGCTAGATTACTCTTCTGAGTAAAAGCCTTTCCACACTGATCACAGTTGAATGGTTTAACTCCACTGTGAATGAGTTGATGACGTCTTAACTGACTCTTCAGAGAAAAAGCCTTTCCACACTGATCACAGCCGAAGAATTTCACTCCACTGTGCATGAGTTGATGTGTTGCTAGATTACTCTTCCAAGTAAAAGCCTTTCCACACTGATCACAGCTGAAAGGTTTAATTCCACTGTGAATGACTTGTCTTTTTAACAGAGTCTTGGTAGTAAAAGCCTTTCCACACTGATCACAGCTGAATGGTTTAACTCCACTGTGAATGAGTTGATGACTTGTTAGATTACTCTTCTGAGTAAAAGCCTTTCCACACTGATCACAGCTGAATGGTTTAACTCCACCGTGAATGAGTTGATGTCTTTTTAAGTTACTCTTCTTCGTAAAAGCCTTTCCACACTGATCACAGCTGAATGGTTTGTCCACAGTGTGAACATGTTTGTGAATTCTTAGCTTTGTTGCTGTGATAAAAGTCTTGCCACATTGCTCACAACTGAGTGATTCATCTCTTTTTGCTGTTGTTGCCGAACCATCCTTATCCTCCTCAGAGGTCCGACATTTCACTCCATTGCTGCGTTTACATTTCTGTAGCAAAAGACAAAGATAAAAACAGAGGCAGTGATGGAAGAGCAATCATGAAAACATTTAACCTAAATGTCTCAATTCCATGTAGTTGGACATGAGGCTGAAACAAGATCAAGAATCTGCAGACATGCTAGCAGCTTTGTCATTAGAAACCTAGAAATGTGTCAACAGCACACTCACAATGTCAACAAAACGATTTTCACAGGACGATAGTTTTCAGCTTTCTGCACGGTAGTTTTAGAATATTGGGTAGTAAAATCTGTCGATCACCGTGAAAAGCAAAGCAGAGCTGGGACTGATGGGATTGTACCACCAGGATCTCTTGATCCCCAGACTTTCCGTTAAGTTACATTACTGGAGAAATGTACAATATGAAAAGCATACAACATCAATGTCCAGATTTAGGTCTTAATGGCAGCAGGGTCAATTCAGACCACCAACACTTTCTAGTTTCTCCTAGGGGATCAGATGTTGATACCAGTCCAGAAAAGATCTGTAATTCTGCCACTGAATTCTGGATTTGACCCCAATGACCTGGGCAATTTGTTGTGCAGCAGTTACACAAGCGTTCACCATCAAACAACAAAAGCAACAAAACAGTAAAACAGTTAAAGGAATAGCAACAATTAAAGGAAACGTTATAAAAATGTAAAAAAAACACAGTTAAACAATTACAAGCAAAATCAAAGCCATTTAAAGAATCAGAACGCAGTTTATTGCCAAGTAAGTTTTTACACTTACAAGGAATTTTCTATGGTGCTCTTGGTGCAAATCCAATAAAATAGTAAGTAAGCGATGTGAGAAATAAGGGTAAAATAGACAGGTATGTACAGTTACTACGCAGTTGTAATTAATATAGTCAACAGAGCTGATTTGCAGTGGCACGGGCAGTGTTTATCAGCGATGCAGCAGAGGGGAAGAAGCTGTTCTTGTGGCGAGAGGTTTTAGTGCTGATGGACCGCAGCCTCCTGCCTGAGGGGAGGGGTTCAAAAAGTTTGTGTCCAGGGTGAGAGGGGTCGGCCAAGATCTTGGTTGCACGCCTTAAAAGCCTAGAGGTGTGCAGATCCTGGAGAGATGGCAGGTTACATCCGATCACCTTCTCAGCCGAGCGGATGATACGCTGCAGGCTGCTCTTGTCCTGAGCAGTGGCTGCAGGGTACCAGACGGTAATGGAGGAGGAGAGGATGGACTCTATGATGGCCGTGTAGAAGTGCACCATCATTGTCTGAGGCAGGTTGAACTTCTTTAGTTGCCTCAGGAAGTACATCCTCTGCTGTGCCTTCTTGTTTATGGAGGTGATGTTCATCTCCCACTTCAGGTCCTGGGAGATGATGGATCCCAGAAAGCGGAAAGACTCCACGGTGAGCACTGTGGAGTCTCAGAGCATGATGGGAGCAGGAGGAGCTGTGTTCCTCCTGAAGTCCACCACCATCTCCACTGTCTTCTGGGTGTTGAACTCCAGGTTGTTCCGGCTGCACCAGGTCACCAGGTTGTCTACCTCCCGTCTCTAAGCAGACTCATCCCCATCAGAGATGAGTCCAATGAGGGTGGTGTCATCAGCAAACTTCAGGAGTTTGACGGACTGGTGCCTGGAGGTGCAGCTGTTGGTGTACAGGGAGAACAGTAGTGGAGGAAGAACACAGCCTTGGGGGGAGCCAGTGCTGATGGTCCTGGTCTCGGAGACTTGCTTCCCCAGCTTCACATGCTGCTTCCTGTCAGACAGAAAGTCTGTGATCAATCTGCAGGTGGAGGCAGGCACACTCAGCTGGAGGAGCTTGTCCTGGAGCAGGGCAGGCATGACTGTATTAAAGGCAGAGCTGAAATCCACAAACAGGATCCTGGCGTAGGTTCCTGCTGAGTCCAGGTGCCGCAGAATGAAGTGGAGAGCCAGGTTGACGGAGTCATCCACTGACCTGTTGGCTCTGTAGGCGAACTGCAGGGGGTCTCGAAGAGGGTCTTTGACGGCTTTTAGGTGAGGAAGCACAAGGCGCTCAAAGGACTTCATCACCAGAGAGGTCAGAGCGACAGGTCTGTAACCATTAAGTCCAGTGGGTCTTGGCTTCTTCGGGACAATGATGATGGTGGAGGTCTTGAAACAGGCTGGAACGTGGCATGTCACCAGTGATTCATTAAAGATGTCAGTGAAGACTGGAGACAGTTGATCAGCACAGTGTTTCAGGGTGGAGGGGGAGACAGTCAGGTCCTGCTGCTTTGCGGGGGTTCTGCTTCTTGAAAAGCCTGTTAATGTCTCTCTTCTGTATAGTGAGCTGGGTCACTGGGCTGGGGGGGTTTAGAGAGTTGGAGGAGTGAGGTGGGTGGATGGTGTCGTCAGCTGGCCTTTGAAGAGGTGAGTTGGAGGTGTGAGGTGGGGGGATGGGGTCGCCAGTTGTCCATTGCCTTTCAAAGCGGCAGTAAAACTCGTTCAACTGGTTTCCCTGGCGTAGGTCGTTAGTGGAGTGGGGAGACAATGGCTTGTAATTGGTTATTTTTTCCCAAGCCCTTCCAGACAGAAGAGGAGTCGTAAACAGAGAACTGTTGTTGAAGTGACTCTGCGTACTGCCGTTGAGCAGCTCTAAATCAAACAAAACATAAGATAGACAGGGACATCGGCAGCAATCTTGGTCATTTAGTCAGACGTAGTAAAAGTTTTCAATAAACGGCCACCGATGTAATCAGGTAGAGGACTTTTCTTTGGTCTGCACTGTTTGAAACACCAGATTACATTGCCCACATCAAGAAAGGGATTCTGTGGAGAGGCTGACATGAGACAGTTTTTAGTCTCAGCATGTTTAGCCCTCCCCCCGTCGAATCGCCACCTTATCGCGGTGGAGGGGTTTGAGTGTCTCGGTGATCCTGGGAGCTATGTTGTCCGGGGCATAAGCCCCTGGTAGGGTCTCCCAAGGCAAACTGGTCCTGGGTGAGAGACCAGACTAAGAGCGATTCAGAAGACCTTGATGAGAACGACAAAAGGCAAAGCCGCTACCTCGGCTTTAGGGAAACCGGGGCCTTCCCCTGGAGCCAGACCTGGGGGGGGAGCTCGTACAGGAGCGTTTGGTGGCTGAGCCTTGGGGTCCCGTGGGGCTCGGTCGGGCATAGCCCGAAAAAGTAACACAGGGCCACCGCCCAGTGGGCCCACCACCTACAGGGCAGGAAGTCGGGTTCAGGTGCTATGCCCACCGGGCAGTAGGCAGGAGCGGGCTTCTGGGCGTGCCGCCCCTGGTGGCGTAGACGAGCCATGGGGACGTGGAACGTCACCTCACTGGCGGGGAAGGAACCTGAGCTGGTGCGGGAGGTGGAGCGATACCGGCTAGATATAGTTAGGCTCGCCTCCACGCACAGCAAGTGTTCTGGAACCAGAATCCTGGAGACGGGTTGGACTCTCTCCTACTCCGGAGTTGCCCAGGGTGAGAGGCGCCGGGCGGGTGTGGGGATACTCACAAGCCCCCGGCTGAGCGCCGCTTTGTTGGAGTTCTCCCCGGAGAACGAGAGGGTCGCCTCTCTGCGACTTTGTGTTGCAGGGGGGAAAACTCTGACTGTTGTCTGTGCTTATGCGCCGAACAGCAGTTCAGAGTATTCGGCCGTCTTGGAGTCTCTGGGTGGGGTCCTGGAAGGGGTACCGCCCGGGGATTCTATAGTTTTCCTGGGAGACTTCAACGCTCACGTGGGCAACGATGGAGAAACCTGGAGGGGGGTGATTAGGAGGAACGGCCTGCCCGATCTGAACCCGAGTGGTGTTTTGTTATTGGACTTCTGTGCTAGTCATGGTTTGGCCATTACAAACACCATGTTCGAGCATAAGGTTGCTCATAAGTGTACTTGGTACCAGAGCACCTTAGGCCAAAGGTCGATGATCGACTTTATAGTTGTATCGTCAGACCTGCGGCCGTATGTCTTAGACACTCGGGTGAAGAGAGGTGCAGAGCTGTCAACTGATCACCACCTGGTGGTGAGTTGGATCCGATGGCGGGGAAGACTGCCGGACAGACCTGGTAAACCCAAACGTGTAGTGCGGGTGAACTGGGAACGTCTGGCGGAGGACCCTGTCCGTAGGGTTTTCAACTCCCACCTCCGGAAGAGTTTCTCCTGCATCCCGGGAGAGGTTGGGGACATGGATTCTGAGTGGTCCATGTTCAAAGCCTCCATTGCAGAAGCAGCTGTTAGGAGCTGTGGTCTGAAGATCACTGGTGCCTGTCGCGGCGGCAATCCAAAGACCCGCTGGTGGACACCAGCGGTGAGGGAGGCCGTCAGGCTGAAAAAGGAGACTTTTCGAGCCTGGTTGGCTCGGGGGTCTCCTGAAGCAGCTGACAGGTACTGGCTGGCCAAAAGGGCGGCAGCTGCGGCAGTTGTGGAAGCTAAAACTCGGGTGTGGGAGGAGTTCGGGGAGGCCATGGAGAAGGACTTTCGGTCGACCTCGGCGAAGTTCTGGCAAACCATTTGACGCCTCAGGAAGGGGAGGCAGGGCTTCACTCAGGCTGTGTATGGTCAGGGTGGAGAACTGTTGACCTGTACTGGGGATATCGTCGAGCGGTGGAAAGAGCACTTCGAGGAACTCCTGAACCCGGTAAACACGTTCTCTATAGAGGAGGCAGAGCCTGAAGACTCGGGAGTATCTGCGTCCATATCCGTGGCAGAGGTCACCGAGGTAGTTAAAAAGCTCCTCGGTGGCAAGGCGCCAGGTGTGGACGAGATTCGCCCTGAGATGCTGAAGGCTCTGGACATTGTTGGACTGTCTTGGTTGACACGTCTATACAATGTCGCGTGGGCATCGGGTACAGTACCTGGGGAGTGGCAGACCGGGGTGGTGGTCCCTATTTTTAAAAAGGGGGATCGGAGAGTGTGTGCCAACTACCGCGGTATCACACTTCTCAGGCTCCCCGGGAAAGTTTACTCTAGGGTGCTGGAAGGGAGGATCCGACCGATAGTCGAACCTCGGATTCAGGAGGAGCAATGCGGATTCCGTCCCGGTCGTGGAAAAGCTCTTTACCCTTGCAGAGCTGCTGAGGTGGTCATGGGAGTATGACCTGCCAGTCTACATGTGTTTTGTAGATCTGGAGAAGGCCTACGACCGTGTCCCCGAGGGGCTTTGTGGGGGGCACTACGGGAGTATGGGGTCCGAGGCTCATTGTTACGGGCCGTTCGGTCCCTGTACAACCAAAGTGAGAGCTGTGTCCGCATACTCGGAATTAAGTCAGACACGTTTCCAGTGGGTGTTGGACTCCGCCAGGGCTGCCCCTTGTCTCCAATCCTGTTTGTAGTTTTCATGGACAGGATTTCAAGGCGCAGTCGTGGTGGGGAGGGTTTTCGGTTTGGGAGCCACAGGATCGCTTCTCTGCTTTTTGCGGATGATGTGGTTTTGTTGGCATCCTCAGACCATGACTTCTGGCACGCACTGGAGCGGTTTGCAGCCGAGTGTGAAGCGGCAGGGATGCGGATCAGCACCTCCAAGTCCGAGGCCATGGTTCTCTGCTGGAAACCGATGGAGTGCTTCCTCCGGATTGGGGGGGGAGGTGCTTCCCCAAGCGAAGGAGTTTAAGTATCTCGGGATCTTGTTTACAAGTGATGGGAAAATGGAGCGAGAGATGGACAGGCGGATTGGTGCGGCGTCAGCAGTAATGCGGGCGTTGTACTGAACCGTCGTGGTAAAGAGGGAGCTGAGCTGTAAGGCGAAGCTCTCGATTTACCAGTCCATCTACGTTCCAACCCTCACCTATGGTCATGAGCTTTGGGTAGTGACCGAAAGAACAAGATCGCGGATACAAGCGGCCGAAATGAGCTTCCTCCGTAGGGTGGCTGGGCTCAGCCTTAGAGATAGGGTGAGGAGCTCAGACATCCGGAGGGAGCTCGGAGTAGAGCCGCTGCTCCTTCGCATCGAAAGGAGCCAGTTGAGGTGGTTTGGCCACCTGATTCGGATGCCTCCAGGGAGACTTCCTCTGGAGGTTTTCCGAGCACGTCCGTCTGGGAGGAGACCCCGGGGCAGACCCAGAACTCGCTGGAGAGATTATATATCTCGTCTGGCCTGGGAACGCCCCGGGATCCCCCAGGAAGAGCTGGAAAGCGTCGCTGGGGGGAGGGACGTCTGGAACAACCTGCTTCGCCTGCTGTCCCCGCGACCCGGACTCGGATAAGCGGAGGAAAATGGATGGATGGATGTTTAGCCCTAAAATCATGGGAGTCAAACCTGACATAAAAACTGTTTCGACTTTGAGCCAGCTCTAAATCAGAATTATAACCACTGAGCTGAACTCTCTTATTGACACATTAATTAGTCCCAGTGATCAGATTCATGCCGTCCCAGACTGAACTGAGGTTGTTCATTTTGAGCTGAGACTCAAGTTTGTCTTTGTATTGTCTTTTATGGGTCCTGACCTCCTACTTCACTTCCTTCTGTCGGTTATACAGATTTAGTGTTTTTCGTTCTCTGAAGACTGTTTTCTTTCTGTACGGTAGGTCTTTAAGCTTCTTAGAAAGCCATGGCTTGTGACACAGCTGCTCAAAACATCAGTCGGTTCATCAATATCAGCTGAGGACTCCTTAAACACATCCCAGTCAGTAACCTCCAGACATCCCTGCAGAGTGTGACAAACTTTCACTCTGATGTTCTGCACTTTGCCTTGCTTCAGTACAGTGGTAGATAGGGATAAGGAAGATGCAGTTGTGGTCAGAGGAACCCAGAGGAGAAGAACCTTTCACGTTTTTGTAACGAATCAAAGATTTTGTCTCATCTAGTGGGGCATCTGATGTACTGATGGAGGTCTCTCAGTGTGTGTTTTAGTGTTCAGTGGTTCATGTCTCCCAGACTGATGTTAGGTGTGTAGGCAGACATCCAAGTTAAGTGGCCAAAACATTCTACAGGAAATCCCATCTCACAGATAAGATCAAACTCTCTCAAAGACCTAAGAAAACACGCAAAGTGCCTTTTTATGGCCAGAGAGAGCCCTGTATCGCCCCAGATGCGATCCGTACCATCTCCCAGAGACCTCATAAAATTAACTTATGATGACCTCTGACTTTTAAAGAAAACCCTCTTTTCTTTCCAAACAAGAGACACACGTGTTCCTATCAGAAGATTGAGAAGATTCTCCTATTGTTTCCCCTTCTACAGAGAGACTCCAGTCCCTGCAGAGAACTGTTAACACCTTTAAATTTAATTACCATTTAAATGTTTGTGGTCCACACCGACAGAACTGCTTTGATGAGCTAAAGCCTCTTCTGGCTCCATCCTGTCCCTGACTCTAGCCCTGCTGATCGGCCATCAAGATAAGCAGGGTCATAAATATTCTAATGACCTTTTTGTTACCCTGAAGCTGCAGAGACTCTGTCCCTTTTCATTCCACAGGACTTTTCTTAAAACCCTTGTTCCGAAATGGATTGTTATTCTGTGTTTACCAAAAATATAGGGAGATGTCAACATGCATTTTGAATCAACTCTCGTTTTTCTAGTCTCAGTATTTCCGAAAATATAAGATTTGTGGTTTATTCACCTTTCTTCCACAGCTCAACAGTGCCACCTCTTGACGCTGGAATGCCATGACATCAAGAATTTCACTGTATTAATCTTAAAATTCTGTTCTATTCAGGTTTCAAAGACGTGGAAAACTGTTTTATTCCGCCTTGTATGAACGTATGTTAGCATATTTGCACTGTGACACATATAATAACCATTAGAATGCACACGAACATATTAATAGGAACTAGAACTCACATATTCTTAGACTAGCTTGTATACTCAGTAGTAGTTTTATATTTGACTGTTTAAAATATATTGTAAAGATTATGACGGAGTAAACAGATCGTTCTTTTTGTGCGTTTTAATATTTTTAATGCTTATTTGAGCCGGTTTCATCTCTCCCCTCCCAAAGTGGGAGGCAACCCAGATTCAAAGGAATGCGCGCCTCAGCCAACACTTCCATGCCTCAGTTAGGAGAAATCCCTTGAAACCAGCCATTTTACGCTCTTACGCCTTTTCCATTCTAACTCTCTATCCAAAACCAAGTCTGAGCGATTCTTTGTTTTTCCTTTGGCGCCTTTTCTTTTTCTCTTTACTCTGAAGCTTATCCTGGTTACAGAGCGGGCCTCTGCTAACCACGACTCTTAATCATTTTTCTTTTAATCAAAGAATAGATATCTTCGCTCACTACCTGAACAAATAGAGCTACATTTTTGTTTGCCGACGATTTTTGATCAAGAACCAATTCGATCCCATTCCAGTTTTATTCTTCCTCTTCCATATAATGTTCTATCCTCTTAATGCCATCTATTTTGTGAAGTGCACCAGTCCCTCCTGCAGCTAAAACATTCCCACAACATGGTGCTGCCACCCCCATGCTTCACAGTTGGGATGGTGTACTCAGGCCATCCTCAGCCAGCATCTTCACAAGGTTGTTTGCTTCTGTTCTGCGGTGGATGAGAAAATTTACCTCCAAAACAATTCTAACCTTAACCAATCTCAATCTTGAGCAACAGAATAGCTTGACATTCCCATGGTGTTGATCTGTGCATGTAATTGTTTGGACAGATAAACGTCAAACCACAGCAATCTGGAAATTGCACCCAAGGATGAACTACACCTGTGGAGGCCCACAAATGTCTTCCTGATGTCTTGGCATAGCAATCTTAGTGAATGCAAACTTCTGATTGTAGAATAGAATGACTTTATTGATCCCCGAAGGGAAATTCAATTGTTTGGTCTCATCTTTTTGCTTTTGAATTAAACAGTCCGATTGCTGATGGCAAGAAAGATTTCCTGAATCTTTCAGTCCTGCAGCACAGGGATAGGAGCCGTCCACCGATGTTTTGTTGTTCACTGAGGCAAATATGAAGTGGATGATCCATGTTTGTCAGAATGGCCTGCATCTTTCTAAGTGTCCGTCTCTCCACCTCATCCTCCAATGTGTTCAATCCGATTCTAACTACAGAGCCAGCTTTTTTTAATCAGTTTGTTCAGACGTCTTGCATCCTTGTTCTTTATACTGCCTCCCCAGCAGACTGCAGCATAAAACAGGACACTTGCTACTACAGACTGATAAAACATCTGCAGCATCTTACTGCAGATGTCTATTGATCAAAGTCTTCTGAGGCAAAAAAGTCGGCTCTGGCCCTTTTTGTAGATGAAGTCTGCATTTTTAGACCAGTCCAATTTCTTGTCAAGGTGGACACCTAAATATTTTTATGTCGTCATCACCTCGATGTCAACACCACGAGTGTTCAGTGGATGAAGAGGGGGTTTGGATCTGAGGAAATCTATGATCATTTTCTTTGTCTTTGAGGCGTTGAGTAGCAGGCAGTTTTTGTGACTCCAGTCACTGAAGGCACTTCTCAGATCTCTGTATTCAGCTTCATGTCCATTTCTGATACATGCCACGATAGCAGTGTCAGAGTATTTCTGAATGTGGCAGGACTCAGTGCTGTATTTGAAGTCAGATGTATACAGTGTGAACAGGAATGGAGCCAGGACTGTTCCTTGTGGAGCTCCAGTACTACTCAATATCCCAGAAAAACAGTTCCCCAGCCTGACAAACTGTGGCCTTCCTGTCAGGTAATCTGTGATCCATGAAACACAGGAAGGATCCACTCCCATCTCTGTGAGCTTGTCTTTGAGGATGGTGGGTTGAATGGAGTTGAATGCATTTGAAAAATCAAAAAACATGATTCTCACATAAACTCCAGGTTCCTCCAGATGAGACAGGGCATGGTGAAGCATGAAGAGGATGGCATCATCCACTCCAATGTGTTCTTTGTATGCAAACTGCAAGGAATCGAGTTTGTCTTTGAACTCAAGCCTCAGTAGATGTAAAACCAGCCGCTCCAGAGTTTTCATGATGTGTGAGGTCAGGGCAATAGGTCTGTAGTCATTTAGTTCAGCCGGACATTTGATTTTTGGTACCAGTACAATACAGGATGTTTTCCATAGAGCAGGCAGCCTTTGCAGGTATGACTGTGTCTCTACAGAAGTTGATGTATTCAGTAAAACAATCAACCTGTCTGTCAATGTTCATATTGTCCTCATCTGTTTCCAGAAGCACATTCCAGTTTGTTGATTCAAAGCAGTCCCTTAGAGCTTCACTAGCTTGAGGAGTCCATCTTCTGATTTGGACTTTAGTTGCAGGCTGTCTCAGCACACAAGGTTTGTAACAGGTCTGCAGATAAACCAAGTTATGATCTGACCTGCCCAGTGGTGGTAAGGCAGTAGCTCTGGAAGCTTCTTTGACATTGGCATACAGCAGGTCTAGGGTTTTATTCTCTCTGGTAGAGCAGTTAAACTGTAAATCCAGTCAGATGAGAGGAGAGGCTGACAAGATTGAAATCTCCTGATATTATTACAAGCGCCTCAGGATGTTGAGTCTGTATCCTAGCAACAGTATCATGCAAAACATCACATGGAACCAAGTCAGTGTCCTTGGGTGGAATGTATACAAGTATTGTTATGATGTGACTGAACTCCCTTGGAACATAGTATGGTCCAAGTCCATAGTCAAGTCCAAGATTGAGAAGAAAGTAATAAAAATTCTCTAAAAAAATCTCTTTCGTTATTCTGGCATTTAAAGATAATTTTGGTCATCTTAACCGACATAAAACAGGAGAAGCATTGCCAGATTTATTGTCAGATCATGTCAATTAAAAAAAGGGTTACGTGTCATTTATACAGTGTAAGTAAACTTCTGGGTTCAACTGTCTGAATTTCTTGAGAAGGAAAAGGCTGGTAAACTCACAATGCTCAAAATTATTATTCTCTACCAAAGAAAATGCTGCTCTTTACCTTCCTGAACAACTTGCTTGAAAAACAAGACTTTTCTTCCATTACTTATCTTCATCACCATGTAAGACATTTTCAGAAAGTATGATCAGCAGCTAGTTCAGCCTCAAACAAAAAACAAGCAGCTTCCTAGCAGTCCACCATTATATCCTCAGTACAGCTGCTTCTGCAGAGCTACATCTCTCCAGCCAACGTCACCTGGCTTTGGTCGGCCCATCTAACCAACTGGAGCAACTTTAGACATTTTAAAGAACAAATGAATGAGAATAATGTTACAGTGGTATGTTTCTCACTTTCTGTGAAGAATCCATGTTTCCTCCGTTGTTGAGCTCAGACTAAATGGCTGCCAACATTCCTCTGCTCCTCCGTCAGACTCTCCTCCTCCTGCCAATCACCTGTCACATCAAACACATCTTCATTATGATACCACTCTATACACAAGTGTCAGAGTGTCCCATATGTTCATCAGCCGACACAGAGGACACATTTCAACTCAATACTTCACTTTTAGCTCTTTTCACTTTCACCTAAAACTGATACAAATTAACTTAAACTGTTAAAAATAAGGAACACAGACAGAAAACAGACATGGAAAAAGAGAATAAAGAGAACATAAAGATGCTACTGCAGGTGATTCAAGATAGAGCTGCTGAAAATACAATGAAAATGATTGTATTTGATGATTGAATGTTCTTATTCATTGTAATACTGTGATGTGAGCTAAAAGAGGAACAAGGACACCAGCTATCATCAACATTATTTCATCATACATGTCTAATTTAAAAAAAATATGACATTATATAAATATGCACTACTGTTCAAAAGTTTGAGGTCACTTAGAAATGTCCTTTTTCTTGAAATCGTTTTTTCAATGAAGATAGCATTAGATAAATGATAAATCCAGTCCAGACATTGTTAATGAGGTAAATGACTATTCTATCTGTAAACAGCTGATTTTTAATGGAATATCTCCATAGGGGTACAGAGGAACATTTCCAGCAACCATCACTCCTGTGTTCTAATGCTACGTTGTGTTAGCTAATGGTGCTGAAAGGATCATTGATGATTAGAAAACCCTTGTGCAGTTATGTTAGCACATGAATAAAAGTGGGAGCTTTCATGGAGAACGTGGAATTGTCTGGATGACCCCAAACTTTGAACAGTGGTGTACAGAAGGACATGGAAATCATAACGCAGTGTTTGAGCAGTCGTAGGTGAGCTGGTGTGCTTGAACTGCAGTGAGTACTGGGGAGGACTTTACAGATCTACATACGCCACCGTTCAAAAGTTGGGTTTTCATATTTTACATTTCTAAGTGACCCCAAACTCTTGAACGATACTGTATACGTCAGTAGACTGTTTTCTGCTCAAGTCTGCTAAAACTGGATCCAAGCTGTGAACCTGCACACCAACTGACCTACAAGAGCTGCAATGTTCATGTGGTGAGGATGCAAATTTTGGATAATTGGTGGCCTTAACAAAGAACTGAATTATAATTTTCATGAAATGAAGCCAGGAGACATCATGATGTGACTGGTTCAGCAGGCTTTGAGTCACACTGAGTTAAACTTCTGCTTCAGGAAAACATGAAAGCTCTAACCAGCAGCCATTAATCGTCACAGGAGACTTTTTCATGGGTGCACTTTACTGGCTAAACTCCCACAATGCTCTCTGCTTGTCAACACGGAACTGATGGAAGTCCAAGTGATGTGGTGTAGCCAGGTATTACAGCTAAAGTACAACCTTATCTGTTAGTACATTTACAATCAACTCATTTAGTCACAGCAGTTAATTGAACGATGATTAATCATTATCATGCATGGAACAGTAGATACAAAGCTACTGAGCATTAGGGGTGGGACAAAATATCGATACAGCGATATATCGTCGTCCTTCCTTGTGCGATGGTCGTATCGATACGCTGGCGCCAAATATCGATACTTAAATATAATAAGGGGCTCCAAACCCTGCCAGATTCCCCTGTGAGCTGCCATTTCCCCAGCGTTATTACTTAATGTCTCTACAGGGTGGCGTTAATCACATGAACGGGGGAGATTTGAGCAAGAAGAAGAGTTAATGAAGAAGAAGAAGGTATAATGGCTGAAAGCGATGTCAATATAAGCGACGCCCCATCCACGTTTAAGTCCAAAGTGTGGGCCCATTTCGGCTTTCGCAACATTGAGGGAACAAGCAAGCTCGACAAAGACTATGCAATTTGCAAGAACTGCCTCGTAAAAGTAAAGTACACAGGCAACACCACGAACCTGCAAACCCACCTGCAACGCCACCATGCTGAACTCCTAGCAGCGAAAGCGGCTAACGCTGCTAACGTTTCCAGTCAGCCTGCAGCCATGAGTACAATGTTTAAAGCCAAGCTTCCATTCTCGTCCCCGAGAGCCGCCAGCATTACAACGTCCATCGCTGGCTTCATTTGCAAGGACCTCCGCCCTTACAGTGTGGTCGAAAATGAAGGGTTTCGAAAAATGCTACACACACTGGAACCAAGGTATGAAATACCAAGCAGAAAATATTTCACCGAAAAAGCAATTCCAGCTCTTTATGATGAGACGAGAGGAAAAGTGGAGAATGCACTCAAGACTGCAGAGAGAGTTGGCGTCACGTGCGATGCCTGGACTTCACAGGCCACGGAGTCTTATGTTACGATCACGGCCCATTTTATTGATAACAAGTGGGAAATGCACTCCTACGTTCTGCAAACACGGGCGATGCAGGAGACTCATACCTGCGCTCATATGGCTAAAGTTTTACAGAAGGCCATGGAAGAATGGAAGCTGACTGAAAAGAGCCGGCTGTTGTTACTGACAACGCATCGAATATGACTGTTGCCTTTGAGCTGACTGGATATCAACACATTCGGTGTTTTGCGCATATTCTCAACGTCGCATCACAGCGTGCTTTGAAACTGACAGCTGTTGCTCGACTGCTAGTGAAAGTTCGGAGGATTTGCGTATTTTTCCACAGAAGCACCATAGCCGCGGATGTGCTGAAGAGACACCAGAGGATGCTGGAGCTTCCACAACACAAGCTCGTAACTGATGTTGCTGTCCGATGGAACAGCGCCTATGAGATGCTCTCCAGGTTTCTCGAGCAGCAGCCTGCCATCTGTGCTGCCCTCTTATCTCCTGAGGTAAGTTATCTATTATACATTGTGCTGATAAAGTAAATTAAATATCTGATTTGTTTCTATATTTCAAAAAGGGGGTTGTAAATTTAGCCATATATATATATATATATATGTGTGTGTGTGTGTGTGTGTGTGTGTGTAAATGATTTCAATTACAGTCCTATGCATCTGTGAAGGGATTTAAGGTTAGGTGGGTTGAATGTTACTGTTACAAAAAATATAACCATAATAATAATTTAATCATAGGTAAACCTGATTATGAGTTGTCATTAAAGGTGAGAAAGACTGTGAGTGACTGCAGCCTGACTGACACGGACATCTCAAATATTGAAGAGACTGTACAAGCTCTTAAACCAATGATGGTGGCCACAAACATCATGTGCGAGGAGAAGAGCCCAACAATTTCTATCATTGCTCCACTTCATGCCCAGCTTTTGAGCGAGACAACCGGCGCTGTTGAGGACTGTCCACTTGTTCGAGAGATAAAAAGACCTATCAAAAAGATATGACTCTGCACAGGAGAAAGACTACCATTACATCTCATCAGCTTTGGATCCCAGGTTCAAATCTCTGCTCTTCCTCTCACCATCAGATGTGCAGGACACGTATGCCAAATTGGTGTCAAAAGCTGCTGCTCTAAAGGTAATTAAAATGACTAGTTTTAAATATATAGATAAATATGTAAATGTGTGCTACTGTTTTCTACAGGAGGATGCAGATTTGGAAGTTGAGAATAATGCTCAAGGGGGAACTTCTGCAGATGAGAAGAGACACAATGAGCAGGGGGCTGCTGAATTGCCTGACCATCAGTTGTTGGTTCCATGCAGACACGAATAAAACTAGTGGCTCACATCAACATAGTGTGTTTCTGAGCTCAGTTCAGGCAGCAGACTGTAGAAAGTGGAAGAAACATCCCAGTCCTCTACAAGTCACAGCTACTAACGTTCCAGTGAGGCAGCTGTCTGTTCTCTGATCAACCTGATGATTAAAGTCAACAGACTGGAGGAGATTGAGGCTTTTTAACGCTTTAATCACTGATGGTACTGACAGGGAAACAGGCAGAGATCACAGTCAAATCCACTTAGTTTGAGCAGTGGGATTCATTTTCAGTCCTGGAGTTTGAGGCCTCAGACCAGCCCACTTTAGATCAGAACCCGTTCTGATTAAAATCATGTCATTAGAACCTCACATGTTCAGTCTGCTATAGAACACTGTTCTAGAAAACCTCTAGTTCACTGTATTTTTATACAATATTTCCAATTCAGTACAAGTAAGGGTTGCTTTAAAAACATGCAGGTTTATTTCAGATGACTTTCATCTTCTTCCCTTTCAGCTGTGTTACTTTTAATGATCAAAACAGAACGGGTCACTGTTATGGTTTGAGCATAGAAAGTGGTTCTAGTGAACTAATGCTTGTTTGTTCTCTCTGTTCCTTTACAGACAGGAATAATCCTCTCATCACTCCTGGATCTGCTTCTGACTCTAAATCACATTCTAAAATGCTCACAGTTCTCAGCACAACTCTCCACTTTTTACAAAGCCTATTGATCAGTTCAGGTCAGTTTCATTCATGTAGATCCGAATCATCTTCTCCTACAGAGCAGCTCGACACTCTTCATTAGATTCATTCTGATAAGATTCTCTCTGGACTTGTGGCTCATGGCTGATGTTGGTTCTGGATCTTTCTTCTGACTCTGAGGAGCTCCAAGACAAAGTTTACCAGCATCAGACTATTATTTACATTCTATAACGTGATGTTTTACGCCACAACCACACACAATTCATTGACTTGATAATGAATTAAAGTGAACGGTGTTCTGAAGAACAGTTCAGCATCTTTCTGTATCTTTTCCATCGTCCTCATTTGTTTCAAACCGTGAGCTCGTTTCACAGAAATAGTTTCCATTTTCAGCACATTTGTCTGCTTCTGTTTCCACAGATTTCCTCTTTTTAATTCTTGCCTTCTTATCCTTCCTATTTCTATTCTCCATCTTTCACCTCTGACCGTTTGAACGGACGAGTTACGTCAGAGGGAGTCTGCAAAAAAAAAAAAAAAAAAAACAGAAAGGAAAGAAAAAGAGCTGCTATGGAGGAGGCCCAGGAACAGCGGTAGCAGCTAATGATCAACCCAGAGCCATGAATGAACAAAAAATAATAAGATTAATTAAAGGGTGAACATCAGATAGTTGACAATAGTCCCGCTCCTCCCTGTCAGCTCGTTAAGGGGACGGCTAGAGAACGGCCTCCTGCTGTCTGGATCCAGGCAGACCGGGTCTCTGTCGGTTGTCAGGCCGAGCTCAGGGCTCCCTGAACGGCTTGGAGCAGCTCCTCTCTCCGCCTCCTCCACAGGCTGATTCAGGCACCACAAAGCGGAGATACACGGAATAAAAAACACCGCATTCAGCTCCTGACCATCAGTTCCCTTCACTGTACTGTTATTTCTACACTTTACTGTTATTTATTTCGGACTTTATTGGACGGTTTCCGGTCACAGACACTAAACGGCGACACGTTGATCGGTTGAACTCCTTCAACAGAACCTTCCAGCTCCACACAAAGTTTCCAGAGAGGCTCAAGTTTCTGCTGCTTTTCTGAACAAATGTCCAACATTAAAGAGTTTAAAAGCTGCTGACATTACCTTCACACGGAGGACGGACCGGAGGACGTAAACTGCGACACAGCTTTGGAAGAACGGAAGTAAAAGGTAGACAGAGAGGCGTTTGGGTTCCAGAGGAAAAATCGGACATCAGAGAGTTCAGCTGGAGATGAACCGCGTTTAGGGAAATGAAACACCGTGAAAGATCTCTGAATGTTTGCTGAGCTTCAGGAATAATTACACTGAAAACATCATGTAGTTGTTTTTTATTTATGGCTGTAATCTGACACTGGGAATCCAAAACATGACGAACCACAGATTAAAGATTTATCCATATTTATGTGAGAACTATGATTATTATTGTTTAACATTTTATACTCTTCTACCTCTTCATGTTTTAGTGGGTCTGCTGTATTTTTACTGTCATTCTTTAATATATTTTATTTATTTTCATGTCAGACACATGAGAGCTCTGCTGATTGTTAGTAAAGTCTCCCTCATTCATAAAACACATCAAAATAAAAACAGACGTCGTGCCAAAGTGTTTTCCTGCAGACAAATCAGACTGGTTTGACAAATGAAATGAAGCAGTTTAAAAATTGAGGTTCAGACCCTCTAGTATTACTGATCATAGAGAGAAACTAACATGTAGAAATATGAAGGTTTAGACCCAACAGTGTTAGAAATGATGGAGATTCATCACTCATTTAAATATTTACAGTAAAACTATCACAAATAGGAATAAAATTAACAAGAAATGGATAAAGCGACCAGAAATCTGTGTAAAATGACCGACATATGGGATATGACTACCAAATATATAAAAAATGACCAAAATATGAGATAAAACTACCACAAATATGTATAAAATGACAAAAATATGAGATAAAATTCCCTCAAATACGAAAAAAAATACAAAAACATGACTCAAAACGACCACAAATATTGATAATATTGGTTGATGATGTATCAGTATTGTTATTGATTATTAAAGGGGAACTTCGTTTTTTTTTCAACCTAGGGTCTGTTTTCATGTCATTTCATACATGTGAGTGATGGAGAAATGAATTTTCGACATAGCTCCAGTATTTAGCCAGACAGGCAGCTTAGCAGCTCAGCTAGCGAAAAGTATGGTGCAACTTGCCCCCCCCCCCCCGCGTCAAAGTCTGCCCTAACGTGCTTTTTTTCCCCCACACTGACCGGCTCGGATAGTCTCAACGAGTGTCCCACAACATACTAGAGATGAGAAGTGAACAAAAACCTCCACATTACCTGGCGGTCGCTATTTGTTGTGGTCTGTATCCAAATCTCAGGACGCCAGAAAGCAAATCTCATTCCGAAATCGCGCGATAGCTCGTGCCAAAACCAGTGGAAGACAATTTCTGACAAGAAAAACCTCTCAAAGCTCTCAATGTCAATGTGGGGAAAAAAAAGGCACATTAGGGCAGACTTTGACGCGGGGGGGCAAGTTGCCCCATACTTTTCGCGAGCTGAGCTGTGAAGCTGCTTGCCTGTCTAAATACTGGCAACGGCACTTTTTGCTGTTGCCCCACCATGGCCACTGTGTAACACCACGAGTTAAAAATCAGCTGTTTCCAGCTACAATAGTCATTTACCACATTAACAAGGTCTAGACTGGATTCATCATTTATTTAATGCTATCTTCATTGAAAAAAACTGATTTCAAGAAAAAGGACATTTCTAAGTGACCTCAAACTTTTGAAAAGTAGTGCATATTTATATAATGTTGTAGTGGGTTTACATAATTCACCCACAGAACGTTGGGAGTTGTGGTTGTGTTTGGCACACGGACTGTTTATGCTGTTACTCTTCATGTTGACAAGTTACGCTCCACATGTACTGAGTATTATTATTCTGTCGACTGATGTCAGTAAAGAGGTTAGCACCTGCTTTTGACACTCCGCCTCAGACTCCTGTTCTTCGGCACTACAATGTCATATTTTTTTAATTAGACATGTAAGATGAAATAATACTGATGACAGCTCGTGTCCTTGTTCCTCTTTTAGCACACATCACACAGTATTACAATGAATAAGAACATTCAATCATCAAATACAATCATTTTCATAACAAGCTGCTGTGGAGGCAAAACCTTTTTGTTCTTTGCAATAAGTCTTTTGTTCTTTTATTCAGAGCTCTGAAGGTACAGGTGACACAGAGTGCAAAGCAGTCTATGTGTCAAGTCAAACTGGAAGGAGCTGAAAACTCAAAGGAGAAGTATTTACTTACAGGTCCTACACTCAGCTGGGGCGGAACCAATCTGCGGCTGCAGGTTTGCCACCGGCGGCAAAAAGAGGGGACACACGCAGCACTGAGGAGGATCTGAGAATGAAAGACCGAGTTCAAACAAAGTGTCCGTGAGTTTCTGTTGGGAAAGCATCAAGATCTGCGGCAAACTGTGCAGGATTGCCTTCTTCTCCAAAATCCGGGTTGCAGCCGGTAAGAGCAGAATTCTGGAGACTCTAAAAGACTGTTTAAGCTGCCGATGTGTGTTAGCATTAGCATTAGCCACGGAGTCAACTTTGTCTGTTTACCAATAATTGCCGCGTGTTTTGTAATTGTTCAGTTGAAAATAAGATTTCAGGCTAATTGGTGCTAATTAGAGGGTTCCAGCTAAGACCAGTGAATTCATCCTGTTTGTAATGGTGGGTTTTTATTTATTTATTGGATCTGGAAAGGATTGCACTTTAAAAGCACTTTATGCACTTTAAAGAATTTTACAACCATGAACTAAAAAGTATAAAATGGTTAAAAATTTTTGATAAAAATGCTCAGAGTAATTTGTTAAACTGTGATTCTAAATCAAGTCTTTAAAATGCAGATAAATTCATGTGTGGTATAGTATTGGGTTGAATGTTGCTCATGCCATGATTTGTCGCTTCAGTTTATGTGGTGTTGAGGTTGACAAACATAAATTGAGTGGAGCAGCATTTGCCAATGTGGTGAAAATGTCCATGAGGAATGGTTGTTACTATTTGCTGAATGCAGTAATGCCAACATTGTCCTTTTGTGTTCTGTTTAAAGGTTTTTCTCCTTAATCTATCAACTAAACGTATGGACTTATGGAAGTTTCCACCTCTGTGTCTCATGAATTTGTGACCTGCAAAATAAAAGAAGGAAAAGAAAGAAAGCAACTGTCTGATTGATGAGTGGAGTCCTGCTCAAACTCTGGTAGATGAAACATCCTTTATCAAGTGGGGAAACTGCAGAAACTGTGAGAAAAATCATGAATGAGAATCACCTGTCATTGAAAGTGGGAGGACACTTGACACTATGGGAGAGTGCAAAGAACAGAGAGTGAGAGCTGCCTTTAAACAGAACACTGAGCAGTAAAATACATTCACTAACTTACAGCATGAACAGTTTTCTACCAGCAGTCCTGTCTTGAATCACCTGCAGTAGCATCTTTATGTTCTCTTTATTCTCTTTTTCCATGTCTGTTTTCTGTCTGTGTTCCTTATTTTTAACAGTTTAAGTTCATTTGTATCAGTTTTAGGTGAAAGTGAAAAGAGCTAAAAGTGAAGTATTGAGTTGAAATATGTCCTCTGTGTTGGCTGATGAACATATGGGACACTCTGACACTTGTGTATAGAGTGGTATCCTAATGAAGATGTGTTTGATGTGACAGGTGATTGGCAGGAGGAGGAGAGTCTGACGGAGGAGCAGAGGAATGTTGGCAGACATTTAGTCTGAGCTCAACAACGGAGGAAACATGGATTCTTCACACAAAGTGAGAAACGTATCACTGTAACATTATTCTCATTCATTTGTTCTTTCAAATGTCTAAAGTTGCTCCAGTTGGTTAGATGGGCCGACCAAAGCCAGGTGACGTTGGCTGGAGAGATGTAGCTCTGCAGAAGCAGCTGTACTGAGGATATAATGGTGGACTGCTAGGAAGCTGCTTGTTTTTTGTTTGAGGCTGAACTAGCTGCTGATCATACTTTCTGAAAATGTCTTACATGGTGATGAAGATAAGTAATGGAAGAAAGTCTTGTTTTTCAAGCAAGTTGTTCAGGAAGGTAAAGAGCAGCATTTTCTTTGGTAGAGAATAATACTATTGAGCATTGTGAGTTTACCAGCCTTTTCCTTGTCAAGAAATTCAGACAGTTGAACCCAGAAGTTTACTTACACTGTATAAACGACACATAACCCTTTTTTTAATGTACATGATCTGACATTAAATCTGGCAATGCTTCTCCTGTTTTATGTCGGTTAAGATGACCAAAATTATCTTTAAATGCCAGAATAACGAAAGAGATTTTTTTAGAGAATTTTTATTACTTTCTTCTCAATCTTGGACTTGACTATGGACTTGGGCCATACTGTGTTCCAAGGGAGTTCAGTCACATCATAACAATACTTGTATACATTCCACCCAAGTAGGGCTGCAACTAACGACGCGTCGACAAATCATCTGAGCACAATACGTCATCAAAAGTGGAAGTGAATGCGCAATGCAACAGAAATCTCCGTCCGACTGGAGCGCGGAACACGGACGGACATCGGTTGCAGCCCTACACCCAAGGACACTGACTTGGTTCCATGTGATGTTTTGCATGATACTGTTGCTAGGATACAGACTCAACATCCTGAGGCACTTGTAATAATATCGGGAGATTTCAGTCATGTCAGCCTCTCCTCTCATCTGACTGGATTTACAGTTTAACTGCTCTACCAGAGAGAACAAAACCCTAGACCTGCTGTATGCCAATGTCAAAGAAGCTTCCAGAGCTACTGCCTTACCACCACTGGGCAGGTCAGATCATAACCTGGTTTATCTGCAGACCTGTTACAAACCTTGTGTGCTGAGACGGGCTGCAACTAAAGTCCAAATCAGAAGATGGACTCCTCAAGCTAGTGAAGCTCTAAGGGACTGCTTTGAATCAACAAACTGGAATGTGCTTCTGGAAACAGATGAGGACAGTATGAACATTGACAGACAGGTTGATTGTTTCACTGAATACATCAGCTTCTGTAGAGACACAGTCATACCTGCAAAGGCTGCCTGCTCTATGGAAAACATCCAGTATCGTACCGGTACCAAAAATCAAATGTCCGGCTGAACTAAATGACTACAGACCTATTGCTCTGACCTCACACATCATGAAAACTCTGGAGCGGCTGGTTTTATGTCTACTGAGGCTTGAGGTCAAAGACAAACTCGATTCCTTGCAGTTTTCTTACAAAGAACACATTGGAGTGGATGATGCCATCCTCTTCATGCTTCACTGTGCCCTGTCTCATCTGGAAGAACCTGGAGTTTATGTGAGAATCATGTTCTTTGATTTTTCAAATGCATTCAACTCCATCCAACCCACCATCCTCAAAGACAAGCTCACAGAGATGGGAGTGGATCCTTCCTGTGTTTCATGGATCACAGATTACCTGACAGGAAGGCCACAGTTTGTCAGGCTGGGGAACTGTTTTTCTGGGATATTGAGTAGTACTGGGGCTCCACAAGGAACAGTCCTGGCTCCATTCCTGTTCACACTGTATACATGTGACTTCAAATACAGGACTGAGTCCTGCCACATTCAGAAATACTCTGATGACACTGCTATCGTGGCATGTATCAGAAATGGACATGAAGCTGAATACAGAGATCTGAGAAGTGCCTTCAGTGACTGGAGTCACAAAAACTGCTGCTACTCATCGCCTCAGACAAATGAAGTGATCATAGATTTCTGCAGATCCAAACCCCCTCTTCATCCACTGAACACTTGTGGTGTTGACATCGAGGTGGTGACATCATATAAATATTTAGGTGTCCACCTTGATAATAAATTAGAGTGGTCTAAAAATGCAGACTTCATCTACAAAAAGGGCCAGAGCCGACTTTTTTGCCTCAGAAGACTTCGATCACTAGACATCTGCAGTAAGATGCTGCAGATGTTTTATCAGTCTGTGGTAGCAAGTGTCCTGTTTTATGCTGCAGTCTGCTGGGGAGGCAGTATAAAGAACAAGGATGCAAGGCGTCTGAACAAACTGATTTAAAAAAAAGCTGCTCTGTAGTTGGAATCGGGTTGAACACATTGGAGGATGAGGTGGAGAGACGGACACTTAGAAAGATGGAGGCCATTCTGACAAACATGGATCATCCACTTCCCATTTGCCTCAGTGAACAACAAAACATCGGTGGACGGCTCCTATCCCTGTGCTGCAGGACTGAAAGATTCAGGAAATCTTTCTTGCCATCAGCAATCGGACTGTTTAATTCAAAAGCAAAAAGATGAGACCAAACAATTGAATTTCCCTTCGGGAATCAATAAAGTCATTCTGTTCTATTCTACAATCAGAAGTTTGCAACAAAAACAATTACATGCACAGATCAACACCATGGGAATGTCAAGCCATCCTACTGCTCAAGATGGAGATTGGTTAAAATTAGGATTTTTTTTTTTTTTTTTTTTTTTGGAGGGAAATGGGCTCATCAACCCCAGAACAAAAGCAAACGACCTTGTGAAGATGCTGGAGGCTGACGATGGCCTGAGTATACCATCCAAACTGTGAAGCATGGGGGTGGCAGCACCATGTTATGGGAGTGTTTTTGCTGCAGGAGGGACTGGTGCACTTCACAAAATAGATGGCATCAAGAGGATTGAACATTATGTGGAAATATTGAAGCAAGATCAGCCAGAAATGAAAGCTTGGGCTCAAGTGGGTATTCCAAATGGACAAGGACAGCGCTGGAGAAACTGTGCACTACTGACTTAGAACTGCTTTCTGTTTCACTGTGCCCTCCATATCTGCCTCAGAAGTTTCCCCAGATATTTGTGAAACTTGTCCATATCCATCCAAAGGCCAGTGAAATAAATGCCTGTGGACTTATCCATCAGGTCATCCAGAGACTTCAGTCCAACTCCCCGGATGCACCTAACATCAGTCTGGGAGACATGAACCGCTGCACACTAAAACACACACTGAGAGACTTCCATCAGTACATCACATGCCCCACTAGATGAGACAAAATCTGTTACAACAATGTGAAAGGTGCTTCTCCTCTGGGTTCCTGTGACCACAACTGCATCCTCCTTATCCCTGTCTACCACTGTACTGAAGCAAGGCAAAGTGCAGAACATCAGAGTGAAAGTTTGTCACACTCTGCAGGGATGTCTGGAGGTTACTGACTGGGACGTGTTTAAGGAGTCCTCAGCTGATATTGATGAACCGACTGATGTTTTGAGCAGCTGTGTCACAAGCCATGGCTTTCTAAGAAGCTTAAAGACCTACCGTACAGAAAGAAAACAGTCTTCAGAGAACGAAAAACACTAAATCTGTATAACCGACAGAAGGAAGTGAAGTTGGAGGTCAGGACCCATAAAAGACAATACAAAGACAAACTTGAGTCTCAGCTCAAAATGAACAACCTCAGTTCAGTCTGGGACGGCATGAATCTGATCACTGGGACTAATTAATGTGTCAATAAGAGAGTTCAGCTCAGTGGTTATAATTGTGATTTAGAGCTGGCTCAAAGTCCAAGCAGTTTTTATGTCAGGTTTGACTCCCATGATTTTAGGGCTAAACATGCTGAGACTAAAAACTGTCTTATGTCAGCCTCTCCACAGAATCCCTTTCTTGATGTGGGCAATGTAATCTGGTGTCTCAAACAGTGCAGACCAAAGAAAAGTCCTCTACCTGATTACATCGGTGGCCGTTTATTGAAAACTTTTACTACGTCTGACTAAATGACCAAGATTGCTGCCGATGTCCGTCTATCTTATGTTTTGTTTGATTTTTCTTTAAATGGCTTTTATTTTGCTTGTATTTGTTTTAGTTTTTTTTTTTTTTTTTTACATTTTTAAAACATTTCCTTTAATTGTTGCTATTCCTTTAACTGTTTTACTGTTTTGTTGTTTGATGGTGAATGCTTGTGTAACTGCTGCACAACAAATTGCCCGGGTCGTTGGGGTCAAATCCAGAATTCACTGGCAGAATTACAGATCTTTTCTGGGCTGGTATCAACATCTGATCCTCTAGGAGAAACTAGAAAGTGTTGGTGGTCTGAATTGACCCTGCTGCCATTAAGACCTAATCTGGACATTGATGTTGTATGCTTTTCATCTTGTACATTTCTCCAGTAATGTAACTTAACGGAAAGTCTGGGGATCAAGAGATCCTGGTGGTACAATCCCATCAGTCCCAGCTCTGCTTTGCTTTTCACGGTGATCGACAGATTTTACTACCCAATATTCTAAAACTAGCGTGCAGAAAGCTGAAAACTATCGGCCTGTGAAAATACTTTTGTTGACATTGTGAGTGTGCTGTTGACACATTTCTAGGTTTCTAATGACAAAGCTGCTAGCATGTCTGCAGACTCTTGATCTTGTTTCAGCCTCATGTCCAACTACATGGAATTGAGCCTTTTAGGTTAAATGTTTTCATGATTGCTCTTCCATCACTGCCTCTGTTTTTATCTTTGTCTTTTGCTACAGAAATGTAAACACAGCAATGGAGTGAGATGTCGGACCTCTGAGGAGGATAAGGATGGTTCAGCAACAACAGCAAAAAGAGATGAATCACTTAGTTGTGAGCAATGTGGCAAGACTTTTGTCACAGCAACAAAGCTAAGAATTCACAAACGTAATCACACTGTGGACAAATCATTCAGGTGTGATCAGTGTGGAAAGGCTTTTACTACCAAGACTCTGTTAAAAAGCCATCAACTCATTCACAGTGGAGTTAAACCATTCAACTGTGATCAGTGTGGAAAGGCTTTTACTCAGAAGAGTAATCTAACAAGCCATCAACTCATTCACAGTGGAGTGAAACCATTCAGCTGTGATCAGTGTGGAAAGGCTTTTACTCACAAGACTAATCTAACAAGTCATCAAGTCATTCACAGTGGAGTTAAACCATTCAACTGTGATCAGTGTGTGAAAACCTTTACTCAACATGAACAGTTGTTGATCCATCAATGCCCCCATTCTGGTAGAAAGCAGTACCGCTGTGCCTCCTGTGAAAAAACTTTCAAGCACCAACGGAGCTTAAAATATCACCAACGCATCCACACTGGACATGATGTGTGGATATGTGATCACTGTGGCAAACTATTTGGAGGTTTCTCAGAGTTAAAAGCTCATGAAGTGACCCACACTGGGGTTAAACCATACCTTTGTGACCAGTGTGGGAAACGCTACAGCTACATGACATACCTCAAAATTCACCAACGTGTCCACACTGGGGAGAGACCATACAGATGTGACGAGTGTAAGAAGACTTTTACAACTTTGGGTTCCCTGAAACAACACCAGCAGATCCACACCAGAAAGAAAGCATTCAATCAGTTTCACAGTGAGGTATGTAAAGACTGGTCTCAGTCACAATGTACACACAATTATGTATTGGATAATTTTGGATATTGCTGCAAAATTGTTTCAAAACTGTTTTGAACAACTGTGGTCAGTTGAATTCTTTTAACACATTATCAGCTATCGTTCAGTCTAACCTGTATTCGTTTTGACACAGAAATCTGGTCCAGGTTAATCTGGGGATGTAGCTTAGATTAGGAATTCTGATGTAATCAGACAACTGAATGTTAAATTCCAACAGGTAAAAGTGTCTTCAGATGTCATTTGGGGTGCTCTCTATCTCAGGCAAGGCATCAGTTCTTCAATGCTGCAGGAAACACTGACGTTCTCTGTGTTTGTGTGTTTGTTTTCCAAGCAGAACGGAACAGATGGACAAAACCCTCAGACTTGTCAGCACCCTGCCAGTGGTGAACAGTGCTGCTTTGACAAGTCTGGACCAACGTCCAACCAACAAGGAACCCTACAACGACACAGCGTATGCACACTGGACACCGACTGAACCCCTGCCAAGAAGATGTCTCCATGCAGGGTTCAGTAAAAGTTCATGAAGTCCGCCACAAATTTAAATTTCTTGAGATCCGGCTTCACAGAATTCAGGTCTAACTTCTTGTTTAGTGTCTTCATTGCTTTGTTGCAAAATCCATTAAAAGGAAACCTGTTGTTAACAGAAGTGATTGGTAAATTAATTAAACCATTCAAAGTGGTTACTCAGTTAAATGAACTATCAGTGGTAGAGGGATAGACTTCTGGATGGAGGCAGTGAGCAGCAGGGCAAATTTCCTTGATTACCAGCTTAATGGTTCCTCAGATCCCTCTGGGCTGCAGGAACCCGTTAGATGCAGAGCTGGTTCAGTGATTCTCTGATGATTAATCATAATTAATTTAGGAGATTACTGGCCTTAGGATTCATATCTATCTATCCATCTATCATCTATCTACCTAGATGAAGAATCTCTAATATTGAACAAGTAGATCAACTCATCTCTCGGGCTGGACCCGAATATCCGGATATTTGTTCGCTACGGCACTATCCGGATATTAATTTGGTATGCGAATATTCACCCTCCCACCCCCCGTCGGATGTTACCTGGTGGAAAGAATATGCCGTTACTGTCTTCCCTCCACCTTCGGCCCACATCGGCACTTATCGGGTCATCTCATCATGTGATCACATAAACATATACACATATGTTGATCACCCCTCCTCCCCCCAGATGAAAATATTCGGAGCTCGTCTCTTCCCTGCACCTTCGGCCCACTTCGGCTCATCCTGCCGTGTTCTTCGGCTCATTTCGGCTCCTCCATTCGTGTTTGTAAACACCACCCGAATGGCCGGGTGGCTGCCGACTCTGAAGTCACGCTTCACTTTGTTGCATAAACACAAGACAAGATGCCTGGCTAAAATGAAAAAGGATCCGAATTTTTGGGCCGTCTGTGTCACAAGCCGCTGTCGCCACCACTACCGCACCTCCGCCGCCCCGCCCCCCGCCCCCCCCGCCCCCTTCGGACGTTACGGGGCCGAACGAATATTCGGATATTCATCTTTAATACGGCCCGAATATTCGGAGGCCAGAAACCACTATTCGGGCCAGCCCTACTAATCTCTGATTATGTGTGGGTTTAAATATAAAAACATGAAGTGTTCTATGAAAAGTCCAATCTTTGAAAGATGACATGTAGTTTAGAATCATTTCTTTGTAAATTAGCTGCATCCAGTCATTACCATGACATTGGCATCATGGAACCATGACCACATGTATGTGTCTGGAGATAGTGGCATTTTTATAACGGCACATTTTCATGCTTTGACAGATACAGTGAGGGGGAAAAAAGTTTTCAGAAACCCTGAAAATATTTACACAATTCTAAATATTATCATGAAATATTTGTTAAAGTCTTTTTTTGTGTTTCTAAGTGTGTGGCTGCATCAGACAGACACAAATACAAATGATATTTTTTTGGTTTGTTGTTTACAAGAAAAACTAACAAAACTAAATTCTACTAAATTTCTCATTTTATGGAACCAGTCAATTTTCAGTTTGAATGTCTTTTTTAGGATGTTTAGTTTTATGATTGTTCTAAAATAAATGACTCTTGAAAACCTCAAAGTGATTCTTAATGCAGTATTTCACAAATGTGTGGGATGTCCAAAGACTTTTTTCCACTGCTGTATTTAACAGCAATCTGATCTGCTGATGTTAGCAAAACAAACAAGTGAAGGTTTCAGGCTTTTATCTAGAATTGTTCTTGAGATGTTCATCTTCAAACAGCCTCAAATTTCAATGTGAGAAAATAAAAACGAGTGAAACTGGGTCTACAGTCCACTGAAAAACCTCTAAGAAAGTATCTGACATACTGAGCTAATATTTCATAGATGCCATTGGAAATATCCACGGTTTATGATAAAAAAACAACTTTTTTTTGGGAGATGGTCTGATTTGAAACGGAGTTCCACTGTTGAAAAACCTCAATCTCTGATTCCAGCATCAGTGCTCCATTGTTGCAGTTGTGACGTTGTCTTTCAGATGTTCCTAACACAGGCCACAACTGCTCTGAAAACAACACTCATGTTCTTGTTTGGAACAGTTTCTCAGTAGAAATTATGCAGCAATGTCCAAGTTCTCAGCGGCTCCAGTAAGGAAGACTCTTAATGCGAGGAAAAGCATCCTTTGACGTCTTCCTGGAGGTTTTTCTTGTCAGAAATGGTCTTCCACTGGTTTTGGCACGAGCTATCGTGTGATTTCAGAACGAGATTTGCTTTCTAACGTGCTGAGATTTGGATACAGACCACAACAAAGAGCGATCGCCAGGTAATGTGGAGGTTTTCGTTCACTTCTCATCTCTAGTATGTTGTGGGACACTCGCTGAGACTATCCAAGCCAGTCAGTGTGGGGAAAAAAAAGCACGTTAGGGCGGACTTTGACACGGGGGGGGGGCCTCTTGCCCCATACTTTTCGCTAGCTGAGCTGCAAAGCTGCCTGCCTGGCTAAATACTGGAGATATGTTGAAAATTCATTTCTCCATCACTCACATGTATGAAATGACATGAAAACAGACCCCAGGTCGAAAAAAACTGAAGTTCCCCTTTAAATAGCAGGGCAGGGGACCAGGTGAAATGAGTTTGATTTGATTGCATCAGCTGACAGAGCAGTAGACCGGGTGCAGCAGACAGGGGGAGCCAAAGAAACAGAACAACAACACAGGAGGAAAAAATGGGAAAAAGGACAAAAAGGCAGCAACGGGCAGAATCCTGACAGGTGGTGTCGGATGGAACAAAGCATAATGTTCCATAGGCGTTCTATTGGATTTTGGTCCGGTGAGAATTGGGGCCAGTCAATTGTGTCAATTCCTTCATCCTCCATGAACTGCATGAATTCTCTTACCACATGAGGCTGGGCATTGTTGTGCACCACAAGGAACCCAGGACCATTTCAGCAGTGTAGGGTCTGACAATGGGTCAAAGGATTTCATCCTGATACCTAATGGCAGTCAGAATGCCATTGTCCAGCCTGTAGAGGTCTGTGTGTCCCTCCATGGATAATGCCTCCTCAGACCATCACTGACTCACCACCAAACCGGTCATGCTGAACAATGTTACAGGCAGCAGAACGTTCTCCACGGCTTCTCCAGACCCTTTCATGTCTGTCACATGTGCTCAGGGTGAACCTGCTCTCATCTGTGAAAAGCACAGGGCACCATTGGCAGACCTGCCAGTTCCTGTGTTCTATGGCAAATGTCAATTGAGCACAGGGGCCACTAGAGGATGTCAGACCCTCAGACCTTTCTCATTACATCTCTTTCTGATTGTTTGATCAGAGACATTCACACCAGTGGTCTGCTGGAGCTCATTTTGTAGAGCTATTGCAGTGCTCATCCTGGTCCTCCGTGCACAAAGGAGCAGATACCTGTCCTACTGATGGGTTGAGGACCTTCTACAGCCCTGTCCAGCTCTCTTAGACTAACTGCCTGTCTCCTGGAATCTCCTCCATGCTGCTGAGAATGTGCTGGGAGACACAGCAAACCTTCTGGTAATGGCACACATTGATGTTTCATCCTGGAGGAGTTGGACTGTCTGTGGAACCTCTGTAGGGTCCAGGTATCGCCTCATGCTACCAGAAGTGACTCTGACCCTAGCCAAATGCAAAACTATTGATAAACAGTTAGAAAACCTTAGGAAGGAAATAAAATGTCAGTGGCCTTCAGCTGTAAACTCATTCCTGTTTTGGGGGTTGTCTCATTGTTACCCCTCTAGTGCATCTGTTGTTAATTTTATGAACACCAAAGCAGCTGAAACTGACTAAAAACCTCCTCTGTTACTTATTTGACCAGATCAGTATCCCACATGTTTGACTGATTTGATGCAATACTTAGATGAAAAAGTGATCCTTAATTTCTTTTTGAGCAGTGTAATAACACACCTGCTCAAAGTTAAAGGCCAACATACGACCCAAACATGACATGGATTTGGTGCCACTTTGAACTAAGATGATCTCTTCTGTTAAACAAACCGTTGATTATGAATCTTTTTTCCAGATATGAAGCTGCTCCTTCCAGGTCCACAGACAGTAAACAGAACAAAGCTCTCTGTAAAAACCCTCAGAATGTTGAACAGAATAAATGTGGACAGTTTCATGACTGGAAGAGAAGATTTCTGGATCATTTTGTGTCTCAGTTGTGTCATTATGTGTTTAATTTTGTTCAGTTTACGTCTTTCTGTCTGGTTTTAAACATTTTGCATCTTTTCATGTTATTTTTTGTTCCATTTTGGTCATTTTGTGTGTTTTTAAGTTTATTTCTGTTTAAAATGATTCATCTTGTCAGTTCTTTTGGTCAGTTCTCGTCTATTTCATCATTCTGTGACTCAGCGGCCATTTCTCTTTCAGTTTTCATCTCATTTTTGCTCTGAATTGCTCATTTTATCTCTCATTTTAGTCATTTTCCATCACTTTAAGGTTGTTTTTGTTCAATTTTGGTCATTTTGCATCTTATTGGATCATTTTGTGCATTTCAGCATGTCTTTAAAAAAAATGTTGTATAAATCAGACTGTAAATGATCTATGAACAAACCTCTGTGTAAAACCTTCAGAATGTTGAATAGAATAAATTTGGACTGTGATGAATGTAAGTAAAGGTTTCTGGATCAATCTGGTCATTCTGAGGCTAATTTTGGTCATGTTTTTATCTAATTCAGGTCATTTTTTTGTCTCTTTTTGTGCCATTTGTCCACTAGAGGACAAATGGTTCAATCACAGAATGAGGGTATGTATTGAAAAAATATCATTCAAAATTTGTCCAGAGTAGTGACTGTAATTTGAATTTTAATACACTTAACCAAGTGCTATAGGTGGAACAAAACATGTTTACACAGCATGGTGTTGCTTTGTGATGTTGCAACTGACATGCTGATTTCAAAATGGAAGCATTTTAATTTCTAATGCTCTCATAGAAGATGACTGGTCAAGTAAAATTGACTCCTGTGACTCTGATGTCATGCAGAGTCTTTATGCTGTGATGTGGAAAGGGTGAAAGAAGACAGACTGGACATTTCTGAGTGAAACTGAACATGGTATGTACTGATTCATTAAAAAACAAGTGTAGTATTATCTTTAATCAAGCCTTACATAGTATTTACTAGCTGAAGTACTTCGGTTTGGAACACTGGAATTACTTGTCAAGACTACGTTGACTGGAGCTCTGCTACAGAAAGGCAGTTCATTTTCTGCTGGGGTTCATAACACAAGATTTCTCAAATCGACAGAGATGTTTTTGATTTGAAATTAGAGTTACCTTAAATTAATAATATATATTTTTGATACTTTCTCTAAAAAAACTCTAAAAAAGCTTCAGGTGTAGCTGCTGGAAAAGAGCCTGAAAGTCACATGGTGGGACATGTGAGCATAGTTCAAGGAAGCAAGGCTGGGAGCAAGAACCCAAACAGAGGAGGCAAAAGAAAAGGTCAAACTACAGGTATGTAGTTCATGTTTTCATGTCAATCCAATTATGTCTTACTATTTGCTGAGTCAGTGAAAGTTTGTATTATTTCAATACTGAGACATTGTTGCAGTGTCATTTGTCATTTGTTTCCATTTGGATGTATTGCACAGTTTGATTCTATTGAGTTTCCAGACCACATTACATTGCTGTTAAGGTGTCTGAATCATCCAGTGAGGGTTTGGTCGTGTACTACTATAAGGCCGTGCATAAAAAGAAAATCAAGCCTGTTACAGTGTTGCTCTAGTCCCCTCTGTTAAATGGCATCAAAACAATGGTCAACGTGAACAAATCATGAGTGTTGACATTGCACTCACAACAGTACCTCTCAACTGTTCTAATTTTGATCTATTGAGGAGAACAATGTGATGAGTGCACCGAGAGATCCAATACAGGGAGCTTTGCTTTTTCAAAGATCATTAGAAGGACAGAAGACAAAGTAAGTTTCAGCAAACAGCTTTTTATTTTCTAATGAGCCAATCTATAGTATTTAAAGTGCAGAGTTATTTGTGTTAGATTTGAACAAAATTCTTCCAACAGTGTAAGGACTTAGTCTTTCTACTTTCATTTGCAATTGTTCTAGAAACCTATCATCTGGGTCAGCTGGTCACTCTGCAGCACAAGGAGTACTATCCCACATTGGATCTGATGTTAATATTTCCCTTAGACACGGTAAACTGACTGACTGCCTGATATTGTAGAGTTAGTAAATATAGGCAGTTAACAAAAGGAAATGAATGCTACTTTGTGGAGGAACCAGAATTTGGCCATTTAACCAAAAAAAATCTAATGCTAATATTCTTTTATTTCACCAGACTGCTATAGTTTACACTTCAATGAATACATGTATAGTAATTTTATTCATCTTCATGCATACAGTGTTTGTGTACAGTATGTGTGATAATATTTAAAAAAAATATATATATGTTAACAAGGCCAACAACAATGTTTTGTGTTACAGGTGCTTCTTCAGTGGCGTCCCTGCACAACATGGTAAATGTCAAATAATGTCTACTTTTGCAGTGAGAGGACAGATTTGGTAAATAGTCAGCACTGGCAGTCCACAACAAATGCAGGGTGTTGCACAGGCAGATTCGAGATGACATCGTGTTATGCAAGACATCCTTGTAGGTTTTTCATCTTTCTACTCTGTGAAAGAGCAAAATTGTATTCGAGTGAGTCAAAGACAACTTCAAGTATTTGTAAAAATGAATTTAAATGAAGTAAAATGATTTATTGACAGGTAACATACAACACAGTGTGACGTCAAAGACTTCATTAAAACCAGACAAAAAGACGTAAGCTGAACAAAACAACACATAATGACACAAATGAGACACAAAATGATCCAGAAATCTTCTCTTACAGTCATGAAACTGTCCACACTTATTCCAACTAAACAAATCCTAAAAAAGACATTAAAAACTGAAAATTGACTGGTTCCATAAAATGAGAAATTTAGTAGAATTTAGTTTTGTTAGTTTTTCTTGTAAACAACAAACAAAAAATATCATTTGTATTTGTGTCTGTCTGATGCAGCCACACCCTTAGAAACACAAAAAAAAGACTTTTCAACAAATATTTCATGATAATATTTAAGATTTTGTCAAATTTTCAGGGTGTCTGAAAACTTTTTTTCCCCCTCACTGTATCTGTCAAAGCATGAAAATGTGCCGTTATAAAAATGCCACTATCTCCAGACACATACATGTGGTCATGGTTCCATGATGCCAATGTCATGGTAATGACTGGATGCAGCTAATTTACAAAGAAATGATTCTAAACTACATGTCAGCTTTCAAAGATTGGACTTTTCATAGAACACTTCATGTTTTTATATTTCAACTCACACATAATCTGAGATTATTTGATATACTTGTTCAATATTAGAGATTCTTCATCACTGTCTTGATAGATAGATGATATATAGATATAGGAATCCTAAGGCCATTAATCTTCTAAATTAATTATGATTAATCATCAGAGAATCACTGAACCAGCTCTGCATCTAACGGGTTCCTGCAGCCCAGAGGGATCTGAGGAACCATTAAGCTGGTAATCAAGGAAATTCTCCCTGCTGCTCACTGCCTCCATCCAGAAGTCTATCCCTCTACCACTGATAATTCGTTTAACTGAGTAACCACTTTGAATGGTTTAATTAATTTACCAGTCACGTCTGTTAACGACAGCTTTCCTCTTAATGGATTTTGCAACGAAGCAACAAAGACACAAAACAAGAAATTAGACCTGAATTCTGTGAAGCCAGATCTCAAGGACTTTAAGTTTGTGGAGGACTTCATGAACTTTTACTGAACCCTGCATGGAGAAATCTTCTTGGCAGGGGTTCAGTCTGTGTCCAGTGTGCATACGCTGGTGTCATTGTGGGGTTCCTTGTTGGTTGGATGTTGGTCCAGACTGGTCAAAGCAGCACTGTTCACCATTGGCAGAGTGCTGACAAGTCTGAGAGTTTTGTCCATCTGTTCCGTACTGCTTGGAAAACAAACACACAAACACAGAGAACGTCAGTGTTTCCTGCAGCACTGAAGAACTGATGCTTTGCCTGAGATAGAGAGCACCCCAAATGACATCTGAAGACACTTTCACCTGTTGGAATTTAACATTCAGTTGTCTGATTACGTCAGAATTCCTAATCTAACCCACATCCCCAGATTAACCTGGACCAGATGTCTGTGTCAAAACGAATACAGGTTAGACTGAACGACAGCTGATAATGTGTTAAAAAAATTCAACTGACCACAGTTGTTCAAAACAGTTTTGAAACAATTTTGCAGCAATATCCAAAATCATCCAATACATAATAGTGTGTACACTGTGACTGAGACCAGTCTTTACATACCTCACTGTGACACTGATTGAATGCTTTCTTTCTGGTGTGGATCTGCTGGTGTTTTTTCAGGGAACCCAAAGTTGTAAAAGTCTTCTTACACTCGTCACATCTGTATGGTCTCTCCCCAGTGTGGACACGTTGGTGAACTTTGAGGTTTGCAGTGGAGCTGTAGCGTTTCCCACACTGGTCACAAATGTATGGTTTAACCCCAGTGTGGGTCACTTCATGAGCTTTTAAGTGTGAGTACAATACAAATGGTTCGCCACAGTAATCACATACGCACACATCATGTCCAGTGTGGATGCGTTGGTGACGTTTTAAACTCTGTTGGTGCTTGAAAGTTTTTTCACAGGAGTCACAGTGGTACGGCTTTCTACCAGAATGGGGGCATTGACGGATCAAAAACCGTTCATGTTGAGTAAAGGTTTTCACACACTGATCACAGTTGAATGGTTTAACTCCATTGTGAATGAGTTGATGATTTGCTAGAGTACTCTTCTGAGTAAAAGCCTTTCCACACTGATCACAGCTGAATGGTTTAACTCCACTGTGAATGAGTTGATGACTTCTTAACGTATTCTTTTCAGTAAAAGCCTTTCCACACTGATCACAGTTGAATGGTTTAACTCCACTGTGAATGAGTTGATGATTTTTTAAGTGACTCTTCTGAGTAAAAGCCTTTCCACACTGATCACAGCTGAATGGTTTCACTCCACTGTGGATGACTTGATGATTTGCAAGATGACTCTTCTGAGTAAAAGCCTTTCCACACTGATCACAGCCAAACAATTTCACTCCACTGTGAATGAGTTGATGATTTTTTAAGTGACTCTTCTGAGTAAAAGCCTTTCCACACTGATCACAGCTGAATGGTTTGTCCACAGTGTGAATACGTTTGTGAATTCTTAGCTTTGTTGCTGTGATAAAAGTCTTGCCACATTGCTCACAAATGAGTGATTCATCTCTTTTTGCTGTTGTTGCCGAACCATCCTTATCCTCCTCAGAGGTCCGACATTTCACTCCATTGCTGCGTTTACATTTCTGTAGCAAAAGACAAAGATAAAAACAGAGGCAGTGATGGAAGAGCAATCATGAAAAAGTGTAACCTAAATGTCTCAATTCCATGTAGTTGGACATGAGGCTGAAACAAGATCAAGAATCTGCAGACATGCTAGCAGCTTTGTCATTAGAAACCTAGAAATGTGTCAACAGCACACTCACAATGTCAACAAAACGATTTTCACAGGACGATAGTTTTCAGCTTTCTGCACGGTAGTTTTAGAATATTGGGTAGTAAAATCTGTCAATCACCGTGAAAAGCAAAGCAGAGCTGGGACTGATGGGATTGTACCACCAGGATCTCTTGATCCTCAGACTTTCCATTAAGTTACAATACTGGAGAAATGTACAATATGAAAAGCATACAACATCAATGTCCAGATTTAGGTCTTAATGGCAGCAGGGTCAATTCAGACCACCAACACTTTCTAGTTTCTCCTAGGGGATCAGATGTTGATACCAGTCCAGGAAAGATCTGTAATTCTGCCACTGAATTCTGGATTTGACCAAAACGACCCGGGCAATTTGTTGTGCAGCAGTTACACAAGCGTTCACCATCAAACAACAAAAGCAACAAAACAGTAAAACAGTTAAAGGAATAGCAACAATTAAAGGAAACGTTATAAAAATGTAAAAAAAAAACACAGTTAAACAATTACAAGCAAAATCAAAGCCATTTAAAGAAAAATCAAACAAAACATAAGATAGACAGGGACATCAGCAGCAATCTTGGTCATTTAGTCAGACGTAGTCAAAGTTTTCAATAAACGGCCACCGATGTAATCAGGTAGAGGACTTTTCTTTGGTCTGCACTGTTTGAGACACCAGATTACATTGCCCACATCAAGAAAGGGATTCTGTGGAGAGGCTGACATGAGGCAGTTTTTAGTCTCAGCATGTTTAGCCCTAAAATCATGGGAGTCAAACCTGACATAAAAACTGTTTAGACTTTGAGCCAGCTCTAAATCACAATTATAACCACTGAGCTGAACTCTCTCACTGACACATTAATTAGTCCCAGTGATCAGATTCATGCCGTCCCAGACTGAACTGAGGTTGTTCATTTTGAGCTGAGACTCAAGTTTGTCTTTGTATTGTCTTTTGGGGGTCCTGATCTCCGACTTTATTTCCTTCTGTCGGTTATACAGATTTAGTGCATTTCCTTCTCTGAAGACTGTTTTCTTTCTGTACAGTAGGTCTTTAAGATTCTTAGAAAGCCATGGCTTAGTGTTCGGATGTAGTTTAACAGTTTTTTTCAGGAACAACACTGGTTTCACAGTCTGTGACCCAGCTGCTCACAACATCAGTCGGTTCATCAATATCAGCTGAGGACTCCTTAAACACGTCCCAGTCAGTAACCTCCAGACATCCCTGCAGAGTGTGACAAACTTTCACTCTGATGTTCTGCACTTTGCCTTGCTTCAGTACAGTGGTAGACAGGGATAAGGAGGATGCAGTTGTGGTCAGAGGAACCCAGAGGAGAAGCACCTTTCACATTGTTGTAACAGATCAAAGATTTTGTCTCATCTAATGGGGCATCTGATGTACTGAGGTGTGTGTTTTAGTGTGCAGTGGTCTCTGCATGACCTGATGGATAAGCCCACGGGCATTTATTTCACTGGTCTTTGGATGGATATAGACAAGTTTCACAAATATCTGAGGAAATTTCTGAGGCAGATATGGATGGCAGAGTGAAACAGAAAGCAGTTCCAAGTCGTGCGCAGTGCAACAGAAATTCCCTTCCGACCGGAGCTCAGAACACGGACGAACGTCGGAACGGCATCGTGCATGTATTATTTATGTACGATGCAGCGCGGATGTCCGCGTTCTATCGTAAACATGGATGTCAGCGTTTACTATACAGCTGTATCTAAATGCGGACATCCGCTCTGCATCGTACATACATAATACATGCACGATACCGCGCCGACGTTCGTCCGTGTTCCGCGCTCTCGTCGGAAGGGAATTTCTGTTGCATTGCGCACTCACTTCCGCTTTTGATGACACATCGTGGTCAGACGACTCGTCGACACATCGATAGGTGCAGCCCTATTTTCCTGTACGGGCCACCAGATATTTTGACGAAGCTTACACACTGCCAGCGCTGTCCTTGTCCATTTGGAAGACCCACTTGAGCCCAAGCTTTCATTTGCTGGCTGATGTTGCTTCAATATTTCCACATAATGTTCTTTCCTCTTGATGCCATCTATTTTGTGAAGTGCACCAGTCCCTCCTGCAGCAAAAACACTCCCATAACATGGTGCTGCCACCCCCATGCTTCACAGTTGGGATGGTGTACTCAGGCCATCCTCAGCCAGCATCTTCACAAGGTCGTTTGCTTTTGTTCTGGGGTTGATGAGCACATTTCCCTCCAAAACAATCCTAACCTTAACCGATCTCCATCTTGAGCAGTAGGATGGCTTGACATTCCCATGGTGTTGATCTATGCATGTAATTGTTTGGACAGATAAACATCAAACCACAGCAATCTGGAAATTGCACCCAAGGATCAAACACACCTGTGGAGGCCCACAAATGTCTTCCTGATGTCTTGGCTGATTTCTTTAGATTTTCTAATGTCGTCACACAAGGAAGCAGTGTGTTTGAGGTGTGCCTGAAAATACATCTTAATCTATCAAAGCTTTCAAAGTCAGGACATCATCATCTTGAAGGAATAGCAATCTTAGTGAATGCAAACTTCTGACTGTGAAGAAAATAATAAAAATCTCTTTTGTTATTCTTGCATTTAAAGATAATTTTGGTCATCTTAACTGACATAAAACAGGAGAAGCATTGCCAGATTTAATGTCAGATCATGTAAATTAAAAAAAGGGTTATGTGTCGTTTATACAGTGTAAGTAAACTTCTGGGTTCAACTGTCTGAATTTCTTGAGAAGGAAAAGGCTGGTAAACTCACAATGCTCAAAAGTATTATTCTCTACCAAAGAAAATGCTGCTCTTTACCTTCCTGAACAACTTGCTTGAAAAACAAGACTTTTCTTCCGTTACTTATCTTCATCACCATGTAAGACATTTTCATAATGTATGATCAGCAGCTAGTTCAGCCTCAAACAAAAAACAAGCAGCTTCCTAGCAGTCCACCATTATATCCTCAGTACAGCTGCTTCTGCAGAGCTACATCTCTCCAGCCAACGTCACCTGGCTTTGGTCGGCCCATCTAACCAACTGGAGCAACTTTAGACATTTTAAAGAACAAATGAATGAGAATAATGTTACAGTGGTATGTTTCTCACTTTTTGTGAAGAATCCATGTTTCCTCCGTTGTTGAGCTCAGACTAAATGGCTGCCAACATTCCTCTGCTCCTCCGTCAGACTCTCCTCCTCCTGCCAATCACCTGTCACATCAAACACATCTTCATTAGGATACCACTCTATACACAAGTGTCAGAGTGTCCCATATGTTCATCAGCCAACACAGAGGACACATTTCAACTCAATACTTCACTTTTAGCTCTTTTCACTTTCACAGACAGTTGCTTTCTTTCTTTTCCCTCTTTTATTTTGCAGTGGTCACAAATTCATGAGATACAGGGTGGCTGTCATGAGGAAAAGTCTTGTCCCGAGTTTTTGAGCTCAGAGCGCAGATAAGAGTGTTTTTGGAGCAGGAGCAAAGGTATGAAGTTGCAGAAAAATTTGGTTATGAGAACTTCCTGGGAAAACTGGCCTACCTGAGTGACATATTTGGAAAGCTAAATGAACTAAATCTACAGCTTCAAGGGAAAGATAAACACCTTCCTCAGGTCACGGACAAGATCAGCTCCTTCACTCGAAAGCTTGCAATGTGGGGCAGGCGACTTGATGAAGGAAACACCGATTTATTTGAGAACCTGCATGAATGTGTGGACACTGACTATGATGCTACCTCAGTGAATCCAGGGTTTATGCAGAAATTATTGAGTTGAATTTAATACTTTTTAATACCATCACAATATTTTTTAATACTAACTCGACTTTGTGGAAACCTTTCGAACCTCAGTGTTTGAGGTAACTAATAATAAAGTACTTCTGTGTGATGTAGTGTAACACTGCCTAATTAAAATCTAAAACACAATATTACAATTACAAGATACTTTGTTACTTTTTGGCCTGAATAAAAGCACTGACATTTATATTTTTTAAACCCTAACCCATGGCAAAAAGCTAATGTTTAAGAGGGGTGGGCAAACTGTTTTTGTTCCAACCAGGCAGCTGCACACCAGACTTGACTGAGTTAATCAACTGATCTCAGTCTTTAGAAGCCGATTGGTCAAACTGTGTGCTCTTAGTTGGTTGGAGCAAAAACCTGCAGCCACACAGCCCCTTGAAGGTTAGTTTGCCCACACCCAGGAGGAGCACATACCACTTCTGCAGCCATACACTCTTTCAGCATCATTCCATCTCAATTAAGACAGAAGAGGAAAATGAGAAAAGGTTAAAGGCAGATGTTTAATTAAATGATTTCCAGAAAACTTGCACAGTTCAGTTAGAAACACCGTCAAACATCACATGGATTCAAACCAAAAGAGAGGGACAGCCCCAAAAAACAATGAATGCAATATACCTCAGCTGACTGAAATAAGTCATAACCTCTGCATACGTGGAATACGCAACACCATAAAACATACTGAGCATTATGAAAGAACCAGACAGCAGAGGGATTTTTCTGAGGCTCTGACATGAAGTCAAGCAGAGGAGGCTCGCCCTCACCAGAAAAACACCAGCACAGTCCACATACCGTAAGAGACCTGCTGCAGCCGAACTAATAGTGAGATTTCTTTAACATACACAACTACACTGAAAAAAAACAATAATATGCTGTATAAATAAATCTGGTTTATTATAAATGAGGTGTAGTCTCCAGAGATCTGGGAATGTGGTGACAAATTAGAGCCAGAAACACAAACAGATTCATGCATGTCACTGTTTACCTCCTGCTTCTTTCTTCCGTGTGTGTGTGTGTGTGTGTGTGTGTGTGTTACAAATGCCTTAACTGCGTGGTCTTTTCCGCAATTACTTTGTCCATTTCTAGCAGTTCAGCCTTTTTTTTTCCCTGAATCTTCTGCAAAGAGGGTTTGATTTTGTTATGAGCTCGGCCATCTTTGTCCCTGCCTTTCCCTCAGCCATCTCAGCCAACTTGTCTGCCTCTGTTTGGAGTGACTGTCACATTGCTGAGGACCCGGCGCTTGTTCCTGAGGTCCTCAAGCTCATCCTCCGCAGATTTTCTCTTCAGTTCTTTGGCAGCACTCTCAACTTCACGAGTCCTACGCAAGTTTCTGGAGGGGGGCGTTTCTTCGTAAATATTAAGAGGGGGAGGTTGTATGTGCGCATGCTACATTCAGTCGTAGGAAATTAAATCTCCTCCAATGCCTTAACCGACTGACGTCACCTCACACAGGTCCTACTCGTACATAATAAAATCACAGGATTTTTTACGAGCTATAGGCTTTCACTTAACGCAATGAAAAGAGGAGAATAATTGTATAGTAGTTAGAAAATTTAATACCTCCTCAGATGACAAATATTACTTTTAGGGATGTCCCGATCAGGTTTTTTTGCCACCGAGTCCTATCATTTTGAGTATCTGCCGATTCCGAGTCCCGATCCGATTCTTTTCTAATATAGTAAAATATGTATATTATCTATTAAAAAAATAACAAAAAACTTACAAACTTTTTTATTTTCTTAACGTCAATTCAAAACAACACTTAGAACAGTACATTTCTGTGACTAAAAATAACAATCAGAAAATAAATAAATTTCCCTTTTAGCTTAGGTACAAAAGTAAAACTAAATAAATAATAAACTTCTATAAAATAAACAGCAGGTCAGCTCAACTCAAAGGCATGTAAACAATAGGGAACAAAGTTAACAAAGAGCCACTTTATAATACTGTAAGGCCAGTAGTAGTAATGTGCTCTTATGAATGGCACATATTTGTCTAGAGTTTCACTGAAGGACATGTATGTTTTTCTTGATGAAAACCAACATTTCCACCTTGTCAGGTTTGAGTCTATTCCTGTTTTCATCTAGGATGTTTGCAACAGCGCTAAAAAGTCTCTCACTGTCCACAGAGCTGCAGGGGGCACAGAGATACTGGCTTGCAACTGCAGCCATGGCGGGAAACTGATTAACATGTTCTTTCCAGTATTGAAGTGGATCACTTTTCTTGGAATGGTTTGCTCTGATAGGTAGGTCTGTACCTGAGCTTCTGCAGATGAGGTACTCACGGACCGAGCCTGTGACTGCCTTTCTTGTAGGATCTCCTCAAAGGCGCTGTCTAGGCTGCTACATGCTTCTTCGTGCCGTGATGTCTTGCTCACTGGCTCTGCTGCAGCCTCTGTTTCCTCTGGCTCTGAACTGGCAGCTCTCTTTGCATCTGCCTTTGCCACCTCCTGGATGAGGTCTTCCTTTGCAACAGACAAGTGAGCTGACTTTGTGAAGAAGCTAAAGACAGATGGAAAAAAAACCCACCAAAATTACATTTTAATAATTTACAAGACACAACATAGTTATTTAGTTAGATCACTGCAAAGCAAATCGTATTAAACTGTTTAAATAAAAAAAAAGAATTAACAAGAAAAACTTAAAAATCAGAAAATTAAAAGACTCAAATTGTGACTTAACTTTATATAAATACAATAGACAATGCAAGGTGCAATTAAACTTTACTTGCCCATCTTTGTATCTGGGATCTAGTAGAGGAGCAATGTAGAACAGTGGCTCAGTTTCAACCTCAGCAAAGCGCTTCTCCACTGCCTCCAAGAGTGTCCTCTTCATAGTCTTAATTCCCTGGTCATCATCATCCTCCCGAGACAGAACACGCCTGAGGACTAATGAATTAATATGTGGGTGGGATTGTGGTTTATTGCAAAATCATCAATACGTTTAGCAAAATAAAATTCAATAAAATATGTATTACCTGTTATGACAGGAATTACATCAGATGCAGATGCAGTTTCCCTGCTCACATCTCTGGTCAGCTGTTCAAAAGGGGACAGTACATCAGCTGTTTTCTTCATCAGCTCCCACTGGTGTGCTGTCAGTGATGCTGGTAGAGGTCGCTCTGCTGCAAAGACACTTAGAGCCCTTTTCTGCACGAGTAGGCTCTGCAGCATGTAGAGGCTACTGTTCTATCTGGTCTGTGCATGTGAAAAGAGTAATAGTAACTTTAGTGCAAACTACTACTGCCATCACAAAATGTAGCTTTAAATAACAGTGACTGTCTAGTGTAGGATGATCAAAATTCAGACAAAAAGTTATAAGAGCAAATCTCACCTGTACGTCTTGCTGAAGGCGTTTGACATCCATGTTGAGGTCCATTTGGATGTCTTCAAGACGAGAATAAGCCAGGGGTGAATGCTTGAAATGGCCCACAATCTTCCTCGCGTTGGCCAAGGTCTCTGTCACGCTCCTCTGTGAAAGCAGGCCCTCGTGCACACACAGCTGACATGAATGCACGACACAGCCCACACTACGCACCCCCACGTCCTTCATAGCTTTTCTCATATTTGGCGCATTGTCTCGTAATATTACGTGGACTCTTTCCTTTTCAATTCCCCAGTTTTGGAGCATCTTCTCCATTGCTCCTTGAATGCCCTCTGCTGTATGCGTTCCGCGAAATCCTGAGCATGGAGGGTAGCATGGCGTAAAACAAAAGTTGAGTCAGTCCACTGTGCAGTGAGGCTCAGTAGAGACATCGGAGCGACTGACGAGCTCCAGATGTCAGTGGTAAACGATATATAAGATGCTTTGGATAACATAACCTTAAGTTTGTCGGTTATCTTCTTATGAAGCGCTGGCAAAGCCTTTTCGGTGAAGTAGTGTCGAGATGGCATCTCAAATCGAGGCTCAATGTGCTCCATTAGCATCAAAAATCCTTGATCCTCGACAAAGGAAAAAGGCAGGTCACTGAGAGCAATCATTTGTGCTACCATCGCTGTGATGCTCTGGGCTTTAGGACTATCGCGGGGCATTTTTTCCTCTCTTTTTCAGTACGTCGAGTAGCGTGGGCTGAGAAGTTTTCGGCTGGTTTGTTTGTGTAAACTCTGCGTATTCCGTCGGGTGTTTGTTTTTCAAATGACGTATAAGATTCGTTGTATTAAAAGATGCCCTGTCTTTGCCCCCTCTTGAAATCCCAAGTTTGCAAATTGAACAATTTGCAATCGCGTTGTTTTTATCGTCCACCTGAAAATACTTCCACACCACTGACATGTTCTCCTGGTGTGCGTGCTCTCAGCTCATGTGGTAGCTCCACTTCCGTGTTTTGCTTCGCTTGACCAATCATGTTCTTGCAGGCACGTGATGTCATGCCGCACATATTGCTGTCTCTCTGTAATTACGTCTTTCTGCAGCGTGGAAAACCTATATACATCTCATTTAAAAAGGAAATTAAATAAAAAATAAACGTATATATCCAACCGAGTCCAAATCGGGAGGTAACTTCCGATCCCGATCGAGTCTGTAATCACGTGATCAGGCCTGATTTCCGATCATGTGATCGGATCGGGACATCCCTAATTACTTTCTAATACTTTTTGATGGCCTTATTTTTGGTAAATTTCATTTACTACCTTTTAATACCTTTTACAACCCCGCGGACACCCTGGAATCCACACATTAAGCAACATATTTCATGACAGATGGGACTCTTTAAAAAAAAATATTTCCCTGAAAACAGTTCCCAGTATGAGTGGCTGAGAGATCCTTTCAGTGCACCAGCTCCAACTGGTTCTAGCCTAGCTTAGCTAGACTGTATTCCCGTTATAAGGGATATACGGGAATATGGTCCAGTCCTCCTCCATTGACACATTTTGACAGGTTTTCAAGCTCCGAGCAGATCAGACCGAACCAATCAGAGCACCAGAGGTGGAGTTAACGATGCGACCGCAACAGAGTGAGGTTTCTCTCGTGCGCTTTCCTCTGTTTTGCACCGGCTGAATTTGTCCTTAAAACCTCAACAAGAAGCAGCTCTTAAAGCTTCTTCTTTTAATTCCGGCAGGCTGTACGATAGAATGCGTAATGCTGCCCTCCACTGTTGAAAGGGAGAGCTTAGATTTCCTCAGGACCCCTGTACGGCGAAGGAAGCTGTTAAAACTACAAAACATCATGGCGGAAAGGCAATTGTTAGGTCGCTTAGTGATTGCGTCACACATGTGTTACGCTGATTGGCTCTCTCCAATTCAAGCTGTGATCGGTAGTCCCGCCTCTGGGCTAGATTTGGTTCAATGGAGCAGTTCCAGACTGACTTTATGTGTATTTGTAATACACAATATAAAGGCTGTCTGGTCCCCAGGCAAAACTGGTTCCAGCTCTGCAGAGGAGGAGCAGTTCATCAACATGACGTCTGAGGTTCACATCTCAGACTCTGAGTGAATTCTGGCTGAGTGTAGAGAGGCAGTATCCACTCTGAGGGCAGAGGGCTACAGGCATTCTGCTTCCTTTTGCAACATCTTACCTTTGTGAGACTGGCTTCTCTGCTGTTGCTGCACTGCAGACCAAGTACAGGTCCCAGCTAAACATTGAGCAGGAGCTGAGAGTTGCAGTATCATGCTTCAAACCTCGCTTTGAAAAGTAGTTCACTGCAAAACGTGCTCATTGCAGCCATTAATCCTGACTTCCTCATTTTGATAAAAAAAAGAAAAAATCAGCACAAATTGTTTTATTATTTTTTGTTTTGTAGGTTGAAGTTTTATATATTGTGCTCCTGAGTTAATGTTGCTGAAGTGAATTTTAATTTGTTATTATTTATTGATTTTATTTAATTTTATTTCTCAGTATCAAATGGTGCAATAAGTTGGTCAAAAATGTTTACAGTTTAAACAAGGATTTATTTTTTTTAATTGCAGGCAAATTGATGCATTTAAAATCTTTTCCGTTACAGACTAAAAAACAATTTTATAAAGTTATTCTTTGTTGTAAGTTGAACTATATCTCTTTCTTTTTTCTTTTCTTTAATGTTAATAAGGACACAATGTTATGCAGAGATGTACTTACAACAATTTTATAGACAAATGATATTTATAGTCGTGGCGGAGAGTGGGGGGGGGCGCGAATTGTTTTCTTCTTGCTGGGGGGGCATAACAGAAAATAACTGAGAAGCACTGGATTAAGGAGAAAAACCTTTAAACAGAACACAAAAGGACAATGTTGGCATTACTGCATTCAGCAAATAGTAACAACCATTCCTCATGGACATTTTCACCACATTGGCAAAAGCTGCTCCACTCAGTTTATGTTTGTTAACCTCAACACCACATAAACTGAAGCGACAAATCATGGCATGAGCAATATTCAACCCAATACTATACCACACATGAATTTATCTGCATTTGAAAGAGCTGATTTTGAATCACAGTTTAACGAATTACTCTGAGCATTTGTATCAATTTTTTAACCATTTTATACTTTTTACTTCATGGTTTTAAAATTATTTAAAGTGCTTCTAAAGTGCAATCCTTTCCAGATCCAATAAATAAATAAAGGGCATCGTAAAAACTCACCTTTACAAACAGGATGAATTCACTGGTCTGAGCTGGAACCCTCTGATTAGCACCAATTAGCCTGCATGACAGCAAGTCGATCTCCGTGGCTAATGTTAATGCTAACACACATCGGCAGCTTAAACAGTCTTTTAGAGTCTCCAGAATTCTGCTCTTACCGGCTGCAACCCGGATTTTGGAGATGAAGGCAATCCTGCACAGTTTGCCGCAGATCTTGATGCTTTCCCAACAGAAACTCACAGACACTTTGCGGTCTCAGCTCCTCCTCAGTCCTGCGTGTGTCCCCTTTGATACCGCCGGTGGCAAACCTGCAGCCGCAGATTGGTTCCGCCCCAGCTGAGTGCAGGACCCAATGACGTATTTATAGAAAATCATTTCTAGACCATGATCACAAAGTCAAATACTAGATTGTTCTTTTGTCCTTTTCTGTCTCATTTTCACAATATTTTGTCTGTTTTTGTCTCATTTTTTTGTCTTTTTTGAATCTGACTTTTGTGGTTTTGATCCTGTAGTAAAAAGCGGTCCGGCCCACTTGAGATCAAAATGTCCATGAGGAATGGTTGTTACTATTTGCTGAATGCAGTAATGCCAACATTGTCCTTTTGTGTTCTGTTTAAAGGTTTTTCTCCTTAATCTATCAACTAAACGTATGGACTTATGGAAGTTTCCACCTCTGTGTCTCATGAATTTGTGACCACTGCAAAATAAAAGAGGGAAAAGAAAGAAAGCAACTGTCTGATTGATGAGTGGAGTCCTGCTCAAACCCTGGTAGATGAAACATCCTTTTTCAAGTGGAGAAACTGTGAGAAAAATCATGAATGAGAATCACCTGTCATTGAAAGTGGGAGGACACTTGACACTATGGGAGAGTGCAAAGAACAGAGAGTGAGAGCTGCCTTTAAACAGAACACTGAGCAGTAAAATACATTCACTAACTTACAGCATCAACAGTTTTCTACCAGCAGTCCTGTCTTGAATCACCTGCAGTAGCTGTGTGTGCACTCAGGTAAACTCAGTTCCGTTCGAGAGTTCAGTTCAGTTTAAACGCAAAGTCCATTCCGGGTTTACAACATAAATTTCCCACACAGTTCAGTCCAGTATAAACCAAATGAAAATCAACTTGAACTTGTGAATCCAGTCCGGGTTTTACCGCGGACCTACTCTTTTGCCCGAACCCGGAAAATAATACCACAGCGTCTTTTCGCCGTTCACAAACACTCATTCATAAATCTACACACACTCAAGAATCACTCACGGAATCATAGTCGGTTAAGGTCAGTCGGTCAGTCATCCAGTGGTCACTCCATCCAACTGTCGGACTCCGGTCCCAACAGCGACGAGGCGCTCCTCCTGATATTCCCCACAGACACAATGCCCCGGGTAAAATCCGTCTTCGGCTGATGCCCACTTTGTACATCGCACAGACCTCCAGAACAGAGCATGAGACGCGGACGTATGCCGATCTCTTCCTCATTCACTGATTCCCCTCCATGGCCTCTCCGGACAGGCTCTCTTATCCTATTTCCTGGATCAGCGTTTGAACGGCGCGGAGCATTGGTGAGTGTGAGTGGTGCTGCAAGGATCGTGGGTGTGGAAACTGACTCGTGATGACTGTGCACAGGACGGTCGGGCTGTGTGATGAGTGTCAGGGGCGCTACAATGGTATTTAAGGGTTGATGGTGGTATGGTAGAATGGTGTGGGAGGGTGCAGTGACGGTGACAGTGCATGTAGGTGGTAATTTACCAGGTGTACAATGAGAGAGGGTGGATGCTGAGCTCGATTTGGCTGCAAACATAATTAATAAAGTAGTAAATTTGTATGACAATTATCAAAATTAAATTATACATCAACTTTTGGTACATTTGTGCATAAAATATTCGGTCCAGTAAAAACTGTTTCGGTCCAGTAAAAAATTACTGTTTACTGGTCCACGGTCCAGTAATAAATTGTGCCCATTCGCGCAGACTGTATTTGCACTATTTTATTAGCATTTTTAAAAATTTATTTATTTAGTTTTGTTTTAATGTGTACAGCACTTTGGTTGGCAATGTAGTTTTTAAAGTGCTTTAGAAATAAAGTTGGATTGGATTGGATGTAGTTCATTTCTCTGGTGTGGTGTTTGTTCTGAACTATTCTGGTTGATCATTCAGAGCATGTCTTCAGATGTGAAGTGCTTCTTTAAGACTCCTTCAGAGTTTCTCTGGATCAGTGCACCAAAGAGCAGCTTCTACAAATACAGAGCATTATGGGATAGAAACTGCTGATAGGAAGCCTGAAGTGAGCGTAAAGGTTAGTTGAAGCTGGACCTGATTGAGGCTGGTGAGCTTTGGAAGCAGCCTGTTAGTCGTCCAGGAGTCAGTGAGAGACTTAGACGGTAATTTAACTTGTGGACAGCAGAGGGAGTTATTGCAGTTCTAGTTAAAGCAGCAGTTGGAGCTGCAGCGACTGAGGCTTGAATTAGAGGAAAAACTTGAAAGCATGAAACAGAGAACTAAAGAGGAAAATCCTGAGGAGCAGCAGAACCATTTGGAGCTTTACTTTCTGAAGGACCTCATCCAAAATCTGCTATAAAAATATTGGACATTAATATGATTTTCTACTTTCACTCTGTTATATTTTGAAGCATCATCAATACTGATCATATCTAACAAAGATTCATTCACTTCTCAGATTTTAACTTTTTAGATTGCAGTTTATTTGCGTTGTATGGATGTTGATAAAATGACATAAAGAAGTGTTTTCTATATAATATATGTTAAAGGGATATTTTTACAGTGTGGTACTACTAATACCACAGAGTGTAGCTGAAAGCAAAGTGTGCAAAACTGCAAAATTTCATGATTTTGTCTCACCTCTGTATTTGGTACAGCATGGTATCAATAGACCTTAGCATACTGATCAATAGTTGGCTTAATTTGCAGACCAATTGCGCATTGATGTATCTCGATAGATATATAAAATATTTTAATGATAAATAAGTAAGCTTTGACGGCATTCTTTTCCTGGAAATCATCTGATAAAACTGACCACAATAATGCAGACTGGTGGTAAATTGTAAACTGTGCAGCTGTTTTCACAGTAATTATTCATTTTGTCTGTCATATCTGTTGGCTCTTTACAGAGTGAAAGATGACAACGCCTAAAGAAATCCTTCTGAGGACTTTGGAAGAGTTGGGAAAAGAGGAGTTTGACAAATTCAAATGGTACTTGAACCAGGAAGGAGTCCTAGAAGACTTCAAATCAATCCCAAAGTCTCGATTGGAGGACGCAAACAGGGTCACCACTGTGGATCAAATGGTCCAGATCAATGGTACTACAAATGCCATTAAAGTCACCGAGAAGGTTTTAATGAAGATGAATAAAATTGATCTGGTGAGGAAAATCTCAAGAACCATCAAAGAATGTACAGGTAAGTAAGGTGAAGTTTAAAAGTGAGATGTTTCAGAGATACCAAGGAGAATACATAGATGTTAGAATGACTAATTAACATGATCCATTAATACAAACTGTCCTTGTTAAACTGCAACCAACAAATCAAATCTGACAAAATCTGGAGAGAACACAAAACACATTATCCACCTGGAAATCATTGGTTTGAATCTGCCAATATTTTCTGACCTCATTCTTCATGTCTCCACACACAGGAAACACATTACTTATCAAAAACCAGTAGAAAACTAAACCATATAAAAACTGCCAACCACAATTTGACATGAACAGAAAACATGAGAGAACAATCTGCACTTGAATGTGATTAAAGTCAAAATGAATTCAGGAACTGCAGAAAATAGCCCCGAGATTGATCCCAAACACACTTTGTCCATGTGGACAACCAAAGCAAACACACTGCAGTTGGTGTCTCCAGTCTCTTAGTTTAAGGCTTCATTCACACTAATGTGGACATTTTCTAAGAAGGATATCGTCACACTTCACATACTACTCTGAAAAAATGACACAACCATCATTTTGCACACCTGTCCACACAGAACCGATTGACTTGTATCAGTGGACTGGTTGGTAAAGGTGTGTCCATGTGTGAGTAAGAGACAGAGATGATGGGAGACAGTGGAGTGGAATTAGTGATCTGCAGTACATTATACTTTCTATACTTCTAAATGTACACAAACACACATTTCTCAACACACACATACACAAAATGAGCTCCACAGCAGTTAATGGAAAGAAGCCAAATTAGCGTTGCTGCTAACCTGCTCCAGAGGAGGTCATGTTCAGAGTTTGGAATTTAATCGTCTGTTAGAAGCATCTTCCTTTCACCAGTTCTTCTTCTGATAATTCTCTTTGAGTGAAATAGATTCTTAGCTGAAGTTTTATCTGAAAGCCACTTGATCTGTACATTAGTGATTACACTGAATGAAGCTATGCAGGTACAATATTTCACAGTGTATGTGTTGTGTTGCCATGGGAACCCACATGCTTTCACTGACTGATGCAGAAAATTCTTAAATAAGGGTTTCATACTTGGTCCTAAGTGGCTGACCATCCTGTTCTACACTGCTGGTGCTGCAGTTAATAGAATAAAGATTTAAAAAATGATTAATCTATCGGTTTTAATTTCAGTAAACATTCAATCAGATGAATTTCACTTTGGTTTGGCCATAAACCAAAGTGAAATCCTTTATTATGGGATAGTATAACAGAAATATTGAGTATCATGTCTAAATGAATGAAGTTTAAAATTTAACAGCTCCAGTTTGCAGCTATAAGTTAAAAATAAGCTGCATTGAGAGTCACTGAGTAGGAAAATACATAAAATAACTGACAGCATTAACTCTTTTCTGCCAAAATTACTCTCTGGATTCATTACTGTCGTTAAACTCCTATTTTAATATCTGTCAAACGCCAGGAAAACTGTTCCTCTCTGCTTGGATTCAGTCTGTGTTTGCATCATCCTCCCTGATTTCATGACACAAAGGATGACTTTCCCATAAAACCTCCCACCCAGTGAGGACCTGACAGTCCAGTAACATGAATCTATAACACACCTCAGTTCATTCAGACATTTTTTAATAGGATCTTCTCATTTCTGTAATTTCTTGTTTTTGATTCAGAGATTCTGTCCAGGTGTCAGGAAAAACTCAAGTCTAACCTAAAGAAGAAGTTCCAGTGTGTGTTTGAGGGCATTGCTAAAGCAGGACAGAAAACCCTTCTGAATGAGATCTACACAGAGCTGTACATCACAGAGGGAGGGACTGCAGAGGTCAATGATGAACATGAGGTCAGACAGATTGAAGCAGCATCCAGGAAACCAAACAGAGCAGAAACAACCATCAGACCAGAAGACATCTTTAAAGACCCATCTGGAGAAGACAAACCAATCAGAACAGTGATGACACAGGGAGTGGCTGGCATCGGGAAAACAGTGTTAACACGGAAGTTGGCTCTGGACTGGGCTGAAGACAAAAGCAACCAGGACATCCACTTCATGTTTCCATTCACGTTCAGAGAGCTGAATTTACTGGCAAAGAGAAAGTTCAGCTTGGTGGAACTTGTTCATCACTTCTTCAGTGAAACCAAAGCAGCAGGAATCTGCAGCTTTGAAGACTTCCAGGTTGTGTTCATCTTTGACGGTCTGAATGAGTGTCGCCTTCCTCTGGACTTTGACAACAATGAGGTCCTGACTGATGTTAGAGAGTCCACCTCAGTGGATGTGCTGCTGACAAACCTGATCAGGGGGAAGCTGCTTCCCTCTGCTCGCCTCTGGATAACCACACGACCTGCAGCAGCCAATCAGATCCCTCCTGACTGTGTGGACATGGTGACGGAGGTCAGAGGGTTCACCGACTCGCAGAAGGAGGAGTACTTCAGGAAGAGATCCAGAGATGGGAAGCAGACCAGCAGCATCATCTCCCACATGAAGACATCACGAAGCCTCCACATCATGTGCCACATCCCAGTGTTCTGCTGGATCACTGCTACAGTTCTGGAGGAGCTGCTTAGAAGCAGAGAGGGAGGAGATCTACCCGGAACCCTGACTGAAATGTTCATCCAACACCTGGTGGTTCAGACCAAAGTGAAGAAGGACAAGTATGACAGAGGAACTGAGACAGATCTAGACACCAGGAGGATGATTGAGTCTCTGGGAAAACTGGCTTTTGAGCAGCTGCAGAAAGGAAAGCTGATCTTCTATGAGTCCGACCTGACAGAGTGTGGCATCGATATGGAAGCAGCCTCAGTGTACTCAGGAGTGTTCACACAGATCTTTAGAGAGGAGAGTGGACTCTACCAGGACAAGGTGTTCTGCTTCGTCCATCTGAGCATTCAGGAGTTTCTGGCTGCTGTCTACATGTTCCACTGTTACACCAACAGGAACCAAAAGGTTCTGGAGGACTTCCTGGGAAAAGACTGGAAATACAACAACAGTGACACTCTGGATGTGTTCCTAGAAGGAGACACTCTGGATGTGTTCATGAACAGAGTCATGGAGAAATCCCTGAGATGTAAAAATGGTCACCTGGACCTGTTTGTTCGCTTCCTTCATGGCCTCTGTCTGGAGTCCAACCAGAGACTGTTAGGAGGTCTGCTGGGTTGGACAGAGATCTGTCCAGAAATGATCCAGAGAGTCATCAACAACCTGAAGATGATGAACAGTTATGGAATGTCTCCAGACAGAAGCATCAACATCTTCCACTGTCTGATGGAGATGAAGGATCTCTCAGTACATCAGGAGATCCAAGAGTTCCTGAAGTCAGAGAACAGATCAGAGAAGTACGTCTCTGAGATCCAGTGCTCAGCTCTGGCCTACATGCTGCAGATGTCAGAAGGGGTTCTAGATGAGTTGGACCTGAAGAAGTTCAGAACATCACCGGAGGGAAAACGGAGACTGATTCCAGCTGTGAGGAACTGCAGAAAGTTTCGGTGAGTCCAGATGTGATGAACATGATCAGTCAGTGTTGATCAGGAGTTCAGTTCTTCAGACGTTCTCACCAGAACATTCTCATTATTCTCAGTGTTCCACTTGTTTGTTTCTAACATCACATGTCAGCTGTGTTTAGTCTCAGATGTTCTTCAGATGTTTCAAACGCTGTGAAAATGTAGATTTTTCATTTGCTTGTGTTTAAAGCTGTTAAATTAATAACTGTTTTCTGTTTCATTCTAATATTTGGTCATCTGACAGTTTTTTCTTTTGTGTTTCTCCCTTTGGCTGATGGAGGAAACATGCAGATCTACTGAAACACATGAAGAACTGCAGAAGTTCTTGTCCAGGTTTTATCACAGTATCACTTTATCACATGTTGGAGGTTCAGACAGTTTTCAGTGAACACACTAAAGTTATTATTACATGAGGAGCTTCTGAAAGCAGATTTTATTCACTCCTGTTCAGAGTTTAAAATATGATCTGAATCATTTTGTAAAGTCTGGGACAACAGCTTGAATGGATTTATGTTGTTTTTTTTTTGAGTTGCTCGCAATTTATTCTTTTTGTATGAGTTTTTATTCATCTCAAAGATTGATAAATTGTTTTGCAACGCTAGATAGTTCAACAAATAATTCCTCTCATTTAAACTGAGTATCTAAGTTTAGCTGAAGCAGCTGCTTTGGTCACACATGACAATGATGGGATAATGTTGATGCTGAAACAGTGATTTGGTTTCTCAGACAGAGAATAATCCAGAGATCAGTGAAGTGATTCAGTCACTTGTCCAACAGTTTCTATCTAAAGCTTGTTAACGTGAACATGAGACTCCTTAACTACTGATCATACAGAGACTGTCGCTGCAAAGTGTGTAAAACTGAGTCATGGAGAATTTTATTGATCTGAACTCAGCTGTTTATTTTTTTGAACAATGTGTCTATTTGTTTTTTTTAAAGAAAACAAACACAAACATAACATGAAGAACAAAAACAAAACAAAAATAGCTCAGGTGGGACAAGACAATAACAAGTTCCAGATCAGACAAGAGTTTACATCGGCAGGCTAGGCCAGTTTAGGAAATCCTGATAGTATGGGAGAAGACAGTGTAGGTCCAATATATTTTAAGTATGCTTCCCAGACTTTATGGAAAGTGTCCACTGTTGAGTGCAGCATACAGGTAATACATTCATTAGGGATACAGTCCATTTGGAGATTGTGCCACGATTTCTTTGTTGGGGTGGCGTCCTTGCTCCAAAAGAGCAGAATGTTCTTCCTTGCAGCAAAAGTCGGTAATTTGAAGAGTCTTTTATGCTTACTGTTGGTAATATGAACATCGAGGAGACCGAGTATGAGGCACATAAGGTCCAGCAGTATTGACTTACCAAAAATAGTGGAGAGTTCATTTGTAATATCTCGCCAATACCGCTGTAGTTTAGCACGACCAGAAACAGTGCACATAATCACCAGTCTCAGTATTACATTTCCAACACAATGAGGAGGAGTTAGAGTCTTGTTTGTTTTTTAGAACAGGTTTGATATGGACACGATGTAGAATTCAAAACTGAACAGATCTGGCCTGGTTGCAAACAGATATATCCACAGCATGTGCCCATACCTCCTGTCAGGCTGCACCGTCTATAGAGATGTCCAGGTCTTTCTCCCAAGCTTCCTTGGTGGGCTGGGCGGTTGGAGGTAGATTGGAAATAAGTGCCTTATAGAAAATAGTAATATGTTTCTTCCTAATCTAAGCTTCCCAATCACATCGGAATTATTCACAAATAAAAGGCTAAACAGCGGACATTTGGACTGAGAGGATTCTACATCAAGCCAAATGGAGGCTGGATCTTGTTTAAGCCAGTCAGCTATCACCCGTAGGTGAGCTGCAAGCTGATATAGTCTCACATTAGGAACATCTAAACCACCATCAGAAGCAGCCACTTGAAGTTTTGTCATCTTGAGTCTGGGTCTCCTTTTGCTGCAGATAAAAGCACTTAGCCAGCCTTCCAACACCTTAATGACCCTGTTTGATAAAAGAATAGGGATCATCTGCAGTGGGTAAAGCAATCTGGGTAGAATGTTCATTTACAGTTGTTCAGCTGTTCATTTTAAAGAGGGAAGTCGTGTTCCAGAGTTTTTATGTCTTTACTCATATTCAGTTTCTCACAGACAGAATCTCAGGTTATCAGAGCAGAATGGTAGAAGTCAGACTGTTTCCAGAAATCTGATTCACTCAAAGCTCAGAGTTGTGTTTTAATGCTACAAACCCTGATTATGTGTTTGTGATGACTTTATGATGGAAACAATTCAGCTCTGTTGGTTTGTTCTTTGTGTTTCTGCTGAACAAGTTTCTCAGAATCTCAAAAAAGAACGTTGAGGACAAAAGTTGACTCAGTCGTCTGTCGTCACATCAGAATATTTCCTGATGTTCATATTAATGATGTTCAGGTGTGATGTTGTCCAGTGATCAGTTTGATTTGTGTAGCGTTTGACAGCAGACTGTAAATGTTGAGTGATGGAGGTGAAGCTGACAGCAGCAGGTCCACAGCAGAGACATCATCATCTTTCTACTGGAACTGTTGATACAAAACCAACAAGCAGTAAAGTCTCAGTAAAAACAGACAGAAAATGTTCTTCTGATCCAGATGTTCTCCTGAGAACTTTGTGAAGTCAGACATGGGATCAGATCACACTGACAGACTGTGGACAGTATGGAGGCCTGAACATAACTCAATCTTCTGTGCTCCATCTGCAGATTCAACATTTACATTTTATGTGCAGTAGAAACCAGAAGTTTACATACACTGATTAAAAAACACCTCACTTTTTTTTCTCACTGTCTGACTATTTGCTCAATGCCAGAATAATGAGAAAGAATTTTTTTTTGAAAAATTTTCATTACTTTCTTCAAAGTCAGATGTTTATGTACACTAAGATTACTTATGCCTTTAAACTGTATGGGAATGCCCAGATGATGATGTCATGGCTTTGAACAAAAGCTGAAGACCCTCTGAAGATGCTGGATGAAGCTAGTAAGACAGTGTCATTATCCACAGTGTAATGAGTTCTGTACCCACATGGGCTGAAAGGATACTCCATGAGGAAGAAGTCATTACTACAAAAGGAACATAAAAAACTCAGATTACAGTTTGCAAATGCACACAGGAACACAGACCTTAATTTTTGGAGACTTATCCTGTGGTCTGATGAAATTAAAACTGAACTGTTTGGCCATAATGAGCATCGTTACATTGGAAGGAAAAAGGGAGAAGCCTGAGTACACCATCTCAGCTGTGAAGTACATCAGTGGCAGCATCATGTTGTTGGGGTGTTTTGCTGCAGGAGGGACTGGTGCACTTCACAAAATAGATGACATCATGAGAGAAGATTATTTTGTGGAAATATTGAAGCAACATCTCAAGACATCAGCCAGGAAGTTAAAGCTTGGCCACAAAGGAGCCTTCTTGATGGACAATGACCCTAAGCATTCTGTTAAATTAATTACAAAGTGACTTATGGAGAACAAAGTTAATGTTCTGGAATGACCATCACAAAGTCCTGATCTCAGTTCTGTAGAAAGTTTGTGGGCAGAGCTGAAAAGACGTGTGAACAAGGCTGACTAAAACCTGACTCAGTCACACCAGTAACTAAGTAAAATGGTAAAAAAAAAGTCAGATTTTATGTCAGACGGTGAGAAAACAAATGTTGTGTCTTTTTCTACAGTGTGTGTAAACTTCTGGTTTCACCTGTATTTCTATAAAATGGTTACAGATTCCAGGAAGCGTCCAGGTGGGATCCGATCCTCCTGGGAGAGTGAGGCAGGGGAGTAAGGACAGAGCAGAGGCAGGCAGAATCTGAGACCTCCTCCAGAGGTGAGAGTAGGTATTCATGGACAGACAGGAACGAGCGGGCAGCACGGCCAGCAGAAACTACAGACACAAGAGAGCACAGGTCAGGTAAAGCATGAGAGCTCCAGCAGACCTGTGTGTGAGCCAAAACACTAACAGCTGAAGCCACTATCTGGCAGGGTGTGGAGTGTGGAGCCGGTTTCTATTGTGGAGGATGAGGGACAGGTGTGCTGCCCGGAGTTCTGCTGATGAGGCTGACTGAAGATTGCAGAAAGCTGCTGGAGAGAGTGAGGGCAGGAGAACAGAGAGAGAGAAAGAACTAAGGAGTGTAGAAGAGGAAGAATAAGGGAGGAGGAATTCAGAATTCAGTTTCATGTCAAATACAGAGAAGATCAGCTGAACCACTGATGTGTTCAAATGTTCTGCTGTCAAATGCATGAAGGAAATATCAAATGTTTGCTTTCATGTTAATATGTTTTGTCATTTATGTGTCTTTACAGACTTTCTTACTGTGATCTCTCAGAGAGTCACTGTGAAATCGTGGCCTCAGCTCTGAAGTCCAACCCCTCCCATCTGATAGAACTGGACCTGAGCTGGAACGAAATCCAGGATTCAGGAATGAAGCATCTTTCTGCTGGACTGCAGAGTCCAAACTGTAGACTGGAAGCTCTCAGGTCAGTTCACTGTTTTCAATATATTCAGTTAAAATCCTGGTTTGTGGTTCATAAATTTTCAGTGGAAGATTTGAATGAGACAAATCTATGAAGCTGATTTCCACAGAAGAAGAAGATGATGAAAAAATGAAAGAATGAAGAGATTTGATGTTGGTAGTGTCTACAGATACGGACCCGTACCCGTAGCCTGTGGCCTACGGATACGGCACTTTCCCTTATCATAAATATTAATGAGACGTACATAAATATTAATGAGCCGGCTTGGTAATCCGAGTGATGAAGGCGCTTCCGTGATTCGAGGTGAATCTGCGTGCCGAGCCTGTCATGTCAGTCATCTGCTGTTCTCTTTTCTATCATGCATAATGTCTTATAAATATCATTATCTGACTTTTTCACGGACAGCGATTTGGGGGTTGAAATCAGCACTACTATTAAAAATAGCAAAACTTTTTATTCACGTGACCCTGTTCTAATAAAGCACAAACAGCAAACAAAACAAATGGTGGAACTAACAGCCAGAGGAGACGGTGTATTTTTGGTTAAATTATACAATGTTCGCCGTCAAAGTCATTCATATAAACTGCCTGCAATGTGCAGCAAATAGTAGTTAACCGGCGCCAGCTCTTCAGTGACCTTAACGGTCCGTACCTCTAGTACAGATGCTACAGGTACGGGTCCGTACCTGTAGCATCAACCTTTGATGTTGATCCTGTAATGAGAGAGTGGACTGAGGTCAGCAGATGTTACTGATGTGTGGACATGAATAGGTGGATGAATGTTGTGCTGACATGTGGATGATGTGTGTAGAAGGCTGACATGATGATGATCCACAATAAGAGAAGGACAAAGTCACTGCTGGTTTTAGAGAAAAGCTGATTGATGAGGACAAAGTAATGTTGATCTGCACATTCAGAACCTGAGCACATCTGATGGATCATCAATGATTTGATCTACATCTTTTATTCTTTATTCAGATTGGAGCGCTGCAGTTTGTCAGAGATCAGCTGTGATTCTCTGGGCTCAGCTCTGAAGTCCAACCCCTCCCATCTGGAACATCTGTACCTGAGCTACAACAATCTGCATGATTCAGGAGTGAAACATCTGAGTAGTTTTCTAGCGAGTCCAGACTGCATCCTGAAGACTCTGGGGTCAGTTCATTGTCTGTCTGTTACTGTTGTAGATCTGAGGTATTTAATGACAACTGAAGCTCATTTATGTTCAACAGAACTTCCATCCATGAAGCTGTAAATCTGCTGTGGTTCTTATTTTCTGTTTTCTTTAGTGTGTTGACACAAGAGACGAGTGTTTGTGACAGAAAATGTAGAAAATGTTCAGTGTTAGTTGTTAAAGTAAATCATGGTGAAACTCTGAATGATTTCAAGCAGGAACTTTGTCTCCTTAACTCACATATTTTATTCTTTATTCAGATTGGTGTACTGCAGTTTGTCAGAGATCAGCTGTGATTCTCTGGGCTCAGCTCTGAAGTCCAACCCCTCCCATCTGGAACATCTGGACCTGAGTCTAAACAACCTGCAGGATTCAGGAGTGAAACATCTGTGTGGTTTTCTGGAGAGTCCAGACTGCATCCTGAAGGATCTGGGGTCAGACATCATGTTTTATTTGTGTGCTGAGATGAATGTGATGTAAAGTTGTGGTGACTCTAAACTGCAGCCATCAGGCTGATGTTCTACTGATCCACACTGAGGATCTTCATGGTAACGTCTGTTTTCTTCATTCTCTGCTTTCGTCCTTTGACTGTGGCAGAGAAATGTTGAGCTGCAAATTTCCAAACAACTTCAGTTCAGATCTGACCTCATGTTTCTCTTCAATTCAAACTGACAGCAGCAACTCATATTTTTTTTATTATTGATGGAGCTGTCAGTTATTTCAGTAGTTTAGTTCATCAAATGTTAAAAACTGAAAAGTGTTGATCCCAGTTTGTCAGAGTTGAAGGTGACGTCTTCAAATGCCTGTTTTTTTCCAGCAACATTTTGAAACCACAAATATTCAGTTTAATGTGGTAGAAAACATAAAGTGTTGACAGTGAACAAAGTAGAACCAGTTTGATGTTTTACTGGATAAATGACTGAAACCATGAAGGAAATGTTTCTGATGTTTTGTTCATGGACTCATCCAACAGTGGACTGATAGTTTCAGCTGTAATTGAAGCTGTTTTTCATCCTGAGAGACAGAAACTAATATCCAACATCTGCTGGTTGAACTCTTGGATGAAGCCGTGTGATGATTTAGAAAGTGAAAGTGAAATGTTCAAATCCAAGACACCTCTATTGACAGAAAATTTGTGACAGCTGATGAACATCCATCCTCGATACACCGCTTTATCCTCACTAGGGTCGCGGGTGGGGTGGGGTGGGGGCTGGAGTCTATCCCAGCTGACTCGGGTGAAGGCAGAGGACACCCTGGACAGGTCACCAGTCTGTCTCAGGGCTACATATACAGACCAACAATCACACTCACATTCACACCTACAGACAATTTAGAATAACCAGTTAACCTCAGCATGTTTTTGTACTGTGGGAGGAAGCCGGAGTACCCGGAGGAAACCCACGCATGTACAGGGAGAACATGCAAACTCCATGCAGAAAGATCCCGGACTCAGGCCGGGACTCAAACTGGGGATCTTCTTGCTGCAAGGCGAGAGTGCTAACTACTACGCCACTGTGCAGTCCAGTTGATGAACAGTTGAAGTCATTTATCAGTAACAATGGGAACATTTTCTGCTTCAGTTTCTGCTGATTTTCTTCTTTTCTCTGATTTGAGTCATTTGAAAGTGAAGATGTTTGTGTTTGAGAAAACAGCTTGAAGACGTCACCTGGTCCTCTGAAAACTGTGATGGACACTTTCCACTATCAATGACAGATGGATCAATAATGAAATCATATGAATGTAGAGTCCTGATGGAAACGTCTCCATGGTTCCAGAACATGAAGATATTTTAGAGTCTGGAGCCTCATTTTGTCCACGTTTCCTTCTTGTGTGTTTGTGTGACTCTGAGCAGAAAGTGAAATAAATGTCAGAGTGTTTTTCCTTGTGTTTGTTGCTCAGCATGAGTTTGTGTGGATGGAGCCACTGGTGGAGCTGCAGAGTTTCAGAGCTGAAGTCACTCCGTCTTTATTGAAGCAGCAGCATGTTGTCATTAATATGAATGAGAGCTCTTCTTCACTGCTTCTGTTGGACTGTTTGAAGCTGCATCCTGTTGGCTTCAGCTGTTTGGAGTTTCCATTTTCTAAACTTGGACCTTCTGAAGCTTCTTCATCTCTGAACTCATGATGAAACTCTGAATGATTTCAAGCAGGAACTTTGTCTCCTCAACCCACATCTTTTATTCTTTATTCAGATTGTGGAGCTGCAGTTTGTCAGAGATCAGCTGTGATTCTCTGGTCTCAGCTCTGAAGTCCAACCCCTCCCATCTGGAACATCTGGACCTGAGTGGAAACAACCTGCAGGATTCAGGAGTGAAACATCTGAGTGGTTTTCTGGAGAGTCCAGACTGCATCCTGAAGGATCTGGGGTCAGACATCATGTTTTATTTATGTGCTGAGATGAATGTGATGTAAAGTTGTGGTGACTCTAAACTGCAGCCATCAGGCTGATGTTCTCTATCTTCTACTCTTCAATTCAAACTGACAGCAGCAACTCATTTTTTTTATTATTATTATTGATGGAGCTGTCAGTTATTACAGTAGTTTAGTTCATCAAATGTTAAAAACTGAAAAATGTTGATCCCAGTTTGTCAGAGTTGAAGGTGACATCTTCAAATGTCTGGTTTTCAACCATAAACATTTTGAAACCACAAATATTCAGTTTAATGTGGTAGAAAACATAAAATGTTGACAGTGAACAAAGTAGAACCAGTTTGATGTTTTACTGGATAAATGACTGAAACCATGAAGGAAATGTTTCTGATGTTTTGTTCATGGTGTGGGGGTATGATAGCCTAGCCGCGCTAGACAACCCACAGCAACTAATTTAATTCTCTGCCAGGGTGGGTCTAGTTACCCTCCATAAGGCTCGAGGCTGGATTCTCCTAAAACTGGCCGGACCAATCACCATGAAGTGTAGAGTCAGAAGGCGGGCGTAACTAAATGACGACAGAGGCGCGACGATTCTGACAGAAACAACCGGCGCACAATAAACAGTTATCTTTCGACTCGGCTTTGGCCACAGCCCTTAAAGATTTGTAGCTAAAATTCAACTTGAAAGATAAACAAAGGACGGCACTGAAGTGTTTCATTGAGAAGAAAGACGTATTTGGACTTATGCCGACGGGATATGGCAAATCCTTAATATACCAGTTGGCTCCGCTGGTTGGGAAGCTAATGGGACTTAGCCACAATCCGCCAGTGCTCTCGGAACTACGTCAGCCTATTCGTTGCGTTGATTGGTTGTATACCTACCCAATTGCTGCAGAGGGATTTGATAGACAACCTTTTAGCCCGCCTCCCTCCCTGTCGAGCTTCCCTGGACCCTTGTGCCGTCAGAAACATGGGTGTAGCATGGCTAGGCTAGGGGTATGAAAATACTGATGTAAAATAGGCCACCCCCTTCAAAATGTATTTAATTGGTAATAATATTGTGCTTTTCATCTTCAGTTTACTTTTTTTCTTGTCTTTTCTCCTAATGTACATTATTACTGAGCCACACAGTTTAGATTTGCTTTAGATGCAATTCATACAGGCCGCCACAAGAGGGGGTTGCTCTCATGGGAACCTCAGGCCGCTGCAGCGTAGAATAAGCAGGCTCTGCTCATAGACTGTATATAAAGATGGACGTAGCATCTGGCTCCAGAATTGAAGCCAACCCGGAAGTGTCAAAAACTTGCAATATCACGCCGTCCGCTAGGGTTGGCTCCAAAAAGCTTTTTCTCCATAGACCCCAATTCATTTTTGGAAAAAATAAAATTTGATATTCTGATTTTCTACAGCTCAGGATTTTTTTCCCATTCGTTTTCATGGTCAAAATGAGAGATCAGGTGGCCGATCTTAAAATAAATCAATACTGAATTTTAAATAAATCGTTAAATTGGTGGAGCCAGGGGGCGTGGCTATACTTGATAGACAGCAACAGAAGCCTCTGCGGTAAAATGTGGGCGGGATAAGAGAGTCCTCAGCCAATCCTGCCCCTAGTTGCTCTCCGGTCCAGTCTGTTTGATGACGCTTTTTACGTCACTGGCTCCAAAAAATCCAAAACGGCGACCAGGAAGTAGCAAAATCCGGGCTTCATTTTCTCGGCGTTGAAACCAACGGGTGACGTCACGGTTAGTTTACGCCTGGCTCTTCTGCACCATGACAAAGCAGACAGACGGCTCAGATCCACAGCACAGCATTTATGTTTTGTGTTGTTGTGTTTCAGGTATGTGTTGAGGACACTGGTGTATGACTGTGAGTCATGGTTGCATTGCTGGTGGGACAGTTTGGCCATGTTTTCCGACCAGGTGTGATTGAGAGTGATTTGTCGGTTGCCAGTCAGAGGCGAGGCTAGGCTGGGGTGGTACGCGAGCGCAAGTACGTGGGTGACACATGAATTTGAATTTAGCTAATCTAAAACTACTGTGTTTACTACTGTGAGGCTAAAGAGATTTTTGTACATTTTGTATTTTGGTTTTAATAAATATGTGCAGGATGTTGCTTGGGTTGCCACCTTTCAGAAACGAAAATAAAGGACGCCCACCACGACTCCTCGGGGCCACAGTTCAGTAAAATTGAAAAGATATTCACAGATTCAGACTTCCGGCATCAATTACTCATAAGATATACATTGATAAAACATAAACAATGCCTCTTTTCCATCATTGTAAGGCAGACAATGTGCTACAAGCCCAGTTTTATCAAAGTAGCTGTCTATCAAGCTGCAGGAATAACATTGGTGTCAACTGGAGCCAGTTGAAGGCTGCAGATTCTGTTGACACAACAGTGTATCAGAGTGAGGTTATTGAATATTTGTGTCTCTCTTCGCTGTTGCAGCGGTTTTGCAATTTGCAGACAGTCCCTGTTCCCTCCATAGACACCAATGTTATTTCTGCAACTTGAAAGGCAGCTACTTTTGATAAAACTGGGCTTGTAGCACATCATCTGCCTTACAATGATGGGAAAGAGGCATCGTTTATGTTTTGACAACCTACATCTAATGAGTTATTGATGCTGGAAGTCTGAATCTGTGAATATCTTTCCAACTTTACCAAACGCGGGGCCACAACCACCCAAGGAGTGGTTTATTTAATTTTGCAAAAAGCATTTAGTCATACTTAAAGTTTTAAGTGCTTAATTAACACAAAACTAAGAGTTCTGTATTGTTTTATGATCACAGGTTCTGTCTAAAAAGATGTGGCATCATTTTAAACAGTGAAACCAAACTAATACAATGTAATGACCAACCAGTGTATAATACTGGATTCTGCAAAAACTAAATGCAGAATGCTGTAGAAAGAAATTCTCTACAGATATTTTTCCCATCTAAATCTTATCTTTACACGGTTACTGTATTAACTTATTTATGTGTGTATGAATGTATTTACTGACTTATTTATTTAGTACTTTTAACATATCAGAGTTCTGAGTGAGTTTTTCTTTAGATAGGCAAAGGCCATTTATTGATCACACTTAGGCTATTAAATAAATGATCTAAAAAAAACAAAAGCATTTAAAATACTATTAAACAACTTAGGCATTTATTGAGTCAGTAAAATCCTGTAGAGTCTACGGCCACATTAGTCTGACTATAATCATCCTCTGGTAAATTCACAACCATGTACTGATGTCTCTTACCAAAGGGACTTCAGGAGATGATGAGATGATGATAAACTGTGACCTGCTGGTTGGTTCTCTCTGTTCTCATGTTTCTTACATGTTGGTCTCCTGATGCTGCCTTACTTCAGTCTATGAGCAACAGAAACCACAGTTTGCCCTGTACCTATTGCCAGGGTTCCAGTCTTCCCACTCACGCCTGTGCTTTTGAAAACGTTTTTGCTTCTTTGGACGTGGTAGAGTTTCGGGTGTAGACATTTTTAAACATGCGGGAGCAGCAGCATCTGTAACCAGGAAACCAGAGACAGGACCGGGAAACAGACCTGCTGGACCTCACATTGGGTCCTCACTACATAGTTCTAAGGAAGATGAAATTGGCTGCCCTTAATATTTCCTGTGTTTTATTTTGTTTATTATGCAGTTTTGATGCGTGTGTGACAGACGTGTATGGGACATTTATGAAAATATGGAACAATTAGCGTCCCGTATTGAATCAATACGGGACGCTATGATTAATTGTCAAATAAAGGACGATTCCGTATTTTAAGGGACGGGTGGAAACCCTAGATGTTGCGTAGAATAAGCAGGCTCTGCTGCACCATGAAAAAGCAGACAGATGGCCCAGATCCACAGCACAGAATTTATGTTTTGTGTTGTTGTGTTTCAGAAATAAACCCATCAAAAGACACACTGACTTATGTCCTCAGTTATGTGTGCAACAATGGACTCATCCAACAGTGGACTGATAGTTTCAGCTGTAATTGAAGCTGTTTTTCATCCTGAGAGACAGAAACTAATATCCAACATCTGCTGGTTGAACTCTTGGATGAAGTCATGCGATGATTTAGAAAGTGAAATAATCAAATCCAAGTTACCTCGATTGACAGTAAAAGTTATGACAGTTGATGAACAGTTGAAGTCATTTATCAGGAGCAATGGGAACATTTTCTGCTGATTTTCTTCTTTTCTCTGGTTTGTGTCATTCAAAGTGAAGATATTTGTGTTTGAGAAAACAGTTTGAAGACGTCACCTGGTCCTCTGAAAACTGTGATGGACACTTTCCACCATCAATGACAGATGGATCAATAATGAAATCATGTGAATGTAGAGTCCTGATGGAAACGTCTCCATGGTTCCAGAACATGAAGATATTTTAGAGTCTGGAGCCTCATTTTGTCCACGTTTCCTTCTTGTGTGTTTGTGTGACTCTGAGCAGAAAGTGAAATAAATGTGCGAGTGCTTTTCCTTGTGTTTGTTGCTCAGCATGAGTTTGTGTGGATGGAGCCACTGGTGGAGCTGCAGAGTTTCAGAGCTGAAGTCACTCCGTCTTTATTGAAGCAGCAGCATGTTGTCATTAATATTAATGAGAGCTCTTCTTCACTGCTTCTGTTGGACTGTTTGAAGCTGCATCCTGTTGGCTTCAGCTGTTTGGAGTTTCCATTTTCTGAACTTGGACATCCTGAAGCTTCTTCAGCTCTGAACTCATGATGAAACTCTGAATGATTTCAAGCAGGAACTTTGTCTCCTCAACTCACATCTTTCATTCTGTATTCAGATTGTGGGACTGCAGTTTGTCAGAGATCAGCTGTGATTCTCTGGTCTCAGCTCTGAAGTCCAACCCCTCCCATCTGGAACATCTGAGCCTGAGCTACAACAGAGACCTGCAGGATTCAGGAGTGAAACATCTGTGTGGTTTTCTGGAGAGTCCAGACTGCATCCTGAAGACTCTGAGGTCAGACATCATGTTTTATTTATGTGCTGAGATGAATGTGATGTAAAGTTGTGGTGACACTAAACTGCAGCCATCAGGCTGATATTCTCTATCTTCTACTCTTCAATTCAAACTGACAGCAGCAACTAACAGTTGTTTTTATTATTGATGGAGCTGTCAGTTATTTCAGTAGTTTAGTTCATCAAATGTTAAAAACTGAAAAATGTTGATCCCAGTTTGTCAGAGTTGAAGGTGACGTCTTCAAATGTCTGGTTTTAAACCATAAACATTTTGAAACCACAAATATTCAGTTTAATGTGGTCGAAAACATAAAGTGTTGACAGTGAACAAAGTAGAACCAGTTTGATGTTTTACTGGATAAATGACTGAAACCAAGAAGGAAATGTTTCTGATGTTTTGTTCATGGACTCATCCAACAGTGGACTGATAGTTTCAGCTGTAATTGAAGCTGTTTTTGAACCTGAGAGACAGAAACTAATATCCAACATCTGCTGGTTGAACTCTTGGATGAAGCCGTGTGATGATTTAGAAAGTGAAATGTTCAAATTAGGGATGTCCGATAATATCGGCCCACCGATATGATCAGTCTGATATTGGGGTAAAAATCCATTCTCAGGCAATATCATCATCGTTTTTTTGCCTATCATGAAAACTGATAAAATAATGCCTGGATTTCGCCGACATTTACCGGCGTGCAAATGATCACATCATCAAACTCTGTCCTGAAGCGTGTAAACAACCATGACGGATTTCTGGCGTTTGGCTCAAAATAAAAAAGATAGGACTCATTGCCAGTTGAGTTTGTCTACCAATGGAATGAGGGGAAAGCAGCTTTTGCTCTCAACCAAACTAAAATCACTAGCCAATGGGAGTAGAGTGGGGGAGGGTCTTAGAAAGACGTTGAGATCCAGCTGCAGGTGAGTCCATTGTTGTCATGGTTACAGTGACGCAGTGATACAGAAATCTTTAACAAATCTGTGGATTCAGGCTATAAGCCGCATCACTGCTAAAATCTAATCACTTGGTCCTTGTGTCATTTATAACCTTCCCTGAAAATTTCATACAAATCAGTTCTTCCATTTTTGTGAGTAAGGTTGCTCACAGACAAATAGATGGAAGGACAAACGTACGCTGATCGTCACATAACTCTGCTGCATTCCTTGGTGGCGTAAAAATAAATTTGCTTTGTGTGGTTGGAAGAGTTAAACAGAGACAGAAAGCCCTTTGGTTGCTTTTGTGAAAAACTGAAGGAGTCTGGTGCTTGCTTCTGTACCGTGTGTTAACAAAAACCTCATGCTGCAACTAGTGGCAAAAAGTGCTGCCACGCCACGAGTCTGACCCACAGAGCTGCTGTCTGCTCTGATACTGACAACTGGTTTACCGGGAGCAACAGTCACCACTGAGGTATCGGCATCAGACTGACTGGGTTTGAGATTTAAAAACACGCGTGTGCTCGTTGATTGCAGAACACGACTTGTCCTTCACCAGATCTCAGCCACTTGTTAATCTGTCAACGTCACTCCGTCTTTATTGAAGCAGCAGCATGTTGTCATTAATATTAATGAGAGCTCTTCTTCACTGCTTCTGTTGGACTGTTTGAAGCTGCATCCTGTTGGCTTCAGCTGCTTGGAGTTTCTACTTTCTAAACTTGGACATTCTGAAGCTTCTTCATCTCTGAACTCATGATGAAACTCTGAATGATTTCAAGCAGGACCTTTGTCTCCTCAACTCACATCTTTTATTCTTTATTCAGATTGGTGAGCTGCAGGTTGTCAGAGATCAGCTGTGATTCTCTGGTCTCAGCTCTGAAGTCCAACCCCTCACATCTGGAACATCTGAACCTGAGCGCCAACTACCTGCATGATTCAGGAGTGAAACATCTGTGTGGTTTTCTGGAGAGTCCAGACTGCATCCTGAAGACTCTGGGGTCAGTTCACTGACTGTCTGTTCCTGCTGTAGATCTGATGTGTTTAATTACAACTGAAGCTCATTTATGTTCAACAGAACTTCCATCCATGAAGCTGTAAATCTGCTGTGGTTCATATTTTCTGTTTTCTTTAGTGTGTTGAGAGAAGAGATGAGTGTAACAGAAAGTGTAGAAAATGTTTAGTGTTGGTTGTTAAAGTAAATGAATGTTTGTAATTTGAGCTGAAGAGTCACATCTGGATCCAGAATATCTTCTGAACTTAGATCAGTTTGAAGTGACAAAGTTTAGTGAATGAAGTAGAAATATTTCTTTGGTTTGTGTTGAGTTTTATTTGACTGATCCTGATCCTGTTGATGATGCAGCATGTTACTGATGTGTGGACATGAATAGGTGGATGAATGTTGTGCTGACATGTGGATGATGTGTGTAGAAGGCTGACATGATGATGATCCACAATAAGAGAAGGACAAAGTCACTGCTGCTTTTAGAGAAAAGCTGATTGATGAGGACAAAGTAATGTTGATCTGCACATTCAGAACCTGAACACATCTGATGGATCATCAGTGATTTTATCTACATCTTTTCTTCTTTATTCAGATTGGTGTGCTGCAGTTTGTCAGAGATCAGCTGTGATTCTCTGGTCTCAGCTCTGAAGTCCAACCCCTCCCATCTGGAACATCTGGACCTGAGCGCCAACGACCTGCAGGATTCATCAGTGAAACATCTGTTAGATCTTAAGGAGAATCCAGACTGCAGCCTGAAGACTCTGGGGTCAGTAGAAGGTTCCTTCAGTCTCTGCTGCTTCCAGCAGTTTTCTACTAAACACAGTCAGTATCAAAGCAAAGATCCAGTGTCTCCTGTAAACCTGCAGCTTCTCAGTGAAGCTGTGAGAGCAGAATGGAGACAGAAACACAGAGACAGCAGTCAGCCAATCAGAGGAGCCACAAGCTTGTTGTCATGGTGTGTTTGAGTGGATGTGAAGCCGACTGTTGTTGTTGTGTTGATGTGTTGAGGAAATAAAGCTGATTCCAGCTGTCAGCCTTCCAGATGTGCAGAGACAGTGGTCCTCCTTCATCAGAGTGTCCATCAGATCTGATCTCACTGTTTGTTGTCTCATTTCAACAGTGATCAGCTGATCAGTGTGATGTTTGTCACAGCTCTGAGATCAGTGAGACTGAAGCCTGCAAACCAGCAGCTCTTATTTCACAGCAGCATCATCACATGTAGGAACCATGAGGTGTTTCTACAGAGCAGAAGCTCTGCTCAGGTCCAGCACTCACATCTGGATCTGTGTCCTTGTGTTTCCTTCCATCCAGATGTGCTGACTGACAGCCTCCATGTTGGTTTGTCAGCTGAAACTTGAGGACCAGATGAGATGTTGCTGCTCTTTATCCTGATGAGCTGCTGATCAAACTCATTGATCTCCTCTCTTCTTTCTTCTTCTCTCTGCAGATGGGGGTAGTTCTGATCAGGACGGTGTTTGTGGTGAGAGGATGAAGTGTGTCCTGATGATCCAGAGGTTGAAGCAGCAGCAGCTGGTGTGTAGAGACTCTGACTGGACCATGTTACTGGGAGGTGGACTGGGAACCAGTGTAAAGTGTGTTGTTATCACTGTGTAGTTTAGTGTTGCAGCTCCACACTGTGAATGATGGAGAACTGCACTTAATGTTGACATGAAACGTTGGAGGTTGATGTCAGGTTGCAGAGTGTGCAGTAAGTTTCAGGATGTTTGTGTCAGTGCAGGATTCTATTTCAGTTGACTTTCTATTTCCAGCTGCAGTCAAAGTTGTTGAGCTTCTCTACCTGCAACACATTGAGCTGATGAGAACAAAGTGTCCTGGAAACATGTCAGCTGAAGCCTTGGAGCCCAGAGAGAGTTTAATGAAGCACATTTTACTGGGTTTTGATCACATCATGTTGAGGAGACAAACAGCTCTGAAGATGAATCCAGTTTAGTCCTCAAAGGTCCAGAAGCAGCTTGTTGAGCTCAGAGTTCATATTTAATGTCAACATCCTTTGACCTTTCTGAGCTCCAGTAAATGTTTCTTCTAGTTTCTCTCTTCTTCACCTTCACTCGGTTCCTCGTGTTCAGAAGCTTCCAGATCACTGATATTCTTTGTTTTCTGAGCTGCTGCTTTCTTTAAATCCCTCCAAAGATTTTAACTGGGATTAAATCCAGGACTGAGACGAACCTCCAGGACTTTCCAGGAAGGATTCCTGAAGCAGGCTTTGGTGGACGTTTGCTTTGGATGCTGGTCCTGCTGAAAGTCCAGTGAGCTTCAGTTTCCTCACATTGTTCTTGTAACTGTCTTGGTGTTTGAGAGAATCCATGCTGCTGCTCACACGCTCCAGTTTAGCAGCTTCAGAGCCACCAACAGGACTGTTGATGCTGTTCTTCTGGTCCTTCTGCCTCCAGACGTTCTGCCCAAACAGTCCACTTTAGTCTCATCAGTCCATCAGACTCCCAGAACTCTGCTTTGTTCCAACATGAAGATCTTGTTGTTCAGTGTTGTCAGACTTTAGTTTCTGCCTTCATCAGGTCCTGCAGCTCTTTACCAATAAAACAGGTTTTCTACCAGCTGCTGCTGTCAAACATCTGCTTCCTCTTGGACAGATTTTGTCCAGTTTGATTCATTGACTCAGTTCATCCACATGAGATTTCTCCTGGTCCTTTCTTCAGATGAGCCAGAAAATCTTCAAGTCTTCATCAACACTCAGTCTCCTGGTGAACTCCAAGTATTTTCTATCCTCAGACTTAATAAAGAACAAAACACCAAAGTCAGACACCAAGTCAGTCAGAGTCAGATGAAGTCTGAGATTTACTGTCATTTCAGCTCCATGCAGCAAACAGAGGCTGGTTCATGAACACAGACTCTGATTCTGAGCTGAAAATCCACATTTTTACCCTCTGACTGATATCTGCCCACTTGGAGCCTCAGTTCCAGGTTTTCAGTCCTTCACCTGTTTCTGGGGATGTTCCAGCGTTATCTTTTAGTTTATCATGACCTCATCTTTGGTAATGATTCAATCTAACCTTTTTACAATCATAATCATGAGACATAATCCTGAGTCATCTTGTAAATAAAAATAAAGGCCTTTATGATTTTAAATAAGTTTATCTGCAAACTTGTCAAAGTTGATTGTTGTCATGACTTTATTTTAATTTGTTTTTTCATTAAAATATTGACAGGATAAACATCGACTAACAATCTATAAACTGTTGTTCCATGTATTCATTTTCTTGTGTTATTGGTTTTTTCTTAGATTTATTGTGCATAGTCTAAGTGTATTCATTGATTCTTTTCTTTCATTCATTTCAACCAAAGTATTCAGTTTTGTCTCGTGTAAAAAACTTAAAACTACAATCTTTTCCATTGTATTTTGAATCACTTGATGGAAGTGCTGCGTATGAACAAGTTTTGTTGCTTTTGATAAACATGATGATGTAGTTTCACGCTTTGGCCACCAGAGGGCAGAAATCCACTGTTCTGGATGGTATTTTACTTCATCAAGCAGAGGAGGATTCTCCTGGTGAGTGGCTGATTTTCCATTTGAACTTTTCAAACACAGCAGCAGAAAACACAATCAGACCAAGTGGAGAAGTTATCTCACACAAATTACTGCTCGTTTCACATCTGCAGCCCTCATCAGTCTTCCAGTTCCAGTTGTTAGTCAAAACCAGCTTGTAGCTACGGAAACTTTACATTTTTCACATTCCACTTGGTCACGTTAATACAATCAGCTGACAAATAAGAATTACAACGTGATTTATCTGACCTGACAATGGATGAAACGTTTAATTAATATAAAGAGTGCTTATATTATGAAGGAGGAACAGGAAGTGTAGCTAATCTGTAATTCCTCTTACTTTACATTGACTAGCTGCTGTATCTAGCGAGTTACCAACTCCGGATTAATGAGTTCACTATGATTAAGTTAGTCTGAGTCACGTTACATTACAGTCAGTATTGATTTAATGAATATTTCAGAGCCTGTTTTCGTTCTTGTTAATTCTCTGTATTTAAAATGACACATATTAAAATATAATTGCTTGAAACAGCTTTGAAATAAGAAAACACAAATATATAAAGGAAGTGCAGCTATTTTTGATGCAGAAAAGGTCTTTTAAAAACTTCTGGAAATTTGTGGTTCAGAATTTATTTTTTTAAATCTATGGGTCAGAAGATGGTCTGTTCACTTAGCACCAGTTCATTATTTTAGCAAAATTACGGATAAGCAACATTTACTATTACTTCTAGAAAAATAAAACTCTCATATAGACTATCTATGAAATAAATGACTATTGAAGGACTCCAACAGCTGTTCAATAAGTAAACGTTTATTTATTCATTGGTGCCAGTTTTAAGGCTTTAAATGCAGCTTTAGAGTCAAATATAATGTGTGCAGTGAAGCCCAGAAGTTGGTGCAGTTTATTTGTGTGTGTTGACCAGAGAAGAGACTCAGCATCCAGTAAATACTGAAGTGTGTTGTGTTCCTGTAATGTTGGACATGAAGGTAATAAAACTGGTTCACGTTAATGGAACGTTTGGGAAACTTCAAAGTGATTAAAACGGGAACGTTGAGGTTCTACGTTGTCAGTAATCAGCTTTAACTTGAGACTCAAACAGACTCTGATAGTTCTGAAGTGACATCAGTTGCATGAGTTTGTTGAAAATGGTCTCATTTGTTGTTGTGATGTTTGCTGCTGCCTCATTTTAAAAGCTGATGATCCGTGTTGAAGACCAGTTTAGTTCTAGTATCAGAAGTAAAGAAGGAGAATAGAAGTGTAGTGCTGCTGCCTCTAAAGATGAAGGAAGAAAATAACTGAGTCTTTCAAACACTTTTAGATTTTGCCTTCTTTACATGGGACATTTTATTTTGCATTTTTATTATTGTTTATTTTTATTTACTGCATATTTTTGCTCATTTCTCTGTTTTTATGATGGTGGAAACTGGACTCTTTCTGCTGCAGCGACCACATTCCCCTCAGTGATAAATCAAGCATTTCTATTCTGTTCTATTATGCCTGGAACTTTATTTTCCAGTCATGAAATAATAAAATAATCACAGAAAATGGAAATATAAACAGCAGAGAAAACCTCTGAGAAGGATTTCTTGAAAAGGCTGTGAGGGAAAAGCAGCTTTTGACCCTGAAACATCAGAATGGACTCTGTAACATCTGCATCTGACAGCATCAAGTCAACCACAGAGAAAAGACTAAAGACATTTCAGATTTTTTTTTCTTTTTTCTTTTTACTTTCAGGGCTTCAGTTCATTAAACTGCATTAAACAGATGAACTCCTCCTCAGTGCTTCCATGGACCTTTTGTTGGTCGTTGCTGTTTCTACTGACTCTGACTTTTGTTCTGTTTTTATCAGCAAACATCTTTAAAAGTATTTTTCTCTTCCATCCAGTTGATGAAGCTCTTCAGCATCATTTCTCTTCCAGCAGGTCTGGGACAGACGACATGATGATCACAAACACTTTTTATCATTTTATCAAAGTGCTACATTTAAGATATAAACGGATAACCAAAACAATCATGTAATAAAACAGAGCAATCAGAAAAAATAACAATAAAATAGAAACATTCAGAGGCATGTTTAATTAAAAGCTTTTGTGATGGTTAGTTTAATGTTGTAAATAAGTTTGATTGTTTTTTTCTACTAGAGTGCCTCTATAATGAGAGTGGCAACATGACGGGTCCAAAAATTTGGTCACGTGATCTATAGGAGCCATTTTGTTTCCAATTCATGAACGCAGGTTATGCCTGTTAACGTTGTTTACAAGCAGAGAGTAATTCTAGGTCTTTTATGGCTTCATAAATACCTGAAAAATGACGGGCTGTTGTGCCTTTGGGTACACAAATCGATCGGAGAAGGGATTCCACGTTTAGATTTCCCAGGAGTAGTGAAAGAATGAAACTGTGGGAAAATAAAGTCCGGAGAGTGGGATGGAAACCGACTTCATCATGGTTTTTGTGCCAGGTTAGTCCCATGTATGTACTTTCATGTTATGATGTATGGGTGAATGACAGATAGAAAAGTTTGATGTGATTTTAGGCAGTTTTGGTTATTTTGACTTTGACATTTTCATGCATAGAGATGCATGAAATACGGGCCGCTGAAGTTTAACGGGGTAACCCGTTAAACTTCAGCGGCCCATCTGAGCTTCGACAACAGCCTGCCTGTTCATTCACATGATTTCCAATTCAACAAACAGCTGACAGTTTTCTGTTTCCTATTTTCTGTTTTCCGTCCAACCTGCAGTCACTTATCAGCCTCATATGACCCGAACAGGCTCCGTGTTGTTCACCTGTTTCTGGGCTGTTAGCCGCCGTTAGCATGAAGATGCTGTTAGCCATATGCTTACAGCTGCAGCACCGTACAGGCGGACGGGAAAACGTATTTTACTAAATTGACCGAAGCTGCAAGCTCGATGATAGAAATATTATACACCCATGGAAAGCTTAGATTCTCATGAATCCGCCGGTATAAACCACTTTCAGATGTGATTACCACAACAGGTAATATAAACACATTTGTCATACAACAGCAAATAACATAAACAGCACAACTCACCTTTGAAGGCTCAAAACTAGTCACAGATGAAAATATTCCACAAACGGCCCATAATCCCAACCTTGGACATCCAGACAAACAAGCCAGTAAATTATTTTGTCCAAAACATGTCTTGAATCAGTAAACAATCCATAGTTTTCGTGAATGTGCACCTCGCGCTGCGCGTCCCATATTGAGTGAATGGAAACAAAATGGCGTCAAAATCTCAGTCGTCTCCACTCGCCACTGGAAGTCAGCTGTTTCCAGCTACAATAGTCATTTACCACATGAACAAGGTCTAGACTGAATTTATCATTTATTTAATGCTATCTTCATTGAAAAGAACTGATTTCAAGAAAAAGGACATTTCTAAGTGACCTCAAACTTTTGAACAGTAGTGCATATTATATAATGTCATTTTTTAAAATTAGACATGTAAAATGAAATAATATTGATGATAGCTCGTGTCCTTGTTCCTCTTTTAGCTCACATCACACAGTATTATGATGAATAAGAACATTCAATCATCAAATACAATAATTTTCATAACAAGCTGCTGTGGAGGCAAAACCTTTTTGTTCTTTGCAATAAATCTTTTGTTCTTTTATTCAGAGCTCTGAAGGTACAGGTGACACAGAGTGCAAAGCAGTCTATGTGTCAAGTCAAACTGGAAGGAGCTGAAAACTCAAAGGAGAAGCATTTACGCACAGGTCCTACACTCAGCTGGGGCGGAAACAATCTGCGGCTGCAGGTTTGCCACCGGCGGCAAAAAAGGGGACACACGCAGCACTGAGGAGGAACTGAGAATGAATGACTGTGTTCAAAACAAAGTGTCCGTGAGTTTCTGTTGGGAAAGCATCAAGATCTGCGGCAAACTGTGCAGGATTGCCTTCATCTCCAAATCCGGGTTGCAGCCGGTAAGAGCAGAATTCTGGAGACTCTAAAAGACTGTTTAAGCTGCCGATGTGTGTTAGCATTAGCATTAGCCACGGAGTCAACTTTGTCTGTTTACCAATAATTGCCGTGTGTTTTGTAATTGTTCAGGGGCCGTTTACACGAGGACCATCTTAACAGAAAACGCAAAGTGGCGTCTTGTCATTTCACGTTGAGACGACCGGTTTTGAAGGAAATCTGCGTATATACGGTGACTCTATAGTGTGTGGAATTCGATTGGATGTGCATAGCCAGGCAGCTGGGTGGCGCTGTGATAACACTCCGCCATGTCTACACGCATGCGTACTATCTCCCTTTTCGGATCTTTTCGGTAAATGTTCATGAATGGAATCTGTACAGATTCTGTACGTTTGTTGGTACGACTCCTGTAGTGTACATAGAGCTGCCAGAGTTGTTTGAAGGTAGGAAGGATGGAAATAATCACACATCTTTGTTTACGTCCTTGTACCGGCCGGCAAACCAAAGCACGTATGTGACGTAATCGCGTACGCGACGTGGTCAGATCTCGGCAACGTTTTGCGTTTTGCTGTTTAGACGGAAACGTAACGGCGGAGCGTTTTCTACTTTTCGACTCTGGAGGCCGGTTTCAATTTTTGCGTTTCAAGCCCCAAAACGGCGTCCTCGTATAACGGTAGGGTGTTTTGTTGAATATTTTGCCGTTTTTACCTGCAAGCATCCTCGTGTAAACGGCCCCCTCAGTTGAAAATAAGATTCAGGCTAATTGGTGCTAATTAGAGGGTTCCAGCTAAGACCAGTGAATTCATCCTGTTTGTAATGGTGGGTTTTTACGATGCCCTTTATTTATTTATTGGATCTGGAAAGGATTGCACTTTAAAAGCACTTTATGCACTTTAAATCATTTTAAAACCATGAAGTAAAAAGTATAAAATGGTTAAAAATTTTGATAAAAATGCTCAGAGTAATTTGTTAAACTGTGATTCAAAATGAACTCCTTAAAATGCAGATAAATTCATGTGTGGTATAGTATTGGGTTGAATGTTGCTCATGCCATGATTTGTCGCTTCAGTTTATGTGGTGTTGAGGTTGACAAACATAAATTGAGTGGAGCAGCTTTTGCCAATGTGGTGAAAATGTCCATGAGGAATGGTTGTTACTATTTGCTGAATGCAGTAATGCCAACATTGTCCTTTTGTGTTCTGTTTAAAGGTTTTTCTCCTTAATCTATCAACTAAACGTATGAACTTATGGAAGTTTCCACCTCTGTGTCTCATGAATTTGTGACCACTGCAAAATAAAAGAGGGAAAAGAAAGAAAGCAACTGTCTGATTGATGAGTGGAGTCCTGCTCAAACCCTGGTAGATGAAACATCCTTTTTCAAGTGGGGAAACTGCAGAAACTGTGAGAAAAATCATGAATGAGAATCACCTGTCATTGAAAGTGGGAGGACACTTGACACTATGGGAGAGTGCAAAGAACAGAGAGTGAGAGCTGCCTTTAAACAGAACACTGAGCAGTAAAATACATTCACTAACTTACAGCATCAACAGTTTTCTCCCAGCAGTTCTGTCTTGAATCACCTGCAGTAGCATCTTTATGTTCTCTTTATTCTCTTTTCCATGTCTGTTTTCTGTCTGTGTTCCTTATTTTTAACAGTTTAAGTTCATTTGTATCAGTTTAAGGTGAAAGTGAAAAGAGCTAAAAGTGAAGTATTGAGTTGAAATGTGTCCTCTGTGTTGGCTGATGAACATATGGGACACTCTGACACTTGTGTATAGAGTGGTATCCTAATGAAGATGTGTTTGATGTGACAGGTGATTGGCAGGAGGAGGAGAGTCTGACGGAGGAGCAGAGGAATGTTGGCAGCCATTTAGTCTGAGCTCAACAACGGAGGAAACATGGATTCTTCACACAAAGTGAGAAACGTATCACTGTAACATTATTCTCATTCATTTGTTCTTTAAAGTGTCTAAAGTTGCTCCAGTTGGTTAGATGGGCCGACCAAAGCCAGGTGACGTTGGCTGGAGAGATGTAGCTCTGCAGAAGCAGCTGTACTGAGGATATAATGGTGGACTGCTAGGAAGCTGCTTGTTTTTTGTTTGAGGCTGAACTAGCTGCTGATCATACTTTCTGAAAATGTCTTACATGGTGATGAAGATAAGTAACGGAAGAAAAGTCTTGTTTTTCAAGCAAGTTGTTCAGGAAGGTAAAGAGCAGCATTTTCTTTGGTAGAGAATAATACTTTTGAGCATTGTGAGTTTACTAGCCTTTTCCTTGTCAAGAAATTCAGACAGTTGAACCCAGAAGTTTACTTACACTGTATAAACGACGCATAACCCAGGGCTCCAGACTAACTTTTTTTCCTAGGAGCACAGTGGTCCCAAACTTAAAAATTTTGGCGCGGAAGCAGAAAATTTAGGTGCGCACACCAAAATCGACTTGCAAAGTAAATATTCACATTTCCCCTCATTTTCACTGTATTACTGATAAATACTTGCACAATAAATACAGAAGCTATGTTTTCAATTCACATTTTATTATGCAGTTGACAGCATCATAAACAGCTTACTGGTTGCACTAACCAATACAGAATAAGTAGACGTATAACTTGTGCCTACACTCCTTCCACTCCCTAGAACAGATCCCCCCTTGGTGGAGGATAAGGTGCCTGTGCAGGCCAGCCTTTGTAATTTGACCTCCTTGTGCGTTGAGCTTGACTGAGCCACATTTGTACAACCTCCTTGGCATCAAAGTCGTCAATGCTTGGTCCCTCCATACTTATTCTAATTAGGTCCTCAACACTGTCCACATGTAGTGACCCCCTGACAGACTTGATCCTCTTCTGAGAAGAGAATCCTCTCTCGCACACAGCAGAGGACACTGGGAGGGCAAGCATGATCTGAACAAGATGTAGAATGTTCTACAAAGAAGAGAACAACAGTGTAGATTTATTCAATCAAAAAGTCATTTATACCAATTAAATTAATGAGAACATGATATTTACTTTGTAATCGGAACAGAATGGCAACTTTGTCACCATCATCCCCCATAGGGCATGGTATGACTTGTCCATGTAGTTCCTGGCAATAAACAGCTTCATGGACTGATACTCCTCTCTTGCCAGATTAGCATCAAAGCCATTTCTGAAAAGCGTGAAAGCAAAAACTGATCAAACTCAGTATCTGCAGGATCAAGGTAGGTGTTTGAAATGCTGTTCTGTGTTATAATTTTTATATTTTATCATGATCATTGAAAGGAGCCACTAACCTTGTTAAGACGGGGGAGAAGTGGTCTAGCAGGAAGTCCAGCTCCTCTGTACCAGGTCTGTCAGGAGATCTCATTGTTCTGGCCGGGACTCATGACTGAATATCTTGAACGACCTCACTGCCTTTAAGGTTGCTGATGAGGACCCTTCATCTATCAAGGAATAGAAAGAGGGAGAGATTAAAGGAAGAGAAAGATGTGTCTAATAATGATATATATACAGTGCCTTGTGAAAGTATTCGGCCCCCTTGAACTTTTCAACCTTTCGCCACATTTCAGGCTTCAAACATAAAGATATAAAATTTTAATTTTTTGTCAAGAATCAACAACAATTGGGACACAATCGTGAAGTCAAACGAAATTTATTGGATATTTTATACTTTTTTAACAAATAAAACCCTGAAAAGTGGGGCGTGCAATATTATTCGGCCCCCTTGCATTAATACTTTGTAGCGCCACCTTTTGCTGCAATTACAGCTGCAAGTCGCTTGGGGTATGTCTCTATCAGTTTTGCACATCCAGAGACTGAAATTCTTGCCCATTCTTCCTTGCAAAACAGCTGGAGCTCAGTGAGGTTGGATGGAGAGCGTTTGTGAACAGCAGTCTTCAGTTCTGCCCACAGATTCTCCTTTGGATTCAGGTCTGGACTTTGACTTGGCCATTCTAACACCTGGATACATTTATTTGTGAACCATTCCATTGTAGATTTGGCTTTATGTTTTGGATCATTGTCCTGTTGGAAGATAAATCTCCGTCCCAGTCTCAGGTCTCTTGCAGACTCCAACAGGTTTTCTTCCAGAATGCTCCTGTATTTGGCTCCATTCATCTTCCCATCAATTGTAACCATCTTCCCTGTCCCTGCTGAAGAAAAGCAGGCCCAAACCATGAGGCTGCCACCACCATGTTTGACAGTGGGGATGGTGTGTTCAGGGTGATGAGCTGTGTTGCTTTTACGCCAAACATATTGTTTTGCATTGTGGCCAAAAAGTTGGATTTTGGTTTCATCTGACCAGAGCACCTTCTTCCACATGTTTGGTGTGTCTCCCAGGTGGCTTGTGGCAAACTTCAAACCAGACTTTTTATGGATATCTTTGAGAAATGGCTTTCTTCTTGCCACTCTTCCATAAAGGCCAGATTTGTGCAGTGTACGACTGATTGTTGTCCTATGGACAGACTCTCCCACCTCAGCTGTAGATCTCTGCAGTTCATCCAGAGTGATCATGGGCCTCTTGGCTGCATCTCTGATCAGTCTTCTCCTTGTTAGAGGTGAAAGTTTAGAGGGACGGCCGGGTCTTGGTAGATTTGCAGTGGTCTGATGCTCCTTCCATTTCAATATGATTGCTTGCACAGTGCTCCTTGAGATGTTTAAAGCTTGGGAAATCTTTTTGTATCCAAATCCGGCTTTAAACTTCTCCACAACAGTATCTGGGACCTGCCTGGTGTGTTCCTTGGTCTTCATGATGCTCTCTGCACTTTAAACAGAACCCTGAGACTATCACAGAGCAGGTGCATTTATACGGAGACTTGATTACACACAGGTGGATTCTATTTATCATCATCAGTCATTTAGGACAACATTGGATCATTCAGAGATCCTCACTGAACTTCTGGAGTGAGTTTGCTGCACTGAAAGTAAAGGGGCCGAATATTATTGCACGCCCCACTTTTCAGTATTTTATTTGTTAAAAAAGTTTAAAATATCCAATAAATTTCGTTCCACTTCACTATTGTGTCCCAATTGTTGTTGATTCTTGACAAAAAATTAAAATTTTATATCTTTATGTTTGAAGCCTGAAATGTGGCGAAAGGTTGAAAAGTTCAAGGGGGCCGAATACTTTTGCAAGGCACTGTATATAAAAATTATGTGTTTTTACTTGCCAAGTAGACTGCTGAATCTCTGCTTCAAGTGCAGCACAGTACAATCAACTGTTGCTTTTACTGCTTGCTGTAGGTGTGGTGTGCCTGCCATTGTGAGTCCATCTGTTCCCAGTCCAACAGCTTCTCCTTTGATGGTGACCCCCTAAGTTCACACAAAATTCAATTTTGGGACAAATATTAAAAAAAAATCAACTCAGAAGCTAAAAATGTTAAATAATTTCTCACCTGATATTTGTACACAAGGTGAGCCTCACCATCATCTTCTTGTTGTCTTCTCTGTGCCCGAAGATCTGCCAGTAATTCTGCTAGCCTACCACCTGGCTTGCATCTCACTGACATGGCCCCAACTGTTGCAATAAGATTCTCAATCCCGTTCACAGTAAAATATTTTCTCTTGACGTGTGAAAAACGATAAGGAGAAAAACTATATATGACTAGGTTTATTTGTAATTTGTACTCTGAATTCATGAGGTTAAACAATATTGTTAACATTTCAACATTACCTGAAGCAAAATAACATCATTTCTTTTAAGAAGAAGGCTGAATTTGCTGATGGCCTCAAACAAGTCAGCCAAGAAGTGACAGAAACCCACAAAGCTCCCATCTTCCATCATGTTCTTGATGGGGCTGGACCCGAATATTCGTTCGCTATGGTGGTATCCGGAGATTAATTTTGGTATCAGAATATCCCCCCCCACCACCACCATCAGACTGGCACTGTGCTTGCTCAAAGTGTCGTGTTTTAATTGTGTGGTGCCATTATTATCAGCGAATTTCATGTTCCCCGCATGTTGTGGGTATCGACAGCAGAATTTGCAGTTCATTGAATTAGTCTCCTTGAAATGCCTCAGCCAGGTGAACTCGCGTAACCACTCTTCACGAAACCAGAATTTCCTGGCTTTTTTCCCCACGACCGGTTTCCCGCAATCTGAATTGGATTCATTAGTATTTGTACTGATAGTCCTCTTCACCATTGTTCATTCTATTGCAACACAACAGTTATGCGGAAACTGTGGATTCACGCAATAACCCCAAGACCCTCCTCTTTTTACTCATAAGCCAATCACAGTCATCATTCGCCCCCTGCTCTCACACACATTGGCCTGACTTCTTCTTCTTTGGTGTTTGTCTCTTCTTTTGGAGTTAATGTTGGTTTTTAAACCAGCTCATTTGCACATTAAAGTCAACTATTGGGCTGCAGTGTGGAGCAGAAGTTTATCAGCAACAAAAAAATTCAATAAGAATAAAAACAAAATCGGCAAATTTACTGGTCGCACATGCGCGAGTAGATGAAAAATTTACTCGCACTGTCTCAAATTTTAGTTGCAAAATGTGACCATTTGGTCGCAGTCCGGAGCCCTGTAACCCTTTTTTTAATTGACATGATCTAACATTAAATCTGGCAATGCGTCTCCTGTTTTATGTCGGTTAAGATGACCAAAATTATCTTTAAATGCCAGAATAACGAAAGGTTTTTTTTTTAGAGAATTTTTATTACTTTCTTCACAATCTTGGACTTGACTATGGACTTGGGCCATACTGTGTTCCAAGGGAGTTCAGTCACATCATAACAATACTTGTATACATTCCACCCAAGGACACTGACTTGGTTCCATGTGATGTTTTGCATGATACTGTTGCTAGGATACAGACTCAACATCCTGAGGCACTTGTAATAATATCAGGAGATTTCAGTCATGTCAGCCTCTCCTCTCATCTGACTGGATTTACAGTTTAACTGCCCTACCAGAGAGAACAAAACCCGAGACCTGCTGTATGCCAATGTCAAAGAAGCTTCCAGAGCTACTGCCTTACCACCACTGGGCAGGTCAGATCATAACTTGGTTTATCTGCAGACCTGTTAAAAACCTTGTGTGCTGAGACAGTCTGCAACTAAAGTCAAAATCAGAAGATGGACTCCTCAAGCTAGTGAAGCTCTAAGGGACTGCTTTGAATCAACAGACTGGAATGTGCTTCTGGAAACAGACGAGGACAGTATGAACATTGACAGACAGGTTGATTGTTCGACTGAATACATCAGCTTCTGCAGAGACACAGTCATACCTGCAAAGACTGCCTGCTCTATGGAAAACATCCTGTATTGTACAGGTACCAAAAATCAAATGTCCAGCTGAACTAAATGACTACAGACCTATTGCCCTGACCTCACACTTCATGAAAACTCTGGCACGGCTGGTTTTACGTCTACTGAGGCTTGAGGTCAAAGACAAACTCGATTCCTTGCAGTTTACTTACAAAGAACACATTGGAGTGGATGATGCCATCCTCTTCATGCTTCACCATGCCCTGTCTCATCTGGAGGAACCTGGAGTTTATGTGAGAATCATGTTCTTTGATTTTTCAAACTCATTCAGCTCCATCCAACCCACCATCCTCAAACACAAGCTCACAGAGTTGGGAGTGGATCCTTCCTGTGTTTCTTGTATCTTTCTTGCCATCAGCAATCAGACTGTTTAATTCAATAAAAAAAGATAAGACCAAACAATTGAATTTCCCTTCGGGGATCAATAAAGTCATTCTATTCTACAATCAGAAGTTTGCATTCACTAAGATTGCTATGCCTTCAAGATGATGATGTCCTGACTTTGAAAGCTTTTGATAGATTAAGATATATTTTCAGGCACACCTCAAACACACTGCTTCCTTGTGTGATGACATTAGAAAAGCTAAAGAAATCAGCCAAGACATCAGGAAGACATTTGTGGGCCTTCACAGGTGTGGTTCATCCTTGGGTGTAATTTCCAGATTGCTGTGGTTTGACGTTTATCTGTCCAAACAATTACATGCACAGATCAACACCATGGGAATGTCAAGCCATCCTACTGCTCAAGATGGAGATTGGTTAAGGGTAGGATTGTTTTGGAGGGAAATGTGCTCATCAACCCCAGAACAAAAGCAAATGACCTTGTGAAGATGCTGGCTGAGGATGGCCTGAGTACACCATCCCAACTGTGAAGCATGGGGGTGGCAGCACCATGTTATGGGAGTGTTTTTGCTGCAGGAGGGACTGGTGCACTTCACAAGATAGATGGCATCAAGAGGATAGAACATTGTGGAAATACTGAAGCAACATCAGCCAGCAAATGAAAGCTTGGGCTCAAGTGGGTCTTCCAAATGGACAAGGACAGCGCTGGAGAAACTGTCCTGGAGAAACTGTGCACGACTGACTTAGAACTGCTTTCTGTTTCACTGTGCCCTCCATATCTGCCTCAGAAGTTTCCCCAGATATTTGTGAAACTTGTCCATATCCATCTAAAGGCCAGTGAAATAAATGCCTGTGGGCTTATCCATCAGGCCATCCAGAGACCACTGCACACTAAAACACACACTGAGAGACTTCCGTCAGTACATCAGATGCCCCATTAGATGAGACAAAATCTTTGATCTCTGTTACACCAATGTGAAAGGTGCTTCTCCTCTGGGTTCCTCTGACCACAACTGCATCCTCCTTATCCCTGTCTACCACTGTACTGAAGCAAGGCAAAGTGCAGAACATCAGAGTGAAAGTTTGTCACACTCTGCAGGGATGTCTGGAGGTTACCGACTGGGACGTGTTTAAGGAGTACTCAGCTGATATTGATGAACCGACTGATGGTGTGAACAGCTGGTCACAGACTGTGAAACCAGTGTTATTCCTGAAAAAACTGTTAAACTATATCCGAACACTAAGCCATGGCTTTCTAAGAAGCTTAAAGACCTACTGTACAGAAAGAAAACAGTCTTCAGAGAAGGAAATGCACTAAATCTGTATAACCAACAGAAGGAAATAAAGTAGGAGATCAGGACCCACAAAAGACAATACAAAGACAAACTTGAGTCTCAGCTCAAAATGAACAACCTCAGTTCAGTCTGGGACGGCATGAATCTGATCACTGGGACTAATTAATGTGTCAATGAGAGAGTTCAGCTCAGTGGTTATAATTCTGATTTAGAGCTGGCTCAAAGTCTAAACAGTTTTTATGTCAGGTTTGTTTTACTGTGTTTTTACATTTTTAAAACATTTGCTTTAATCGATGCTATTCCTTTAACTGTTTTACTGTTTTGTTGCTTTTGTTGTTTGAAGGTCAACGCTTGTGTAACTGCTGCACAACAAATTGCCCGGGTCATTGGGGTCAAATCCAGAATTCAGTGGCAGAATTACAGATCTTTTCTGGACTGGTATCAACATCTGATCCCCTAGGAGAAACTAGAAAGTGTTGGTGGTCTGAATTGACCCTGCTGCCATTAAGACCTAAATCTGGACATTGATGTTGTATGCTTTTCATATTGTACATTTCTCCAGTAATGTAACTTAACGGAAAGTCTGGGGATCAAGAGATCCTGGTGGTACAATCCCATCAGTCCCAGCTCTGCTTTGCTTTTCACGGTGATCGACAGATTTTACTACCCAATATTCTAAAACTACCGTGCAGAAAGCTGAAAACTGTCGGCCTGTGAAAATAGTTTTGTTGACATTGTGAGTGTGCTGTTGACACATTTCTAGGTTTCTAATGACAAAGCTGCTAGCATGTCTGCAGATTCTTGATCTTGTTTCAGCCTCATGTCCAACTACATGGAATTGAGACTTTTAGATTAAATGTTTTCATGATTGCTCTTCCATCACTGCCTCTGTTTTTATCTTTGTCTTTTGCTACAGAAATGTAAACACAGCAATGGAGTGAAATGTCGGACCTCTGAGGAGGATAAGGATGGTTCGGCAACAACAGCAAAAAGAGATGAATCCCTCAGTTGTGAGCAATGTGGCAAGACTTTTATCACAGCAGCAAAGCTAAGAATTCACAAATGTATTCACACTGTGGGCAAACCATTCAGCTGTGATCAGTGTGGAAAGGCTTTTACTCAGAGAAGTACGTTAAGAAGTCATCAACTCATTCACAGTGGAGTTAAACCATTCAGCTGTGACCAGTGTGGAAAGGCTTTTACTGACAAGAGTACGTTAAGAAGTCATCAACTCATTCACAGTGGAGTTAAACCATTCAGCTGTGATCAGTGTGGAAAGGCTTTTACTCAGAAAGGCGCATTAAGACTTCATAGACTCATTCACAGTGGAGTTAAACCATTCAGCTGTGATCAGTGTGGAAAGGCTTTTACTCAGAAGGGCACATTCAGACGTCATAGACTCATTCACAGTGGAGTTAAACCATTCGGCTGTGATCAGTGTGGAAAGGCTTTTACTCACAAGAGTACTCTAGCAAGTCATCAACTCATTCACAGTGGAGCGAAATTGTTCGGCTGTGATCAGTGTGGAAAGGCTTTTCCTCTGAAGAGTGCATTAAGACGTCATCAACTCATTCACAGTGGAGTTAAACCATTCAGCTGTGATCAGTGTGGAAAGGCTTTTACTCGGAAGAGTCAGTTGAAAAGTCATCAACTCATTCACAGTGGAGTTAAACCATTCAACTGTGATCAGTGTGTGAAAACCTTTACTCAACATGAACAGTTGTTGATCCATCAATGCCCCCATTCTGGTAGAAAGCCGTACCACTGTGACTCCTGTGAAAAAACTTTCAAGCACCAACAGAGCTTAAAATGTCACCAACGCATCCACACTGGACATGATGTGTATGCATGTGATCACTGTGGCGAACCGTTTGCACGGTACTCAGAGTTAAAAGCTCATGAAGTGACCCACACTGGGGTTAAACCATACATTTGTGACCAGTGTGGGAAACACTACAGCTACATTACATGCCTCAAAGTTCACCAACGTGTCCACACTGGGGAGAGACCATACAGATGTGACAAGTGTAAGAAGTCTTTTACAACTTTGGGTTCCCTGAAACGACATCGGCAGATCCACACCAGAAAGAAAGCATTCAATCAGTGTCACAGTGAGGTATGTAAAGACTGGTCTCAGTCACAGTGTAAACACAATTATGTATTGGATAATTTTGGCTATTGCTGCAAAATTGTTTCAAAACTGTTTTGAACAACTGTGGTCAGTTGAATTCTGTTAACACATTATCAGCTATCGTTCAGTCTAACCTGTATTCGTTTTGACCATAGACTGTATATATAGTGGACGTAGCATCTGGCTCCAGAATTGAAGCCAACCTGGAAGTGTCAAAAACTTGCAATATCACGCCGTCTGCTAGGGTTGGCTCCAAAAAGCTTTTTCTCCATAGACCCCAATTCATTTTTGGAAAAAATAAAATTTGATAGACTAATTTTCTACAGCTCAGGATTTTTTTCCCGTTAGTTTTCATGGTCAGAATGAGAGATTAGGTGGCCGATCTTAAAATAAATCAATACTGAATTTTAAATAAATCGTTAAAGTAGGCGGAGCCAGGGGGCGTGGCTATACTTGATAGACAGCAACAGAAGCCTCTGTGGTAAAATGTGGGCGGGATAAGAGAGTCATCAGCCAATCCTGCCCCTAGTTGCTCTCCGGTCCAGTCTGTTTGATGAGGCTTTTTACGTCACTGGCTCCAAAAAATCCAAAACTGCGACCAGGAAGTAGCAAAATCCGGGCTTCATTTTCTCGGCGTTGAAACCAACGGGTGACGTCACGGTTAGTTTACGCCTGGTTTTGACAGTAATCTGGTCCAGGTTAATCTGGAGATGTAGGTTGGATTAGGAATTCTGACATAATCAGACAACTGAATGTTAAATTCCAACAGGTGAAAGTGTCTTCAGATGTCATTTGGGGTGCTCTCTATCTCAGGCAAGGCATCAGTTCTTCAATGCTGCAGGAAACACTGACGTTCTCTGTGTTTGTGTGTTTGTTTTCCAAGCAGAACGGAACAAATGGACTAAACTCTCAGACTTGTCAGCACTCAACCAGTGGTGAACAGTGCTGCTTTGACCAATCTGGACCAACGTCCAACCAACAAGGAACCCTACAACGACACCAGCGTATGCACACTGGACACAGACTGAACCCCTGCCAAGAAGATTTCTCCATGCAGGGTTCAGTAAAAGTTCATGAAGTCCTCCACAAACTTAAAGTCCTTGAGATCCGGCTTCACAGAATTCAGGTCTAACTTCTTGTTTAGTGACTTCGTTGCTTCGTTGCAAAATCTGTAAAGAGTAAAGCTGTCGTTAACAGATGTGACTGGTAAATTAATTAAATCATTCAAAGTGGTTACTCAGTTAAATGAATTATCAGTGGTAGAGGAATAGACGTCTGGAAGGAGGCAGTGAGCAGCAGGGAGAATTTCCTTGATTCCCAGTTTAATCGTTCCTCAGATCCCTCTGGGCTGCAGGAACCCGTTAGATGCAGAGCTGGTTCAGTGATTCTCTGATGATTAATCATAATTGATTTAGGAGATTACTGGCCTTAGGGTGTCTATCTATCTGTCTATCCACCTATCTGTCTGTCATGTGTGAGTTGAAATATACAAACATGAAGTGTTCTATGAAAAGTCCAATCTTTGAAAGCTGACATGTAGTTTAGAATCATTTCTTTGTAAATTAGCTGCATCCAGTCATTACCATGACATTGGCATCATGGAACCATGACCACATATATGTGTCTGGAGATAGTGGCATTTTTATAACGGCACATTTTCATGCTTTGACAGATACAGTGAGGGAAAAAAGTTTTCAGACACCCTGAAATATTTGTTGAAAAGTCTTTTTTTGTGTGTTTCTAAGTGTGTTGCTGCATCAGACAGACACAAATACAAATGATATTTTTTTGTTTGTTGTTTACAAGAAAAACTAACAAACTAAATTCTTCCAAATTTCTCATTTTATGGAACCAGTCAATTTTCTGTTTTTAATGTCTTTTTTAAGGATGTTTAGTTTCATGATTGTACTAAAATAAATGACTCTTGAAGACCTCAAAGTGATTCTTAATGCAGTATTTCACAAATGTATGGGATGCCCAAAACCTTTTTTCCACTGCCGTATTTAACAGCAATCTGATGTGCTGATGTTAGTAAGACAAACAAGTGAAGGTTTCAGGCTTTTATCTAGAATTGTTCTTGAGATATTCATCTTCAAACAGCCTCAAATTTCAATGTGACAAAATCAAAACAAGTGAAACTGGGTCTACAGTCCACTGACAAACCTAAAAAGTCATCAACTCATTCACAGTGGAGTTAAACCATTCAACTGTGATCAGTGTGTGAAAACCTTTACTCAGCATGAATAGTTGTTGATCCATCAATGCCCCCATTCTGGTAGAAAGCGGTACCGCTGTGACTCCTGTGAAAAAACTTTCAAGCACCAACAGAGCCTAACATGTCACCAACGCATCCACACTTGACATGATGTTTACGTATGTGATTACTGTGGCGAACCATTTGTACAGTACTCACAGTTAAAAGCTCATGAAGTGACCCACACTCAGGTTAAACCATACATTTGTGACCAGTGTGGGAAACGCTACAGCTACATTGCATACCTCAAAGTTCACCAATGTGTCCACACTGGGGAGAGACCATACAGATGTGACGAGTGTAAGAAGGCTTTTGAAGCTTTGGGTTCCCTGAAACGACGCCAGCAGTTCCACACCAGAAAGAAAGCATTCAATCAGTGTCACAGTGAGGTATGTAAAGACTGGTCTCAGCCACAGTGTAAACACAATTATGTATTGGATAATTTTGGATATTGCTGCAAAATTGTTTCAACACTGTTTTGAACAACTGTGGTCAGTTGAATTCTGTTAACACATTATCAGCTATCGTTCAGTCTAACCCAGGGATCGGCAACCCGCGGCTCCGGAGACGCTTGTGGCTCTTTCATCCCTCTGTTGCGGCTCCCTGTAGCTTTGGAAAATAATCAGCAGGCTATTTAATTAAAATGTCTTTTACTTTGTTAGTTTTTAAAATGTAATTCTAAATTTTAACATTATTGTGATCTTGTAACATCAAAATAAAACATCTTAATTTTTTGTCTGTCAAAATATGCGTTCCAGCCGTCAATCTCCGACACTCGCCAGCCTGCATGTATTAATTTGGAGTAGTGTTGATCTTTGGATCCCAGTGTTTGCTCGACATTCATTCAGCAGCAGCGGACCACCATTCCTAAATCCTAGCCGTCGCTCCTTCAAATTTCTTTATTTTTCTTATTGTCGCAAATACACCACCGCCGCACAGCTCCACCTTCACAGCAGAGTCCTGCACAAGTATGTTTCATTTATATTTATCTGTCTACTACATTTACAGATTACTGCAAACTCAAAGTTCCCATTCTTATGACTGATTCTTGGGATCTCAGACGATCACCACATCCTGATTTTCACTCTCAACATTTGACTGGAAAAAGATGCAAACACCACATTTGGCTCCTGGAAGAATCACAACTTTCATCTTTGAAGAGGAACAAGTTTACAAGGAATCATTTAGAAGGATTTGACAAAGAAACACATTTAATCCATGAATGTGAAAAGATGTTTGTGAGGGACAGAGTCATGGAGAGACTCAACTATCTGTTCAACACTGTTTCTCTACCAGGAGGAGACTCTGGAGACGAGACTCAGCACAGAGACACTGAGGAACCAGGACTGGACCAGAAGAACCCAAATCCAGGATTGAGAAGTTGAGTGAATGTGGTGTTGAAGGTGTGGAGGTGGATCAGAGAGTCAGAGGAGACTCTGTAGAAGGACAGAGTTCCAGCAGGAACGTCCACATAAACTGAAACTCTGTGAGAGACTGAGGAGGAACTGATGGATGTTTTACTGTGATTGTGCCAGACAGAGCAAGCATCACTATGAGCAACCCTGTCTCCCCAAAATTACGTTCTCAGACAACTAAAATGCATTTTCAATTACATTGCAACAAAAACGTAATTGGTACAGCGGTACGTTGATCTGTAGTGTACTCAAAATGCATTTGTTCCTTGTTAAATGAATGCTGCAGTCACATGTTTGTGGATACAGCGCGGTGGTGTCATGTCTTCTGTCAAGTACCACAAAAAAGAAGGGAAAATAAATCTTCCCTTTGCAATTTCATCGGGACGAAGTCCTCAGTGTGTTTTAATAATAATTCTCCTGCGCGGTGTTTTATTCTGACAGTGACATGGATCTGTTTCCTTCCCTGGGGTGGCTCTGCTAGCGTTTTTTACTTGACTAAATATACTGAATAATAAGTTTGACATGAAAGGAGAAAACTGGAATGAGTGTTGATTCAGTCTCCCTCGTAGTTTTCCCCTAGCTGTCATGTCATTCATACTTTAACACTGCCATGGGCCAGATTGGCCTTTTGGAATAGCCTCGTGGAGACTTCATTCCAGCTCCACGGCAGCGGTTTGGATTTCTGATTTACTTTGTATGTTGCTTACCGGAACACTTTCATTTAGGACCGGAAGTGCGCGCTTCACTCCGCTTTCGTCGTTCTGTAACCAATCAGAGCGCGGCTAAATATGAAAGCTGTGCTGCAGCGACCAGACAGAACAGCGACACCAAGTGTGTCTGCATTGAAATTACATGTTCCTTCTTGAAAACCAGGCAGAAAGGTTCACTGTGCCACATGTATTCAACCTTTTCAAAACACTTTTTGTAATATGTTTTAGATGCAGTTTGCAGATGTTTCTGAAGATGTGTAGTGAATTCTCCTTGTCAATACATTGAATATATACTTGAAAACATCCCATAAACAGTCTTCTGGTACAGAAACCATCATTCTGAAGGAATTATTTGGTAAATGATAGACTTTATACTTTATCAGCAGCAATACTTTCTTTCAACACAAAATCAGTAGCAAAGAAAATAAAAACTGGATTTTGAACAGTATGCTTTATTGCAAAATAACAAAATTCATGAACAGCAGGTTTCAGGCGTGGTCATCACTGTGAACGAGGTCCTCCTTTTCCTCTTCCTCCTCCTCCTTCTCCTCCAGTGTGATCCATCAAGACTTTCCTGTCTATAAAAGCATTAAATATTATCATGGTTTGTATCCATGTTTTCAGTCCTTTTATGTGCTGGCAGCAACAGAATGTTTGACAATAGGCAAATCTGTATTGTAGAATTTCCAACAATAATAAGGAATGCCGAGGTAAATATTATAGTAACTGCATTAATGCAATAAATAAAAATGATCTTTCATCTTGTGTGCAGTCAAGCGTTGGATACACACACACACATTTAAATTGGCTGGAAGAAGCGTCTCCTATTAACCGAAGCATTTATTGACGATTCTCCACAAGAAAAACAGATTCTCAGCTGAGGATCTTTATCTGATGTACGTGCAAACCTGATGAGCTTTATGTCACTAAAGCCACTGAACAAAACTGTGAAGATACAGTTTCTCACACTGTTTGCATTGTGTTGTCATAGAAACCCAACGTGTATTTAGTTGATGATGCAGAAATCACATAAATTTTTTTTTTTTTATGTTTGGTCCTGATTTGGTGTCAAAAATCTACTGGTATATATTACCAAGAATATTTAATCAATGACATTAATTTCACCTTGATTTGACCGATAACTAAAGTGATTGCTCAGAAATGTTCATGTCTTCTTGTTATTATAGTAGTTTAAAGCTCTTTTATTCAGACAGAAAATGAATAGATCTTGATTACCTTGATAGTTTCAGTGAAAACGTTTAAGATCTGTCTATTCTTTTTATGTGTGAACAACAGAACTCAAAACGACTGAACAACAGTGACTTCCTGCATTATCAGACCGCCCCTGGAGAGTCTGTCCGCTTCGGGGAAGGTCATCGGTGCTCTGTGTGGTGTATCGACGCTGGAGACGGTAAATGGTGGTGATGTTGACATTAAAGTGACGGGCAATGTCTCGGACAGACTCTCCAGCTTGCAGACATCCGATGGCTTGGTTCCTCTCAATGTGGTTTAAGCGTGGCATAGTTAAACAGCAAGTGAAATGCCTATGATCTTGAATGAAATTTATACCCACTGAAGGTGTCGATAAATCGTGCATATTCAATTGCACGTGCAAAGTGTGAATCATGTCCACATCATCAATGCACTGGTGCATTACGACGATTCGTTTTCCGTTTTCACACCAACCTTACAAAACGCAACAGAAAATGTTAAGAACACACCATGCACCAAAAAGTACCAAATGCATTTTTGTTTTGGGAAACCAAATTTAATTTTTCATCGGGTAAAAGAAACTTGCGTTTCTTTTGCGTGTGAATATATATTTCAGTAAAACTTCCAATATTTTCTTTAAGAACATTCACATAAAAATCAACCAAAATCCAGTGAATTTCGCTGGATTTTGGTTGATTTTTTTGTTGAGTCTGTATTTTACCTTTTCTTTATTTCCACCAAAAAATGTTCAAAGATTTATCAAAAATGTTGAAAACGTGGACATCAGAAGTTTCACTGTGAAATTTTTTTTTTCCCCCCCACATTTTCAAACTTTAAATTTTGAAAAAAAAGTTTTGAAAAATGTCACTATCTCCAGACACATACATCCCCTGTCAAAAGTTTTAGGACACTCTCATTCAAATCAGTTATTACCTGTCCTGAAACCTTTGACCAGGGGTGTATGGTCCCATGATGCCAATGTCATGGTAATGACTGGATGCAGCTAATTTACAAAGAAATGATTCCAAACTACATGTCAGCTTTCAAAGATTGGACTTTTCATAGAACACTTCGTGTTTTTATATTTCAACTCACACATAATCAGAGAGTAGTTGATCTACTTGTTCAATATTACAGATTCTTCATCATTGTCCTATGATAGATAGATAGATGGATAGATAGGAATGGTTTAATTAATTTACCAGTCACGTCTGTTAACGACAGCTTTACTCTTTACAGATTTTGCAACGAAGCAACGAAGTCACTAAACAAGAAGTTAGACCTGAATTCTGTGAAGCCGGATCTCAAGGACTTTAAGTTTGTGGAGGACTTCATGAACTTTTACTGAACCCTGCATGGAGAAATCTTCTTGGCAGGGGTTCAGTCTGTGTCCAGTGTGCATACGCTGGTGTCATTGTAGGGTTCCTTGTACGTTGGTCCAGACTGGTCAAAGCAGCACTGTTCACCACTGGCAGGGTGCTGACAAGTCTGAGAGTTTTGTCCATCTGTTCCGTTCTGCTTGGAAAACAAACACACAAACACAGAGAACGTCAATGTTTCCTGCAGCATTGAAGAACTGATGCCTTGCCTGAGATAGAGAGCACCCCAAATGACATCTGAAGACACTTTTACCTGTTGGAATTTAACATTCAGTTGTCTGATTACGTCAGAATTCCTAATCTAACCTACATCCCCAGATTAACTTGGACCAGATTTCTGTGTCAAAACGAATACAGGCTAGACTGAACGATAGCTGATAATGTGTTAACAGAATTCAACTGACCACAGTTGTTCAAAACAGTTTTGAAACAATTTTGCAGCAATAGCCAAAATTATCCAATACATAATTGTGTTCACACTGTGACTGAGACCAGTCTTTACATACCTCACTGTGACACTGATTGAATGCTTTCTTTCTGGTGTGGATCTGCTGGTGTTGTTTCAGGGAATACAAAGTTGTAAAAGTCTTCTTACACTCGTCACATCTGTATGGTCTCTCCCCAGTATGGACACGTTGGTGAATTTTAAGGTATGTAGTGGAGCTGTAGCGTTTCCCACACTGGTCACAAACATATGGTTTAACCCCAGTGTGGGTCACTTCATGAGCTTTTAACTGTGAGTACCGTACAAATGGTTCGCCACACTGATCACATGCATACACATCATGTCCAGTGTGGATGCGTTGGTGACGTTTTAAGCTCTGCTGGTCGTTGAAAGCTTTTTCACAGTAGTCACAGTGGTACCGCTTTCTACCAGAATGGGGGCATTGATGGATCAACAGCTGTTCATGTTGAGTAAAGGTTTTCACACACTGATCACAGTTGAATGGTTTAACTCTACTGTGAATTAGTTGATGACTTCTTAATGAACTCTTCCAAGTAAAAGCCTTTCCACACTGATCACAGTGAAATGGTTTAACTCCACTGTGAATGAGTTGATGACTTCTTAATGAACTCTTGTGAGGAAAAGCTTTTCCACACTGATCACAGCTGAATGGTTTAACTCCACTGTGAATGAGTTGATGACTTCTTAACGTACTCTTGTCAGTAAAAGCATTTCCACACCGATCACAGCTGAATGGTTTAACTCCACTGTGCATTAGTTGATGTCTTTTTAACCTACTCTTCTGAGTAAAAGCCTTCTCACACTGATCACAGCTTAACAATTTCACTCCACTGTGAATGAGTTGATGATTTGCTAGACTACTCTTCTGAGTAAAAGCCTTTCCACACTGATCACAGTTGAATGGTTTAATTCCACTGTGCATTAGTTGATGGATTTTTAATTGACTCTTGTGAGTAATAGCCTTTCCACACTGATCACAGTTGAATGGTTTAACTTCACTGTGAATGAGTTGATGATTTCTTAACGTACTCTTGTGAGTAAAAGCCTTTCCACACTGATCACAGTCGAACAATTTCACTCCATTGTGAATGAGTTGATGATTTCTTAACGTACTCTTGTGAGTAAAAGCCCTTCCACACTGATCACAGCCGAATGGTTTCACTCCACTGTGGATGACTTCATGATTTGCTAGATGACTCTTGTGAGTAAAAGCCTTTCCACACTGATCACAGCCGAACAATTTCACTCCACTGTGAGTGAGTTGATGGCTTGTTAGATTACTCTTCTGAGTAAAAGCCTTTCCACACTGATCACAGCTGAATGGTTTCACTCCACTGTGCATGAGTTGATGACTTTTTAAGTGACTCTTCTGAGTAAAAGCCTTTCCACACTGATTACAGCTGAATGGTTTAACTCCACTGTGAATGAGTTGATGGCTTTTTAACAGAGTCTTGGTAGTAAAAGCCTTTCCACACTGATCACAGCTGAATGATTTGTCCACAGTGTGAATACGTTTGTGAATTCTTAGCTTTGTTGCTGTGATAAAAGTCTTGCCACATTGCTCACAGCCAAGTGATTCATCTTTTTTTGCTGTTGTTGCTGAACCATCCTTATCCTCGTCAGAGGTCCGACATCTCACTCCATTGCTGCGTTTACATTTCTGTAGCAAAAGACAAAGATAAAAACAGAGGCGGTGATGGAAGAGCAATCATGAAATTAAAGCTGCAAGCAGCGTTGGTCGGGTCCTCGCATACGAGTGGCCCGGCTGGTCAGACTGGTCAACGCGGTTCCACCAGGTGCTGCTAAAACTGAGAGTGTAAATTTTCAGCAAGATTGGACCACATACAGGTTAATTACACAGCAGTTCATGGTGAGAAATCCAAAATGGCCACCAGGTGTCACATGGATGCGATTAGGGCTGGACTCTGATGACACTTGTAAAATTTAAAGCAGATTGGACCATGCAGAGGCTACTTACACAACACTTTCTATTTGATGGGGAGACATCCAAAATGGCCACCAGTTGTCACATGGATGTGATGAGGGCCGGACTCTGATAAGACTTGTAAAATTTCAAGCAGCTTGGACCACATACAGGCTGGTTAGACAGCACTTCCTGTTTCGTGGCGAGGCATTAAAAATGGCCACCAGGTGGCACAATTACTGTCAGTGTATATCGGCCTATGTATGTGACTGTGAATGGACTCTGATGACACTTGTAAAATTTGAGACAGATTGGAGCATGTACAGGCTAGTTAGAGAGCACTTCCTGTTTTGTGGTGAGGCATTCAAAATGGCCGCCAGGTGGCGCTATGACTCAGAGTTTATATTGACCTATGGATGTGATTGGGGTCAGACTCTGATCACACATGTAAAGTTTCAAGCAGTTTGGAGAATGTACAGACTAGTTAGACAGCACTTCCTGTTTTGTGGCGAGGCATTCAAAATGGCCGCATTCCATGGGTCGCCATTTCCATGCCCTCAGGCTTTTGCTGAGCATTTTGATAACTTTTGATCACCCATGACTGGAGCACATCCTGACCAAATTTCCGCTCTCTCGGTGGTAGTGTGTTTGAGTTTATAGCTTTTGAAAATGTCCAAAAATGAAAACTTTGTCAAAAATATGAATATATTGAAAATGGCCACTTTCCATTGGTCGCCATGGCCAGACCGTCAGACTGTTGCGGACCATTTTGATAACTTTTGATCACCCATGACTGGTGTACATCCGGACCAAATTTCAGCTCTGTAGGGGTTACACTATTTGAGTTAATAATTTTTGAAAATGTCCAAAAATGACAAAATATGAATCATATTTCAAAATGGCCGCATTCCGTGGGTCGCCATTTCCACGGCCTCACACTTTTGATCACCCATGACTGGAGTACATCCAGGCCAAATTTCAGCTCTCTTGGCATTACGCTGTTTGAGTTTATAGATTTTGAAAACTGTCCAAAAATGACACAAAATTGTACAAAATATGATTCATAATTCAAAATGGCCAACTGCCTGTTGGATTATGGGTAATGGTCCAAGAGGCTTTTTGTGTGTCTTGACGAGATAGATATGCGTACCAAATTTCGTGGCTCTAAGTGAAGGGTCTGAATTTTCTTAATTTTCTAGGGGGCGCTGTTGAGCCATTTAGGCACGCACACGTGCCATTCCCTAAAAATATCAAATTTTTCCCAGGTCCTGATGGGTGTGGTGATTTCGATGCATTTTCATATATGTTTAGGGGGTCAAAAAGGCCAATTTCGAGGCCGACAAACAATAATAAATAAACCCGTAGGGTTTCAATAAGATCCTCGGCACTGTCAGTGCTCGGATCCTGATTAGTAGAATAGAATAGCATCATGCAAAATATCACATGGAAACAAGTCAGTGTCCTTGGGTGGAATGTATACAAGTATTGTTATGATGTGACTGAACTCCCTTGGAACATAGTATGGCTGAAGTCCATAGTCAAGTCCAAGATTGAGAAGAAAGCAACAAAAATTCTCGAAAAAAAAAATCTTTCATTCTTCTGGCATTTAAAGATAATTTTGGTCATCTTAACCGACATAAAACAGGAGAAGCATTGCCAGATTTAATGTCAGATCGTGTAAATTAAAAAAAGGGTTATGTGTCGTTTATACAGTGTAAGTAAACTTCTGGGTTCAACTGTCTGAATTTCTTGAGAAGGAAAAGGCTGGTAAACTCACAATGCTCTAAAGTATTATTCTCTACCAAAGAAAATGCTGCTCTTTACCTTCCTGAACAACTTGCTTGAAAAACAAGACTTTTCTTCCGTTACTTATCTTCATCACCATGTAAGACATTTTCAGAAAGTATGATCAGCAGCTAGTTCAGCCTCAAACAAAAAACAAGCAGCTTCCTAGCAGTCCACCATTATATCCTCAGTACAGCTGCTTCTGCAGAGCTACATCTCTCCAGCCAACGTCACCTGGCTTTGGTCGGCCCATCTAACCAACTGGAGCAACTTTAGACATTTGAAAGAACAAATGAATGAGAATAATGTTACAGTGGTATGTTTCTCACTTTTTGTGAAGAATCCATGTTTCCTCCGTTGTTGAGCTCAGACTAAATGTCTGCCAACATTCCTCTGCTCCTCCGTCAGACTCTCCTCCTCCTGCCAATCACCTGTCACATCAAACACATCTTCATTAGGATACCACTCTATACACAAGTGTCAGAGTGTCCCATATGTTCATCAGCCAACACAGAGGACACATTTCAACTCAATACTTCACTTTTAGCTCTTTTCACTTTCACCTAAAACTGATACAAATGAACTTAAACTGTTAAAAATAAGGAACACAGACAGAAAACAGACATGGAAAAAGAGAATAAAGAGAACATAAAGATGCTACTGCAGGTGATTCAAGACAGAACTGCTGGGAGAAAACTGTTGATGCTGTAAGTTAGTGAATGTATTTTACTGCTCAGTGTTCTGTTTAAAGGCAGCTCTCACTCTCTGTTCTTTGCACTCTCCCATAGTGTCAAGTGTCCTCCCACTTTCAATAACAGGTGATTCTCATTCATGATTTTTCTCACAGTTTCTGCAGTTTCCCCACTTGAAAAAGGATGTTTCATCTACCAGGGTTTGAGCAGGACTCCACTCATCAATCAGACAGTTGCTTTCTTTCTTTTCCTTCTTTTATTTTGCAGTGGTCACAAATTCATGAGACACAGAGGTGGAAACTTCCATAAGTCCATACGTTTAGTTGATAGATTAAGGAGAAAAACCTTTAAACAGAACACAAAAGGACAATGTTGGCATTACTGCATTCAGCAAATAGTAACAACCATTCCTCATGGACATTTTCACCACATTGGCAAAAGCTGCTGCACTCAGTTTATGTTTGTCAACCTCAACACCACATAAACTGAAGCGACAAATCATGGCATGAGCAATATTCAACCCAATACTATACCACACATGAATTTATCTGCATTTTAAAGAGTTGATTTTTAATCACAGTTTAACAAATTACTCTGAGCATTTTTATCAAAAAATGTTTTAACCATTTTATACTTTTTACTTCATGGTTTTAAAATTATTTAAAGTGCATAAAGTGCTTCTAAAGTGCAATCCTTTCCAGATCCAATAAATAAATAAAAACCCACCATTACAAACAGGATGAATTCACTGGTCTTAGCTGGAACCCTCTAATTAGCACCAATTAGCCTGAAATCTTATTTTCAACTGAACAATTACAAAACACGCGGCAATTATTGCTAAACAGACAAAGTTGACTCCGTGGCTAATGCTAATGCTAACACACATCGGCAGCTTAAACAGTCTTTTAGAGTCTCCAGAATTCTGCTCTTACCGGCTGCAACCCGGATTTTGGAGATGAAGGCAATCCTGCACAGTTTGCCGCAGATCTTGATGCTTTCCCAACAGAAACTCACGGACACTTTGTTTGAACACGGTCTTTCATTCTCAGTTCGGCTGAATCCCAAACCGCCCCCTACACACTACCCCTCCGTATGCGCGTTCCCGCGGAGGGTCCTCCATATTAAGGGCCGTCCCAAACCGCGTAGTGCGGAGGGAGAGTGGACTGTTCAGCCCTTAAATAGCGAGTCTGCATTGATGCTCACTCCGGACAACTTTTTCAGGAAGTGCAACGTCGAAATGGAGGAGGAAACAAACATATCGATGTGAGTTCCACATGCGTCCTTTATTTCTCCCACGCCTTTTTCACACTGACAGAACATCACAAAAAGAGTGGTGAAAAAAGATAAAACAAAAGAAACAAATCTTCTTCTCTGCTGACGTTTGATTTAATTGTGCCCCCCCTGACACCTTAAAATTTGAACACAACTGACAGAATTCATTTATTCATTTGTTGGATTTGAAATGCCAGACAATAGGATTGGAAAAAATATGAGTGAAAAAAGTGGGACGCTTTCATCTTCTGGAAGCAGCAGCGATCCTTGTTAGTTGCAACCTGTGCCACAGCGCTACAGCCATGCACAGTAGGCGTCTTTGTGTTACCATGGCGATGACGTCTTCCGTTTTCCGGTGAGGCAACAGGGCGTCCCATTCCTGACGATCGTATTTATACCCTCCCCCTTCAATAATAGGTGCCCTCCACAGCTGCGAGTGTGACTTCTTTTGGAGTGACACTCGGTAGTGGAGGGGGAGTGTGTAGGGAGCGGTTTGGGATTCCATAGATATATACAAACACTGGATGGCTCATGAGCGCTGTCAGCCTATGGGGAGCAACGTCGCCACATGGCGGCCATCTTGAGACAGGGCTGCTCGATCACTCATAACATTAAAGTCAATGGAGCATGGATTTTAAAATCACTGTAGATTGCTCAAGTTTCAACCGATTTTACAACAGCTTGGTTTGTTATAAACGTCAGAGATGTACTTGTTTTACTGCTTACATAAGAATAATTAAAACCATTGAATTCATATAATAATGAACACAGATATCAGCTTTTTTCAGCATAAATGGATGTAAATGTAATTTTAATATTTAGCATTGCACTTTTTTATTACTATCAGCTTTCTAATGCACAGATAAAAACAAAGCTCAACCAAAATCAATGCACAACAAAAAGAGATGATGTCTTTTCTTTTCATGAACCTGGTGCCTACATTACCCACAATGCATTTCGGCTGCAGGCTAACTCATCCAGGCATAGATGTATACAAACAATAAGTCTAAGGTCTCAATCAAAGTCTCTTAACAAGCAAATAAATACAACCACAACCACAAAGAATGTAATTTCGCCTAAAGATTAGGTTCTCAAAAAACGTTGGTCTCAGGAAAACCTAATAATTGAAAATCAGATTGTGAGTAACACCATCTTCAATGTGAGTAGCCAGGCAGAAAAGACACACAACTATGCCGCATTTTTCAAATCGAAAAGCTGCGATTTCGGAATTGAACCTGAATCATAGCCACGTTAATAAGGTTTGTAATAAACTAAACCGTTTGTAAATCAATCAAGAATTGAGCGAGTTATGAGTGTTAAAGTGAGGAAATCATCCACCTTACCATTGACTACAGTACAGTGCGCCAGAGCAGTCCCCTGTCCTAAGATGGCCGCCAAGTGACGACGACGCCGACTCCGTCTCGAGACATCTAGTGTTTGTATATATCTATGTGGGATTCAGCCTTCCTCCTCAGTGCTGCGTGTGTCCCCTTTCATGTCGCCGGTGGCAAACCTGCAGCCGCAGATTGTTTCCGCCCCAGCTGAGTGTAGCATAGATGTGTTTGTATATATCTATGGAGTGTAGGACCTGTGCGTAAATGCTTCTCCTTTGAGTTTTCATCTCCTCCCAGTTTGACTTGACAGGTACTATTCAGAAAATCCTAGAAGCTGTCAATCTGCTCACAGACAGCTTTGATATCCAGGAAAAACACATGGAAGAGCTGAGCAGAAAAATGGAGGAAAAGTGCAGCCTGGTAGCAGTGATGAGAGAGGAGGTTACCGAATACAAGAAGAAAAGAGTGGAGCTGGAAGAACAGGTGGGAAAAGTGCAGGAAGAAGTGAAGACGCTGACTGAGAAATGACACCAACAAGAAACTCTATCAGAAGAGAATTTAGAAGCAAACACCAACTGATCATATTTTAGTGAATTGTGTTCCTGACCAATGGTTGGATAGACTCCCTACCAAATATGTGGAGCACAAATACAATCAGAACATCAAAACATTTGGCACAAATGGAGACATAATGATCCTCATTTCAGACAGTTTTCATGGATCAGGCCTCATGAAAGCTGTAAATCAATAACAGATCTGTGGCTGATAACTCTAGAAATGTTCAAATGTGTCTGTCAGACTGAAATGTGAGCGGCTCCAATACTGATCCCTGTGGAATTACTGTTCCATTAATGGCTGAAACAGGAAGAACATTTAGACAGAAAGACTGGAAATTCAATGATGAGCAGGACTGTAGCATGGAGAGAAAAATCTGATCTTCAGTTCACCCTCATGTCGTCCTGAGGCTCAGATTGATCCGTTTGAAAGTTAGAAAATGTGGAGAAAAATAAAATATTTTCACAGTGAAACTTCTGACGTCCACATTTTAACATTTTTGGGAAATTTTTGAACATTTTTTGGTGGAAAATAAGGAAACGTTAGACATGTTTCTTAAGAATATTCACAAAAAAAGCAATCAAAATCCAGTGAATTTTATGTGAATGTTCTTAAAGAAAATATCAGAAGTTTTACTGATAAATATGGAATCACTTTAGATATTTTTAGGATTTTTTTTGGAATATTTTTACTCATTTTAAGAAAATATTTACAATAATTTTCTTGTCAAACATGGGTAATTCTTTATAAAAATAAAACTTTTAAATAATACTTTTAAGGGAAACTTTGAAAGAATTATTGTAATTTTCTTCCTGAAGGTTTTACACATTTTCATAAATTTGGTGAATTTTTTGCTGAATTTTAGGATTTTTTTTGCTGATTTCTTGAATTTTTTTTGCTAAATTTGGTTAATTATTTTGCTGAATTTTTGTCTTTTTCAGAGCAGGAAACAATATTTGTGGTGAATGAAGACAACAGGAGGGTTAAAGTCAGACGATGGCGTTGGTTCTTCTGGAAGTAAATGTGAATTTTTCCAACATAAAGTGAGAGAAAACTCAGTCGATTGTGGTCAAAGAATGTGTCAGAAAGCCAAAGAATGAGAAAGACAGTTGATGAATGATATGAATGAGTGTTGTAAAATGAATGTGTTCTCTGAGAGGAAGAAAGAAGAAGTGATTGGGTTCCAATCTAAAGGAGATGAATTGGATTGGAATAAAGCACCAGGTGCATTTCTAGCATCCAGAGCTAAATGGATGGAAGATGGGAGAAAAACAGTTCCTATTTCAGTGGATTAGAGAGAAATGCAATCAGCCTCTAAATGTTGATGATCAAACTGGGAGCAATCCAGAAGAAAGAGCAGATGAAAGATTTAGATTCTATCAGCATTTACATTCAGCAGCTTTTTCTTTCAAAGTCAAAGCATTTCTTCCTCAGACTGACTTTAAAAGCACGTGTTTGGAGAGATTGATAGAGCTGGAATGAAAATGTCTTTGGGGAAATCAGCGGCTCCAGATGGACTTACAACCAACTTTGATCCGTTTTTCTGGGCTCATATTAGAGAAGGACTGTTTGAAGCATTCAAAGAAGCTTTCAATCAGGGAGTCACACTCATTTTAGTTCAGGTTCCACATTTAGCCCAGTTTGATCTCAAGTGGGCCGGAGCGCTTTTTACTACAAAAGTCAGATGAAAAAAGACACAAAATGAGACAAAAAGCAGAGAAAATATTGTGAAAATGAGACAGAAAAGGACCAAAGAACAATCTAGTGTTTGACTTTGTGATCATGGTCTAGAAATGGTTTGAAATGGATCCTTTGACTCATTTCCAATCTGCAGTTCATGTCTTCTCTGGAATTTGGACACTTTGATGATGATTGATGGATTGTGCTCATTTGGTAGAGGATGCTGCTTTTACACTCTTTCTACATTCATTGAAAGCTTCTGACGAGCTTCAGCACCACTTTATTTGACATTCACTGTGAAGGTACAGGTGACACAGAGTGCAAAGCAGTCTATGTGTCAAGTGAAACTGGAAGGAGCTGAAAACTCAAAGGAGAAGCATTTACGCACAGGTCCTACACTCAGCTGGGGCGGAACCAATCTGCGGCTGCAGGTTTGCCACCGGCGGCAAAAAAGGGGACACACGCTGCGCTGAGGAGGAACTGAGACGAAGTGACCGCGTTCAAACAAAGTGTCCGTGAGTTTCTGTTGGGAAAGCATCAAGATCTGCGGCAAACTGTGCAGGATTGCCTTCATCTCCAAAATCCGGGTTGCAGCCGGTAAGAGCAGAATTCTGGAGACTCTAAAAGACTGTTTAAGCTGCCGATGTGTGTTAGCATTAGCATTAGCCACGGAGTCAACTTTGTCTGTTTAGCAATAATTGCCGCGTGTTTTGTAATTGTTCAGTTGAAAATAAGATTTCAGGCTAATTGGTGCTAATTAGAGGGTTCCAGCTAAGACCAGTGAATTCATCCTGTTTGTAATGGTGGGTTTTTATTTATTTATTGGATCTGGAAAGGATTGCACTTTAAAAGCACTTTATGCACTTTAAATCATTTTAAAACCATGAAGTAAAAAGTATAAAATGGTTAAAAAATGTTGCTAAAAAAATGCTCAGAGTAATTTGTTAAACTGTGATTCAAAATCAAGTCTTTAAAATGCAGATAAATTCATGTGTGGTATAGTATTGGGTTGAATGTTGCTCATGCCATGATTTGTCGCTTCAGTTTATGTGGTGTTGAGGTTGACAAACATAAATTGAGTGGAGCAGCTTTTGCCAATGTGGTGAAAATGTCCATGAGGAATGGTTGTTACTATTTGCTGAATGCAGTAATGCCAACATTGTCCTTTTGTGTTCTGTTTAAAGGTTTTTCTCCTTAATCTATCAACTAAACGTATGGACTTATGGAAGTTTCCACCTCTGTGTCTCATGAATTTGTGACCACTGCAAAATAAAAGAGGGAAAAGAAAGAAAGCAACTGTCTGATTGATGAGTGGAGTCCTGCTCAAACCCTGGTAGATGAAACATCCTTTTTCAAGTGGGGAAACTGCAGAAACTGTGAGAAAAATCATGAATGAGAATCACCTGTTATTGAAAGTGGGAGGAGACTTGACACTATGGGAGAGTGCAAAGAACAGAGAGTGAGAGCTGCCTTTAAACAGAACACTGAGCAGTAAAATACATTCACTAACTTACAGCATGAACAGTTTTCTACCAGCAGTTCTGTCTTGAATCACCTGCAGTAGCATCTTTATGTTCTCTTTATTCTCTTTTTCCATGTCTGTTTTCTGTCTGTGTTCCTTATTTTTAACAGTTTAAGTTCATTTGTATCGGTTTTAGGTGAAAGTGAAAAGAGCTAAAAGTGAAGTATTGAGTTGAAATGTGTCCTCTGTGTCGGCTGATGAACATATGGGACACTCTGACACTTGTGTATAGAGTGGTATCCTAATGAAGATGTGTTTGATGTGACAGGTGATTGGCAGGAGGAGGAGAGTCTGACGGAGGAGCAGAGGAATGTTGGCAGACATTTAGTCTGAGCTCAACAACGGAGGAAACATGGATTCTTCACAAAAAGTGAGAAACATACCACTGTAACATTATTCTCATTAATCTGTTCTTTAAAATGTCTAAAGTTGCTCCAGTTGGTTAGATGGGCCGACCAAAGCCAGGTGACGTTGGCTGGAGAGATGTAGCTCTGCAGAAGCAGCTGTACTGAGGATATAATGGTGGACTGCTAGGAAGCTGCTTGTTTTTTGTTTGAGGCTGAACTAGCTGCTGATCATACTTTCTGAAAATGTCTTACATGGTGATGAAGATAAGTAACGGAAGAAAAGTCTTGTTTTTCAAGCAAGTTGTTCAGGAAGGTAAAGAGCAGCATTTTCTTTGGTAGAGAATAATACTTTTGAGCATTGTGAGTTTACCAGCCTTTTACTTCTCAAGAAATTCAGACAGTTGAACCCAGAAGTTTACTTACACTGTATAAACGACACATAACCCTTTTTTAAATTCACACGATCTGACATTAAATCTGGCAATGCTTCTCCTGTTTTATGTCGGTTAAGATGACCAAAATTATCTTTAAATGCCAGAATAACGAAAAAAAAAATTTTTTTAGAGAATTTTTATTACTTTCTTCACAATCTTGGACTTGACTATGGACTTGGACCGTACTATGTTCCAAGGGAGTTCAGTCACATCATAACAATACTTGTATACATTCCACCCAAGGACACTGACTTGGTTCCATGTGATGTGTTGCGTGATACTGTTGCTAGGATACAGACTCAACATCCTGAGGCGCTTGTAATACAGTTTTTCTCGATTGCTAAGACACATTCCTGGAAAGCTGCTCTCCTTTTCCCTGAACTGTGAACACAAAACCCAATTTTCCAGCTACATTCACAAAACCTCTGACTCTTCTTGCAAAACCAAACTTTCACCCCAAAACAGTTCAATCTGTGCTCAGAACTGAACTTTGCTGTCAAATCATGCCTCAAGTCAATTTAAATTAAATACTTTACTGAGCAGTCACTGAACACTGCATAGAAAAAAGGAAAACACAACACTCAGGACATGAAGCGGTAGAAATAAATGTTTATTTAGGCTAAATGCATGTTGAAAAACTAAATACCTGGGCATTTGTAACACTTGTACATTGAAAAAAGAATTTGCAAAAAACAGAATTCCTGTGCATTTATATGTAGCACTTGTACGTAAAAATAAAGCATTAAAAATATACAAATGAAGTCCAAAGAAAAGAAGTGCATTACTCTGCCACAGCATCATACTGGGTCAGGCCACAGGACTTCATCTACATCACAGACCACATTTTCTCTGGCCAGACAACAGGGGAGAAACCCCTGGCCTGCCGTATCCATGCTCCTCTTCTTAGATTTCTGTCCGTTGTAGTGCCTCACAAACCAGTGGTCTGGCTTATATTAGTGGTGCAACGGATCACTAAACTCACGGATCGGATCGGTCCTCGGGTCAAGAGTCACGGATCGGATCATTTTTCGGATCAGCAAAAAGCAACAACGAAAAAAACAAGACAAACATACGTTTTGTCTGTTTATTAGAAACTTAAATTATTACATTTAAATGTATAAAAGCAGTGCACAAGGCATAATAGCATCTTTTTAAAATAGTTATTAAAAAAACAACTTAAACTGCAATATATAGTAATATCTCCTTCATTAAAAATATAACAATGAACCAAAAATCTATTTAAAGTGCAACATAAAAAGGCTGGTTTAAAAGACCATTAATAAAATAGAACTCAAAGGTAAACATAAGAAGACATCTTCCTTGAAGCAAGGAGAGTGAAAGAAGCTGAGCTTATAATTTCAGATTTTTTTTCAAAAATACAAGCATGTCAACATTGTCTGGAGAGAGTGTGGACCTCTTTGCAGTCACTATGTCCCCTGCTGTTGAGAACACTCTCTCTGATGGTACTGAAGATCCTGGCACAGAGAGACAGCATCTTGCCATCTTTGCAAGATAAGGGTATTTGCATTCATTGGTTTTCCACCATGTCAGTGGATCACCATCCACTGAAATGCCACCTGCTGCCTGGTAGGATGCCACCTCCTCTTTGATGAGGTCAGCAGGAGCCTTGGTGTCCATCTCTTTGCTGACAAAGGTCTCTCCAAAGAGCTCAGCCATCGCTGATTTCTTTTGTGGAGGCTCTACAGCTTGACCCTGCAGAAAAAAATACGTTGATTAATTAAACCTATTAATTATTTTAATGTTTCATAGACATGAAACATGTGGCAATAACATTTAATAGTCGCCATTATTACTGAAATGGAAAATGCATGTAGATTTACATTTATAATTTTTTGAAATAATATTCTTTTTCTTTACCTCATCAGAGTCTTCAGTACCCAGATGACTCACAATCTCAGTGATGAGGTCACTGTATGTCTTCTGACGTAGGGCAGGGTCCATGTGAGACAGGGATTTAAATCTGGGATCCAGGGCAGTAGCTCTGTGAAGGTAGTCCTTCAGAGTAGGGGGTGAAGTGTGTCTGGGCTTCAGGTCCTCTCTAATGGCAGCCTTGACATCTTGTGTGATGGTGCTGTCTTCCACACTTGGAGCCATGGATTGTAGAATCCTTGTTTTCAGCAGCAGATTCATTGACATTGATGGTGAAGTTTCAGTGCTCAGCAGAGATGTGACAGTTTTGAGGGGTTTAAGCACCTAGAGGACCTCTTCTGCAACTCTCACATCATCAGCAGACAGGGTGATGATGTTTTCTTTCTTCAGGGTTTTCTCAATGCAGAGTATATAGCTGCCTGCTGCTCCAGATAACGCTCCACCATATCATAGGTGGAGTTCCACCTTGTTGGGACATCGTGTATGAGCTTGTTATTGGGCAGCTGTAACATGTCTTGCTTTGTCTTAAGCACATGAGCAGCTGTTGTGCTTCGGTGGAAGTAGGAAACCACCGTTCTGATTCTCCCAAGGAGGCGGTCCATCTTATTGACTGAGATTCCTTTTCGCGATGCCAAAGCTCCCTATCTGTGGGCCCAGTCCTGCCGCATTCACTGTATTTATTAGATTTTTTGCATTATCAGTTGTTACTGGGATATTAGCGCTGGGCCTCCCTATCTTCCATTCTTCCACTGCTTGTGTCAGTACCTGCACAAGATGAATGCCTGTGTGACTCTCGTAGAGGGGGCGTGTCTGCAGCACTGGACTTCTCATCTCCAAGTCTGCTATGATAAAGTGAGCGGTTATCGTCACATAGCTCTCAGTTCCCCTGGACGTCCACCCGTCTGTTGTGAGCGCAATAGCCGACGCTCGGGACAATTCATCCACAACTTTTTTCTTCTCCAGCTCGTAAAGATCTGGCACTATCTTTTCACTGAAGTGTGTACGCGATGGGATGTCATAACGTGGCTCAAGCACTTTTAGCATGTGTTTAAAGCCCTCGTTTTGCACAACTGAATATGACCTCATGTCTGCAGCTATAAACACACCGATAGCGTTTAATAGCTTTAGCCCGGTCGGTTTGCGCAGGGAGAGGCTGCTTAAATGCTGCGGTGATGAACGGTTGTTGGCTAGCCTTTGCTTTATCTCCGGTCAGCAAAACACCCGGGTGGTGTCGCTGCAATTGTATGGACATGGTCGATGTGTTTCCACTGGCATAAGGCATTCTTATGCCACAGTGCCTACACACCATCGCAGTTTTGTCCTCTGACCTCTTTCCTTCCTTGTCATATTTGACAGGGAAACCAATACCATACAGCAGATTTAAGTGTCGCGGGGCGTTCAAGCTCCTCCTTTCCTCCGCTTGCCACAAGCTGTGTGTGGACGGAGCACAACTTTTTTTTTTTTTTTCAGAAATCGATCCACAGGTCACGTGTGTACCGAACCGATGACGTCGATCCGAATGGATCACGGATCAATGATGATCCGTTGAACCACTAGCTTATATGTACCCTCACATCATTAGCCACAAGTGTGATCAATTTTGTGACACCTGAGCTTTAAGTGTGTTTAACTTTTGCCACCTGTGCTCACCATTATGCAACACAGGTGCATCACAATGACAATGTGTTGACAAGATGTGTCAAAACAGGTGGAAAGTGCTTATGGTTTTGCCAAGAGTGACAGATTCAATAAGTGGGTTCAGGCAACTGAGAATTTGGTTCAGACAATAGAGTTTAATGTTTTAGCAATTGAGAAAAACTATAATATCAGGAGATTTAAATCATGTCAGCCTCTCCTCTCATCTGATTGGATTTACACAGTTTAACTGCCCTACCAGAGAGAATAAAACCCTAGACCTCCTGTATGCCAATGTCAAAGAAGCTTACAGAGCTACTGCCTTACCACCACTGGGCAGGTCAGATCATAACCTGGTTTATCTGCAGACCTGTTACAAACCTTGTGTGCTGAGACAGCCTGCAACTAAAGTCAAAATCAGAAAATGGACTCCTCAAGCTAGTGAAGCTCTAAGGGACTGCTTTGAATCAACAGACTGGAATGTGCTTCTGGAAACAGATGAGGACAGTATGAACATTGACAGACAGCTTGATTGTTTTACTGAATACATCAGCTTCTATAGAGACACAGTCATACCTGCAAAGACTGCCTGTTCTATGGAAAACATCCTGTATTGTACTGGTACCGAAAATCAAATGTCCGGCTGAACTAAATGACTACAGACCTATTGCTCTAACCTCACACATCATGAAAACTCTGGAGCGGCTGGTTTTATGTCTACTGAGGCTTGAGGTCAAAGACAAACTCGATTCCTTGCAGTTTGCTTACAAAGAACACATTGGAGTGGATGATGCCATCCTCTTCATGCTTCACTGTGCCCTGTCTCTGGAAGAACCTGGAGTTTATGTGAGAATCATGTTCTTTGATTTTTCAAATGCATTCAACTCCATCCAACCCACCATCCTCAAAGACAAGCTCACAGAAATGGGAGTGAATCCTTCCTGTGTTTCATGGATCACAGATTACCTGACAGGAAGGCCACAGTTTGTCAGGCTGGGGAACTGTGTTTGTGGGACATTAATGAGTAGTACTGGGGCTCCACAAGGAACAGTCCTGGCTCCATTCCTGTTCACACTGTATACATGTGACTTCAAATACAGGACTGAGTCCTGCCACATTCAGAAATACTCTGATGACACTGCGTGGCATGTATCAGAAATGGACATGAAGCTGAATACAGAGATCTGATAAATGCCTTCAGTGACTGGAGTCACAAAAACGGCCTACTCCTCAACGCCTCAAAGACAAAGGAAATTATCATAGGTTTTTGAGGTGGTGGTGACATCATACACTGCTCAAAAAATAAAGGGAACACTAAAGTAACACATTGTAGATCTGAATGAATGAAATATTTTTTATTAAATACTTTGTTCTTTCCATAGTTGAATGTGCTGACAACTAAATCACACAAAAAATATCAATGAAAATTAAATGTATCAACCCATGGAGGTCTGGATTTTGAGTTATACTCAAAATTAAAGTGGAAAAACACACTACAGGCTGATCCCTGATCCTGAGACAAGCAGGTCTCCGAGGTGTTAGATTCCGCGAGCAAAAAGCAGCAGGTGACCAGCTCTTCTTCTTTTTGGGTCGATGAAAAGTCACTTGCTTAAAATGATGGCTCTTGTTCTAGTTTAGCAGGCGTTTGCCGAGTAATAGCCAAACTGGTGTTGACTGGAGAGCCACCGCAAAATTTAGAAAAAACGGAAAACTGCTTTTAATTACGGTCATGCTTGTCAAAAGTTACAGCTCAAAGAAAGAATAAATTCAGGCTTGCGTTGAGAGTGAACAAAAATATCTAACTCAAATTACAAAAATGAAAGGACAACTGGTTACCAGAGACCCAACTCTGGAACAAAGGGACTTCAGAAGATAAAGAAAAGACGCGTCTAGAGAGGAAAAATTGAGATGCTCGGCAGCATTTTCGGAGCAAGTCAGAGGAAGAAAGAGAGTGAGAGGACGGACAAAGGGCGCTGTCCGTTTTCATCAAGTTGTGAGGCCTGGAGGCGTGGATAGAATACTTTGGCGCGATTCTTAATGATTTGATGACTCTCCCTTTGTCTTCAGGAGAAAGGGGAGATGATGATTATTACAACAAACTAAAACACATGGTATTAAATGCGCAAACGTGATCTGTTTATTCCTCACAGCAATCCCATCATATTTATACAAGCTAGCAAATCCGTGAATTATTTATTATAATTTATTACTATATATTTTTCTAGATACTAAAAATATGTCAGGGAAGATATGGTAACATGTCATACATACGGTAATGAATAGCATAAGTTTCACATGCTTAATGGGAAATAAATTCAAAGGTTAATGACATTCATTCCGAAATCATCGTATCCTCCGTCAGTAGGGGGCACTGTGGGACTGAAGAGGAAATTGGATTAAACCAGGAATTTAATAAGTTTGCTTCTAATCTATATAAAAATGTGAATTTTGAATATGTTATAGATGAAGTCCTTACTGTAACTTTGGTAAACATGAAAACACAAAATACATCTCAGAAATGTGAATTTTGAGTATGTTTTGTTTCATTTAAAAGTTGGTACCAGTCTCAAACCAGTTCTCCATGTGGGTCGTAAAATTTCACGAACAGTTCTTATCAGATCCTGCTAAACGGAGGCAACATGGCATTCCTGGGGGAAGGAAGGTTAGGCCTGGATAAGTGTTGATTAAAAGAAAACATTCACAGCATAAAGAGGAAAGCCATTGTCTTTCAAATGGTTCTTCCAAGGTGTTAATAATAATACATTTTATTTAAAGGCGCCTTTCAAGACACTCAAGGTCAACATACAGAGGAAACGGAATAAAAATGGATTCAAATACACAGTTTAAAACATAAGAATTTAAAAGAAGAAAATTTAGCAATTTTAAAACCAAAGGAGGACTAGAGGTCAAAGTGAGTAAGCTTTGAACAGGTGGATTTTGAGAGTGGATTTGAAAATGTGTAGTGTGTTGATGTTTCTGATATCAGGTGGGAGGGAGTTCCAGAGGCGGGGAGCAGCGCGACTGAAGGCTCTGGAGCCCATGATGGTCATGCAGGCAGGGGAGATGGTGAGACTGAGAGAAGAAGATGATCTAAGAGTCCGGCTGGGCGTGTTTATATGGAGTAGATCAGTGAGGTACGGAGGGGCGAGGTTATGGAGGGCCTTGAAGGTTAGCAGAATGGTTTTATAGATGATACGGTGAGTGTTTGGAAGCCAGTGAAGCTGTTGGAGAACTAGGGTGATGTGGTGGAAAGAGGGTGTCCTGGTAATAATTCGGGCTGATGCATTTTGGACCAGTTGGAGTTTATGGAGGGACTTGAGTGGAAGACCAGAGAGAAGTGAATTACAATAGTCTAGGCGGGAGGTGACGAGAGTGGACCAGGATGGCGGTGCTGACAGGAGTGAGGGAGGGACAGAGGCGATTCATGTTACGGAGATGAAAGTATGCAGATCGGGTGATGATGTTGATGTGAGTTTGAAATGACAGAGTGCCATCGAGGACGACACCCAGACTCTTGACCTGCGGGGAGGGAGAAAAGGTGGAGTTGTCAATGGTGATGGTGAAACTATTGGTTTTAGTGAGGACTGATTTGGAGCCAATGAGGAGGACCTCAGTTTTGTCGCTTTTCAATTTGAGGAAGTTGGAAGAGAACCAGGATTTGATTTCCTGGAGACAGACACAGAGGGAGGTGGGGGGGAGGGTGGAAGTGGGTTTGGAGGAGAGGTAGAGCTGGGTGTCGTCTGCATTGTAATGAAACTGAATGTTATATTTCCGGAATATATGGCCAAGGGGAAGAAGATAAATGATGAAGAGGATGGACCAAGAGCAGAGCCTTGGGGAACACCGGAGGAGAGGGGAGATGAATGGGATGTGAATGTTTTTAACTGAATGAACTGAGTGCAGCCAGAGAGATATGATGTAAACCAGTCCAGGGGTGTGCCAGATAAACCAATAGATGCCAATCTATGGAGGAGGATGGTATGAGAGATGGTGTCAAAAGCTGCACTCAGGTCTAGAAGGATGAGGATGGATAGAAGTCCTGAGTCTGCTGCCATCAGGAGGTCGTTGGTTATTTTAAGTAGAGCTGTTTCTGTGCTGTGGTGGGGATGAAAACCACATTGGAATTGCTCAGAGGCTGTTATTGGAGAGGTGAGAGTGGATTTGGGTAGGGCTGAGTACCGAACTTCGGTTCTTTAATGGCACCGACCGAAATGTTTCGGTAGTAATGAGTATCAAAATAAGCCTCGTCTTTCGGTTCCATGTTCCGGTACTTATCACCTGATTAATAAAGCAAACCTGTGATTGGCTGTAACATTACATGTGATTGTGGCAAGCCAGAAAAAAACATGCTGCCCATTCACAGACAGGTTTCATATTAGGTACATTGAATTTACTGTAGTCGTGTAGCGTGTCGTCGAAGCAAGAGTACCTGGCTGCAGCAGGAGGTCCCTCTCCGTCGAAGTGGGAAAAGATGCCTCTGAGGTCTAAAACGTGGCTCTACTTTTGTAAAATGGACGCCAATAGTGCGCGGTGCAGTATATGCCAAAGCGGGTGGTAAACTCCATCTAAGGCTAAATACCGGCACGAGACCGATAGTCAGCAAGTACCTTAAGGGAAAGTTGAAAAGAACTTTGAAGAGAGAGTTCAAGAGGGCGTGAAACCGTTAAGAGGTAAACGGGTGGGGTCCGCGCAGTCCGCCCGGGGGATTCAACTCGGCGGGCCAGGGGCGGCCGCTCGGTTCGGGAGGATCCCCTCACGGGACCTCTCCCCGGGTACGGGCCGTCCCCCGCCGGGCGCACTTCCTCTGCGGCGGTGCGCCGCAACCGGCTCCGGGTCGGCCAGAAAGGGTCCGGGCGCGAAGGTGGCTCAGTATGTACTGAACTGTACATTGCTTGCAAATGTTCGTTTGCACTGGAAATCACTGGAAAATTAAACTCAAGATGTGAAAAGTAATGTGTAATGCAATTTTCATTCTGTTAGAGTATATATTGTAAAACTGGTATCGAAAAAAGTATCGTTTAGGAACCGGTATCGAAGTGAAGGTATCGGAATTGGTACCGGTATCGAAACTTTTAGATTGATACCCAGCCCTAGATTTGGGATACAACTGTTTTCTCCAGGATTTTTGAGAGGAATGGGAGGTTGTAAATGGGACAAAGGTTATTGAAGTTGTTGGGGTCTGAACCAGGTTTTTTGAGAATTGGAGTTATTGCAGCGGATTTCAGAGGCGATGGAACAGAACCAGAAGTGAGGGAGGAGTGGATGATGGCAGTGATCAGAGGTGACAGGGAGAGGAGACAGGCTTTGATCAGAGGTGTTGGGAGAGGGTCAAGTTGACAGGTGGATGTTTTAGATTTTCTGATTAGTTCACATATTTCAGCAGAGGAGGGAAGGTGGAAAAGTGAGAGTGGCTGAGAGAAAGAAACTAAGGGATCAAAGGGGGAGGAGGAGGTGTAAGAGGTCAGTTGCTGGTGGATATTATCAATTTTTGCAGTGAAAAAGTTCACGAGTGAATTACAGTAGCTGTTGGAGTAGAAGTGAGGGGGGAAGGTGTCTGGTGGGCGCAAGGAGTTATTAAAGTGAAAACAGAGTCCGGGTGTTCCCATCACCTGCACTGATGAGACCTGCATAATATTGTGATTTGGCTGTGTTAATGGAGTCTTTGTAGTGAAAAACATGGTGATGGTACATTTCCTTATGTATAGTTAAACCAGTTTTATTGTCGCTCCAGTTGCCGACCTTTGGCGTTGAGGAGGCGGAGTTGGGGTGTAAACCAGGGAGCAGAGTGAGTGAAGAACACGGTTCTAGTTTTTATGGGGGCAAGTGAGTCCAACAGAGTATGGAGACTGTTATTGCAGTGGGAAACCAGTTCATCAGTAGTAGAGGTGGTGCTGTTGGTGGGGAGTGCTTTGATGTCCAAAGTGAGAGATGTTGTAACCCAACAATCTCTCATGTCCAACCCATGTCCTTGATGTTACGAAATGACATTGTACGTGAAGGTTTGGTTGTGGAGATGATCAGTTTTAGATTGAATGAGATAAAAAAAATGGTCAGAGATGGGGAGATATGTGGAAGAGCAGTTAGAGGGGGATACACCGGAGCAACAGACCAGGTCAAGGATATGACCTTTGGAATGGGTGGGGAAATGTATATGTTGTTGAAAGCCGAAACTGTCCAGGCATGATGAGAAATCCATAGTGAGAGAATGATTCATATTGTCCATGTGAATGTTGAAATCACCGAGCAGAATGACATTGGGGGAGAGGGTGCAGAGGTGGGTGAGAAGGGAAGAAAATTCATCAATGAAGTCCTTGTTGTGTTTGGGTGGGTGGTAAACTGTGGCTATTAGAGTCGGTTTAGGTCCAATCACCTGAAATATCACTGATTTGAGTGATGAGTATGTCGGGGCTGAGAGAGGCAGAACTCTCCGCTTCTCGCGATGAATTATCGCGAGACCTCCTCCCCGACCGGTGAGACGGGGCTGACAGAGGTAAACACCCCCAGGTGGTGTAGACTCACTCAGCTGGGAAAAGTCATTGGGTTGCTGCCATGTCTCTGTTAAGCACAGAAAATCCAGTTTACGGTCGAGGAGGAGATCCCGAAGAAAAAGACCTTTACCGGAGAGCGATCAGATGTTAAATAGTCCGACGTTGACATTGCTGCGGTCGGAGGTTGTGCTAACGTTAGCCGACCTGGCTAGGCTGGCCAGAAAGTCTGGGGATGAAGAGATCCTGGTGGTACAATCCCATCAGTCCCAGCTCTGCTTTGCTTTTCACGGTGATCGACAGATTTTACTACCCAATATTCTAAAACTACCGTGCAGAAAGCTGAAAACTATCGGCCTAAGAAAATAGTTTTGTTGACATTGTGAGTGTGCTGTTGACACATTTCTAGGTTTCTAATGACAAAGCTGCTCGCATGTCTGCAGATTCTTGATCTTGTTTCAGCCTCATGTCCAACTACATGGAATTGAGACTTTAAGGTTCAATTTTTTTCATGATTGCTCTTCCATCACTGCCTCTGTTTCTATCTTTGTCTTTTGCTACAGAAATGTAAAGACAGCAATGGAGTGAGATGTTGGACCTCTGAGGAGGATAAGGATGGTTCGGCAACAGCAAAAAGAGATGAATCACTCAGTTGTGAGCAATGTGGCAAGACTTTTATCACAGCAACAAAGCTAAGAATTCACAAATGTATTCACACTGTGGATAAACCATTCAGCTGTGATCAGTGTGGAAAGGCTTTTACTCAGAAGAGTAATCTAACAAGTCATCAACTCATTCACAGTGAAGTTAAACCATTCAGCTGTGATCAGTGTGGAAAGGCTTTTTCTAAGAAGTGTAATCTAACAAGTCATCAACTCATTCACAGTGAAGTTAAACCATTCAGCTGTGATCAGTGTGGAAAGGCTTTTACTAAGGAGAGTCACTTAAAAAGCCATCAATTCATTCACAGTGGAGTTAAACCATTCAGCTGTGATCAGTGTGGAAAGGCTTTTACTCACAATAGTACGTTAAGAGATCATCAACTCATTCACAGTGGCGTGAAACCATTCAGCTGTAATCAGTGTGGAAAGGTTTTTACTCAGCTGCGCTATTTAAAATCCCACCAACTCATTCACAGTGAAGTTAAACCGTTCAGCTGTGATCAATGTGGAAAGACTTTTACTCACAAGAGAACGTTAAGAGATCATCAACTCATTCACAGTGGAGTGAAACCATTCAGCTGTAATCAGTGTGGAAAGGCTTTTACTCACAAGAGTCACTTAATAAGCCATCAACTCATTCACAGTGGAGTTAAACCATTCAGCTGTGATCAGTGTGGAAAGGCTTTTACTCAGAACAGTAATCTAACAAGACATCAACTCATTCACAGTGGAGTTAAACCATTCAACTGTGATCAGTGTGTGAAAACCTTTACTCAGCATGAACAGTTGTTGATCCATCAATGCCCCCATTCTAGTAGAAAGCGGTACCACTGTGACTCCTGTGAAAAAGCTTTCAACGACCAGCAGAGCTTAAAACGTCACCAACGCATCCACACTGGACATGATGTGTATGCATGTGATTACTGTGGTGAACCATTTGTACGGTACTCAGAGTTAAAAGCTCATGAAGTGACCCACACTGGGGTTAAACCATACGTTTGTGACCAGTGTGGGAAACGCTACAGCTACATTGCACACCTCAAAGTTCACCAACGTGTCCACACTGGGGAGAGACCATACAGATGTGACGAGTGTAAGAAGACTTTTACAACTTTGTATTCCCTGAAACAACACCAGCAGATCCACACCAGAAAGAAAGCATTCAATCAGTGTCACAGTGAGGTATGTAAAGACTGGTCTCAGTCACAGTGTACACACAATTGTGTATTGGATAATTTTGGCTATTGCTGCAAAATTGTTTCAAAACTGTTTTGAACAACTGTGGTCAGTTGAATTCTGTTAACACATTATCAGCTATCGTTCAGTCTAACCTGTATTCGTTTTGACCATAGACTGTATATATAGTGGACGTAGCATCTGGCTCCAGAATTGAAGCCAACCTGGAAGTGTCAAAAACTTGCAATATCACGCCGTCTGCTAGGGTTGGCTCCAAAAAGCTTTTTCTCCATAGACCCCAATTCATTTTTGGAAAAAATAAAATTTGATAGACTAATTTTCTACAGCTCAGGATTTTTTTCCCGTTAGTTTTCATGGTCAGAATGAGAGATTAGGTGGCCGATCTTAAAATAAATCAATACTGAATTTTAAATAAATCGTTAAATTTGGCGGAGCCAGGGGGCGTGGCTATACTTGATAGACAGCAACAGAAGCCTCTGCGGTAAAATGTGGGCGGGATAAGAGAGTCCTCAGCCAATCCTGCCCCTAGTTGCTCTCCGGTCCAGTCTGTTTGATGAGGCTTTTTACGTCACTGGCTCCAAAAAATCCAAAACTGCGACCAGGAAGTAGCAAAATCCGGGCTTCATTTTCTCGGCGTTGAAACCAACGGGTGACGTCACGGTTAGTTTACGCCTGGTTTTGACAGTAATCTGGTCCAGGTTAATCTGGAGATGTAGGTTAGATTAGGAATTCTGACGTAATCAGACAACTGAATGTTAAATTCCAACATGTAAAAGTGTCTTCAGATGTCATTTGGGGTGCTCTCTATCTCAGGCAAGGCATCAGTTCTTCAATGCTGCAGGAAACACTGACGTTCTCTGTGTTTGTGTGTTTGTTTTCCAAGCAGAACGGAACAGATGGACAAAACTCTCAGACTTGTCAGCACTCTGCCAATGGTGAACAGTGCTGCTTTGACCAGTCTGGACCAACGTCCAACCAACAAGGAACCCTACAATGACACCAGCGTATGCACACTGGACACAGACTGAACCCCTGCCAAGAAGATTTCACAATGCAGGGTTCAGTAAAAGTTCATGAAGTCCTCCACAAACTTAAAGTCCTTGAGATCCGGCTTCACAGAATTCAGGTCTAATTTCTTGTTTAGTGTCTTTGTTGCTTCGTTGCAAAATCCATTAAGAGGAAAGCTGTCGTTAACAGAAGTGACTGGTAAATTAATTAAACCATTCAAAGTGGTTACTCAGTTAAATGAATTATCAGTGGTAGAGGGATAGCAGGGTTCTCACCAGGATTTTTTTCAGCATAACGGCAGGTCCTCCCGCATGCACAATAGCCTTCATTAAATCTCCCGAGCGGCCGGCCCAGATGTCAGCCAATGGGCGTCACGCAGATACTCCAAATGCTCATGATTTAGGTCACTATTCACCATACATGGCATTGTAACCCCGAGATTGGAAGCGACTCTTAATTTTAGACAGGAACGGGTCAATCGACAGGAAAGTACGGCTGAGGTGGGGAGACATAAATTAACCTCGATAGGCACCCAGTCGATAAAAACTCTTTCACAGCGCCAACTGCCCCAACAAAGAAGTTTTCTCACATAAATATGGAAATATTACGCAAGCAAATGTGCTCAAAACACAATATCACAACTTGAAAGGCAGCGTAGTGGCCCTAATCACAGCGTAATCTTTTAAACTGACAGCGTAACGGCCCATTACGCTGAAATGCGCTGGCAAGAACCCTGGGATAGACGTCTGGATGGAGGCAGTGAGCAGCAGGGCGAATTTCCTCAAATACCAGCTTAATGGTTCCTCAGATCCCTCTGGGCTGCAGGAACCCGTTAGATGCAGAACTGGTTCAGTGATTCTCTGATGATTAATCATAATTAATTTAGGAGATTACTGGCTGTAGGAGTCTCTTTCATCTCAGGACAGTGATGAAGAATCTCTAATATTGAACAAGTAGATCAACTAATCTCTGATTATGTGCGAGTTTAAATATAAAAACATGAAGTGTTCTATGAAAAGTCCAATCTTTGAAAGCTGACATGTAGTTTAGAATCATTTCTTTGTAAATTAGCTGCATCCAGTCATTACCATGACATTGGCATCATGGAACCATGACCACATGTATGTGTCTGGAGATAGTGGCATTTTTATAACGGCACATTTTCATGCTTTGACAGATACAGTGAGGGGAAAAAAGTTTTCAGACACCCTGAAAATTTTTATACAATCTTAAATATTATCTTGAAATATTTGTTGCAAAGTCTTTTTTTGTGTTTCTAAGGGTGTGGCTGCATCAGACAGACACAAATACTAATGATATTTTTGTTGTTTGTTGTTTACAAGAAAAACTAACAAAACTAAATTCTACCAAATTTCCCATTTTATGCAACCAGTCAATTTTCAGTTTTTAATGTCTTTTTTTAAGGATGTGTTTAGTTTTATGATTGTACTAAAATAAATGACTCTTGAAGACCTCAAAGTGATTCTTAATGCAGTATTTCACAAATGTATGGGATGTCCAAAAACTTGTTCCACTGCTGTATTTATCAGCAATCAGGGGCCTGTTTCACGAAGGAAACAGGATCAATACGTAAGTTTAAATGTAGTCCTTTGTAATCGTAATAATATTACAGGGAATAACTGTCTGAATGGTAGAATAGTAAGTTATTTCATTTAGGGGAAATCCCGACGGGGCAGCAGCTTAAGATGAAATATAAAAACATTGTTCAAACAGGTCAGACCTCGGCATTATCTCATGGAGGTCCTTCATGTTGATCATGTTTTACATTGTAAAGTAGCCTAAATATTAAGTGGCTGTTTGACTGTGCAGTTGTTTTATCCACATAGCCTAAATGTCTGCATCCATATCATGTCCTGTTAAATAATTAAGACTAAACTAACATAGACTTCTGCTCAGCCAACAGAAAGAAAGCAGATGTCTGTAAAACGGAGGTATAAAAGGTCGTGTGTGTGTGTGTGTGTGTGTGTGTGTGTGTGTGTGTGTGTGTGTGTGTGTGTGTGTGTGTGTGTGTGTGTGTGTGTGTGTGTGTGTGTGTGTGTGTGTGTGTGTGTGTGTGTGTGTGTGTGTGTGTGTGTGTGTGTGTGTGTGTGTGTTTAGTTCTCTTTTGTGTCTTTTTTTTGTCTTTTGGCCCCTTCACACCACAACAGACCTTGTAATTGTAAGTTGGCAACACTCCAAAGATTTATCCAAATGGTAGTTTAAGTTTACTGAAACATGTCACTGATCTACAGGGCCGGACTGGGAAAGAAATTCAGGCCGGGAGATTTCCAATCAGTCAGGCCACTTTCGCCACCGCAAGGCTTGTGTCACGTGGGATAATGCACCAAAATTTTGTTTTTTCCTTACAAAAATATGCCTTTTACAGTTATGTTATAGCAATTGCAACACTACTAAACAGACAGTAAGTCTATTAAACACAACCATAACGACAGCTCCATACAGTCCAGTACTTTTCTCTTCTGTAATCTCTTCACTACCCTCACCAATTTTTCCAATGTTTTCCTTTTCCTATTATTTATATAACGTGGAATTAAAAATATATATATTATTTTGTCAGCAAATCATTTAGATGTCAGCTGGTCATAGCTAATAGTATATGCAAACACCAATGTTCATTTTAGAACTGAAAATTGTAAGTCAACTGCCTATCCTACCGGAAGAGGGGGTCTCAAACGTTTTCAGGCTTCCTGCAACCCACCTGACACCTGTGGAGCTTATTTGGGTCAGACATTTTTATTATATTTTGGCCTTTGAAGTCTGATGATGCATTTGTGAGAAGAACCGACCGTTTGTAAACTTACTTGAAGTAAGGGTGCTCCATAATCAGGGCTGCACATAAGTGGTCCGCATGCGCGCTTGCGTACTGAACGTGGGCTTCAAAGGTTTTCATACGTACCGTTTTGCGTACCGATGGCTCTAACCATGAGGAAAAGCACTTCTCAAAATGTCAGAGGCAGGCCCCGTAATTATTTTCGTGTTCCTCCACCCCCTTCACAAAAAATCCGACAGAGTCGTCACCGGAGCCACCGGAAAAAGAGCTTGCTTTTTTTTCGGTGGCATCAGAGCCGTCGGTACGCAAAGCCTTTGAAGCCCAGCGCATTCGTCAACGTTCAGTACGCAAGTGCGCATGTGGACCACTTATGTGCAGCCCTGTCCATAATCTTCGCTCCGTCCACTCTCTCGCCTCACTCTCATATCACCGCTCTGCAGTGAATGCTTCCGTTCTCACTATGAAGGGGCGGGCCATAAAGCAACTAACCAATCATGGCAGATCTGTAAATTGAAATACTGGAGCACAAGTTAGAGGTGGTGATGGTCACAGGTGAATTATGTTAACTACTGGAACATGAACTGAACTATCTTTTATTTGTAGGAAATAAAGAAGAGCAAATGAAATGTGTATCATGTCTTTATTTGCTGTGGTGGTTATGATGGTGACTTAAACTCTAAAGTGATTATTGCATACGGTGTCTCTGACTGCTCTGCTGTCCTGGATAGCTGCAGGTGGATGGGCTCATCATCTGGGTCTTCAGTTTGTAGGGCAGGGTGTTGCTCTCCTCTAATAGTGGTAATATTATGAAGAACAACACATGCCACAGTAATATCACAGGCCCTCTCAGGGGTCACCCTGAGGAGATGTAGGCTCTGGAAACGGGCTTTCAGCAGGCCTATGGTCATCTCCACCCGGGCTCTGGTCCTGCAGTGAGTCCGGTTGAAGTTCTGTTGGGGGCCTGGTTCAGGGTCAGGGTATGAGGTCATCAGCCTGGGTTGGCATGGTAACCCCTGTCACCCAGCAGAAGGCCATCAAACTCTCCTGTAATGTATAGTGGATACATCAGAGTATATTAAAGGAGGGAGACAAGAAAATTCTATTGTGAAAATCTTTATGCTGCTGACCACGCTGCAGACTGTTGTTCAGGTTAAACTCTCCATAAATCCTGGAGTCATGAACAGACCCAGACCACGTGGCCTCCACATTAGAAATGATGTATGCAGCATCACATATGATCTGGACAGTGCAGAGAATGACAGATGTTGAACTATGATGCAGTCTTTAACATTTAGAAACAGTAGTCAGTCTACCTGTAGCCTACCTGCACATTTATGCTGTGAATGGACTTCCTGTTCATGATGTGAGGGAGCTGTGATGGGGATGTGTGTGCATCTATGCAGCCAATCACACTGGGAAATCCTAAAAGAAATTAAAATGACTGATCCCAGTCTGAGGCTGCAGCACAATGTCATGAAGAGAATATGATTTAAAATGAATTTAACAGATCTCTACATCATTCACCTGCAATCCTGTGGATCCTCCTTGATGTTCTGACAGGTTTATGTCCACAATGATGAGTAAAAGCCGTTTCAGAGCCAGGAAAACTTTACTGACTGTCCTCCATACAGTTGCCTTACTCTGCATCTCTGACATCATATAAAAACTTCCATTTGCAAAGAACCGCAGCGCAACACACAATATCTGCTGGATGTGAGAGCATGACTGGTTGGTAATGTAAATGTAAGGACGGATTAGGTTGTTTATGTAGATTATGGACTTGAAACGATTACGAAACGGTGCCGCTCAAACCGATAATTGTCCGGAAATGCGAGAACATTTATGCTCGGTCTGATAACAATCTACTGACGAATATTTAATTATCTGTGCAGTAATGGTAAATGGTCTGTATATAGCGCTTTTCCACCTGCAAGGTATCCAAAGCACTTTACATGATATGTCACATTCACCCATTCACACACTGATGGCGGAAGCTGGCATGCAAGGCGCTAACCACAACCCATCAGGAGCAATTAGGGGTTTAGTGTCTTGCTCAGGGACACCTCGACATGAGCACAACAGGCCGAGGATCGAACTGGCAACCCTCCGGTTGCAAGACGGCCACTCTACCCACTGAACCATGCCACCCCTAATGCTGCTCCTTTATCCACTGGATCGTTAATAAAAGCTGTTCTACGCCAAAACTCGCTCGCTTACTGACTGAATGAATGAGGAAATGAAACAGCGTGTGGCTGAAAGTGGGCGGAGACAGAGAGAAACTCGAGGTTTTCTGAGATAAACCTGCTGGTGACCAGGTTAGAGTCATAGAGTCTGTTACTGCGGTAACTGACCGAGAGTTTAAGTTACTGTGAAACAGGCTCGAGTTACCCCTCTGTCTCAGGGTTAAGTTACCTCGCTTCGTAAAACGGAAAACTCTGAGTTTCCCTCATTTCAGGGTTAAGAAACTCAGAGTTTTCAGTGAACCTGCTTCGTGAAACAGGCCCCTGGAAGGAGCAGCTTCATATCTGGAAAAAAGATTCACAATCAACGGTTTGTTTAACAGAAGAGATCATCTTAGTTCAAAGTGGCACCAAATCCATGTCATGTTTGGGTCGTATGTTGGCCTTTAACTTTGAGCAGGTGTGTTATTATTTACAGTGTTTATGGTAGAATGTGGCCGTTTTAATGGCAGATCACATGGAAGTAACATGAGCCACTTTGAAATAGTGAGTATGCACAGGGAGAACATGCAAACTCCATGCAGAAAGATCCCAGGCCCAGGCCGGGATTTGAACCGAGGATCTTCTTGCTGCAAGGCAAAAGTGCTAACCACTACTCCACTGTGCAGCCCATCATTAAATATGTTAGATTATATTTTTAATCTATTTTGTGTACTTGATGATGAAAAACATTTCATAAAAGAAACCTTAATAAAGTTGCCTTTTAATGTTTTGACCCTCCTGTTGTCCTCATTTACAGGCACCAAAAAACATTGTTTCCTTGTCTAAAAAATAAAAAATAAAAAAATTCAGCCAAAAAAAATTCCCCAAAATTCTGAAAATTTGCAAAACCTTCAGGAAAAAAAGTCCAGTAATTTCTTAAAAGCTTTCTTCTCAAAAATCCCTCAAATTTGGCAAGAAAATTGTTGTAAATATTTTCAAAAAAATAAGTAAAAATCTTTCAAAAAAAAATCTGAAATATATCAAAAGTGACTACATATATTTCAGTAAAACTTCTAATATTTTCTTTAAGAACATTCACATAAAAATCCACCAAAATCCAGTGAATTTCACTGGATTTTGGTTGATTTTTTTGTGAAAGTTCTTTAGAAATATTTTTAACTTTTTATTTCCACCTAAAAATGTTCAAAGATTTCCCAAAAATGTTGAAAACGTGGACATCAGAAGTTTCACTGTGAAAAAATATATTTTTTCCCACATTTTCAAACTTTAAAATGAGTCAATTTTGACCCAGAGGACAGGGTGAATTTGTCATGTGAGAAGTTGAGTGCAAGTTAATTTTTTTTATGAAGTTAAAATGTATTTTTTAGTCGTTTTCTAATTCAGCAGGATTAAGGACTGTGCAGAGACCTGTAGGGGGCAGTAACCAGCACCTACTATGATGTTCTCCACGAGCTTGAAGCAGAGGGATTCCTCAGCATGGCCACATGAACACACCGAGGCTGAATCCCAAACTGCCCCCTACACACTCCCCATCCACTACCGAGTGTCACTCCAAAAGAAGTCACACTCGCAGCTGTGAAGGGCACTTTAATTGAAGGGGGAGGGTGTTAGGGTTGAACTTGTAAATACATTTATCATAATCAAGCCCGAGGGCATTAACTGACTGTACGTAGTGTTTTTATATGATAATTTTAACAAAATACCCACCCACCCACCCCCACACCCACACCCACACACACACACACACACACACACACACACACCTTGCTCTCCTAGTTTCCACACCTTAGTACTTTTCCACTCTCTCAGCTTAGCACACCCACTTGTGTAACTTGAGCGTATGCAGCCATGTATTCACCTCTGCTTGTGTATAAACAAACCATGTATGGGAACAGTCCTTTGTAGCTTTGCACTAATGTGTCTCGTTACACTGTGCCGTTACCCCTTGCAAGTGAAACTACTGTCTCCGTGTGTTTTCTGATCTGGTGAAGATCTTCTTATGTTATGTGGGAGCTCTTAGCGGAGTTTCTCTCTGACAGAGGGTATCAATACAATCATCAGGAATGGGACGCCCTGTCGCCTCACCGGAAAAGACGCCTACTGTGCATGGCTGTAGCGCCGTGGTACATAGAGGGAATCATGTGCTGTGCGGAGCCGCACAAGTTGTTCTGTTTTCTCCACCGTCCCTGTAAAAGCAGACAATCAGCAGGCAATGACGTAGGGGCTACATTCTGCTTCAAATAATTTGAAGTCATCCCACTTTTTCCAGTTCTATTATCTGGCATTTCAAATCCAACAAATGAATGAATGAATGAATTCTGTCAGTTGCGTTCAAATTTTAAGGCGTCAGGGGGTGCACAATTAAATCAAACGTCAGCAGAGAAGAAGTCATTTATTTTAGAACAATCATAAAACTAAAAACATCCTAAAAAAGACATTAAAAACTGAAAATTGACTGGTTCCATCAAATGAGAAATTTGGTAGAATTTAGTTTGTTAGTTTTTCTTGTAAACAACAAACTGAAAAAATATCATTAGTATTTGTGTCTGTCTGATGCAGCCACACCCTTAGAAACACAAAAAAAGACTTTGCAACAAATATTTCAAGATAATATTTAAGATTGTGTAAATATTTTCAGGGTGTCTGAAAACTTTTTTCCCTCACTGTATCTGTCAAAGCATGAAAATGTGCCGTTATAAAAATGCCACTATCTCCAGACACATACATGTGGTCATGGTTCCATGATGCCAATGTCATGGTAATGACTGGATGCAGCTAATTTACAAAGAAATGATTCTAAACTACATGTCAGCTTTCAAAGATTGGACTTTTCATGGAACACTTCATGTTTTTATATTTAAACTCACATATAATCAGAGATTAGTTGATCTACTTGTTCAATATTAGAGATTCTTCATCACTGTCATATATATATATATATATATATATATATATATATATATATATATATATATATGGAGAGAGGGGGAGAGAGAGAGAGAGAGAGAGAGAGATATACCGGGCTTGGCAAAAGTTCTGTTAGACTTGCAAAATGAACACAAAGATTTTTTGGTGCAATAAGATAATTTTTTATTTTCCAAATATTTCAATATATGTGTCAATGATAATATTAATCAGAAATGTGGCCACCCAAAAGTTCTATCTTATGGCACCAGAAAAAACTTTGTGTTCATTTTCATGAATGTTTCATTAAGTGTAACAGAACTGCAAAGCCCGGTATATATATATATATATATATATATATATATATATATATATATACATAGAGAGCGAGAGAGAGAGAGAGATACAGAGAGTGAGATAGACATAGATTTGAATCCTAAGGCCAGTAATCTCCTAAATTAATTATGATTAATCATCAGAGAATCACTGAACCAGCTCTGCATCTAACGGGTTCCTGCAGCCCAGAGGGATCTGAGGAACAATTAAGCTGGTAAGACATTCACCCTGCTGCTCACTGCCTCCATCCAGACGTCTATCCCTCTACCACTGATAATTCATTTAACTGAGTAACCACTTTGAATGGTTTAATTAATTTACCAGTCACTTCTGTTAACGACAGCTTTCCTCTTAATGGATTTTGCAACGAAGCAACGAAGTCACTAAACAAGAAATTAGACCTGAATTCTGTGAAGCCGGATCTCAAGGACTTTAAGTTTGTGGAGGACTTCATGAACTTTTACTGAACCCTGCATGGAGAAATCTTCTTGGCGGGGGTTCAGTCTGTGTCCAGTGTGCATACGCTGGTGTCGTTGTAGGGTTCCTTGTTGGTTGGACGTTGGTCCAGACTGGTCAAAGCAGCACTGTTCACCATTGGCAGAGTGCTGACAAGTCTGAGAGTTTTGTCCATCTGTTCCGTTCTGCTTGGAAAACAAACACACAAACACAGAGAACGTCAGTGTTTCTTGCAGCATTGAAGAACTGATGCCGTGCCTGAGATAGAGAGCACCCCAAATGACATCTGAAGACACTTTTACCTGTTGGAATTTAACATTCAGTTGTCTGATTACATCAGAATTCCTAATCTAAGCTACATCCCCAGATTAACATGGACCAGATTTCTGTGTCAAAACGAATACAGGTTAGACCAGGGGTCGGCAACCCGCGGCTCCGGAGCCGCATGCGGCTCTTTCAGCCCTCTGTTTTGGCTCCCTGTAACTTTGGAAAATAAATTGTTCTGCCTTTCAGGCGTGTTTCAATGCATTTTAATATTTTATTGTGAAATTACCGCTCTTATTTTGACGTGTCACTCCACCGGATGTGCTGCTGGGGTTTTCCCCCTGCAGAGAGACAACACGGAGCTTCCGATTACCCCACGTTTCATGCCTTTATTTTTGTTTTACTCCTGGAGAAGCACCGCCTGTAGTTTCACTTCGTTTTGTACTCAAGAATGACAATTCTGTATATTAAAGCTCCACTCCAAGAAAGACACGTCTGTCTTTGAGTCAAAAGTACTCATGATAGGGTAATACACGTTACTCGCAAGAACATGGCTCGATCTCACATCCAGGCAGCAGGTCAGAGAGTCAGAGGAGTGTCGTCTTGGAAAATAGGGCAGCGACTTACCGGAGAAAAGTTATTAGCTTAAGATAAATAGATAAATAGATTTTACAAGTTAAATAGACATTCGCAAAATACTGATTTCCAGCTAACATTACGTAACATATCAGGTCCAGGAGCAAAAATGACATGAACCAAATAAGATAAATAGTGGAAGGACACAATTAAAAAATATGAATCTATCTAATTAGAGGCTTTGTAATTAATTAATCACGACTGATTAACAAAGGTATAGAGGTAAAAAAAAAAAAAAAAAAGCGATATATGCAGTGTTGCCTCAATTTAAATGTCAAAAGGATTTTGCGGCTCCCAGTGTTTTCTTTTCTGTGGGAAACGGGTCGAAATGGCTCTTTGACTGTTAAAGGTTGCCGACCCCTGGGTTAGACTGAACGATAGCTGTTAATGTCTTAACAGAATTCAACTGACCACAGTTGTTCAAAACAGTTTTGACACTATTTTGCAGCAATATCCAAAATTATCCAATACATAATTGTGTGTACACTGTGACAGAGACCAGTCTTTACATACCTCACTGTGACACTGATTGAATGCTTTATTTCTGGTGTGGATCTGCTGGTGTTGTTTCAGGGAACCCAAAGTTGTAAAAGTCTTCTTACACTCGTCACATCTGTATGGTCTCTCCCCAGTGTGGACACGTTGGTGAACTTTGAGGCTTGCAATGTAGCTGTAGCGCTTCCCACACTGGTCACAAACATATGGTTTAATCCCAGTGTGGGTCACTTCATGAGCTTTTAACTGCGAGTACAATACGAATGGTTTGCCACAGTAATCGCATGTGTACACATCATGTCCAGTGTGGATGCGTTGGTGACGTTTTAAGCTCTGTTGGGAGCTGAAAGTTTTTTCACAGGAGTCACAGTGGTACCGCTTTCTACCAGAATGGGGGCATTGATGAATCAACAACTGTTCATGTTGAGTAGAGGTTTTCACACACTGATCACAGCTGAATGGTTTAACTCCACTGTGAATGAGTTGATGACTTGTTAGATTACTCTTCTTAGTAAAAGCCTTTCCACACCGATTACAGCTGAATGGTTTAACTCCACTGTGAATGAGTTGATGACTTGTTAGATGACTCTTCATAGTAAAAGCCTTTCCACATTGATCGCAGCTGAATGGTTTAACTCCACTGTGAATGAGTTGATGGCTTTTTAACAGAGTCTTGGTAGTAAAAGCCTTTCCACACTGATCACAGTTGAATGGTTTAACTCCACTGTGAATGAGTTGATGGCTTTTTAACAGAGTCTTGGTAGTAAAAGCCTTTCCACACTGATCACAGCTGAATTGTTTAACTCTACTGTGAATGAGTTGATGACTTGTTAGATGACTCTTCATAGTAAAAGCCTTTCCACATTGATCGCAGCTGAATGGTTTAACTCCACTGTGAATGAGTTGATGGCTTTTTAACAGAGTCTTGGTAGTAAAAGCCTTTCCACACTGATCACAGTTGAATGGTTTAACTCCACTGTGAATGAGTTGATGACTTGTCAGATTACTCTTCTGAGTAAAAGCCTTTCCACACTGATCACAGCTGAATTGTTTGACTCCACTGTGAATGAGTTGATGACTTGTTAGATGACTCTTCATAGTAAAAGCCTTTCCACATTGATCGCAGCTGAATGGTTTAACTCCACTGTGAATGAGTTGATGACTTGTTAGATTACTCTTCTTAGTAAAAGCCTTTCCACATTGATCGCAGCTGAATGGTTTCACTCCACTGTGAATGAGTTGATGACTTGTTAGACTACTCTTCTGAGTAAAAGCCTTTCCACACTGATCACAGCTGAATTGTTTGACTCTACTGTGAATGAGTTGATGACTTGCGAGATGTTTCGTGTGAGTAAAAGCCTTTCCACACTGATCACAGCTGAATGGTTTCACTCTACTGTGAATGAGTTGATGACTTGCGAGATGTTTCGTGTGAGTAAAAGCCTTTCCACACTGATCACAGCTGAATTGTTTGACTCTACTGTGAATGAGTTGATGACTTGTTAGATGACTCTTCATAGTAAAAGCCTTTCCACATTGATCGCAGCTGAATTGTTTAACTCCACTGTGAATGAGTTGATGACTTGATAGATTACTCTTGTCAGTAAAAGCCTTTCCACACTGATCACAGCTGAATGGTTTAACTCCACTGTGAATGAGTTGATGACTTGTTAGATTACTCTTCTGAGTAAAAGCCTTTCCACACTGATCACAGCTGAATGGTTTCACTCCACTGTGAATGAGTTGATGACTTGTTAGACTACTCTTCTGAGTAAAAGCCTTTCCACACTGATTACAGCTGAATGGTTTCACTCCACTGTGATTGAGTTGATGACTTGTTAGATTACTCTTCTGAGTAAAAGCCTTTCCACACTGATCACAGTTGAATGGTTTAACTCCACTGTGAATGAGTTGATGTCTTTTTAAGTCACTCTTCTGAGTAAAAGCCTTTCCACACTGATCACAGCTGAATGGTTTAACTTCACTGTGAATGACTTGATGTCTTTTTAACAGAGTCTTGGTAGTAAAAGCCTTTCCACACTGATCACAGCTCAATGGTTTAACTCCACTGTGAATGAGTTGATGTCTTTTTAAGTTACTCTTCTTCGTAAAAGCCTTTCCACACTGATCACAGCTGAATGGTTTGTCCACAGTGTGAATACGTTTGTGAATTCTTAGCTTTGCTGCTGTGATAAAAGTCTTGCCACATTGCTCACAACTCAGTGATTCATCTCTTTTTGCTGTTGTTGCCGAACCATCCTTATCCTCCTCAGAGGTCCGACATCTCACTCCATTGCTGTGTTTACATTTCTGTAGCAAAAGACAAAGATAAAATCAGAGGCAGTGATGGAAGAGCAATCATGAAAAAATTGAACCTAAAAGTCTCAATTCCATGTAGTTGGACATGAGGCTGAAACAAGATCAAGAATCGGTAACACTTTACAATAACCATCATTTGTAAATGGTAAACAGACAAATGGGAGCCGCAAACAGATAAATGATTAACAGATAGTTTATTCATGCTTAATAATCATTTATCAACTGCATATAGACCATTAATAAATGGTAATTGGATCATTTATTAATGCTTAACAATCATTTATAAATGGCAAATATGTAGGTTATTAATTAAAGCTAAATAGTTTCTTTACCATTAACAAACAATTAAATTATCATTAATAATGTTTCTTAATTAATAAACTATTTATTAATGGTTTAGAGAAGGTCAGAAGGAGCTGCATTGTGTCTTTGTAGATCTGGAGAAAGCTTATGACAGGGTGCCCAGAGAGGAACTGTGGTTTTGTATGAGGAAGTCTATGAAGGTAAATTTGTTTCTTTATTTTTCAATCGAAAAAAAAGTTGCTCCAATCGCAAAACATGTTTTCAATCAGAAAACACTTCACTTCAATCAAAAACATGTTTTCAATCAAAGAAAAAACTTGTTCAAACGTAAAAAAAATATTTGAGAGCCAAAAAATTGCATATAAACACGTTTTTTCTTTGATAGAAAAAAACATTTTTTGTTGAAAATACATTTTTTGATTGAAGTCATATTTTTGGATTTGAGCCATATTATGGGTAGGACATTTGTTTCTTTATTACTCAATGAAAACAAAAGCAGCCCCAACCTCAAAAAATGTTTTCAATAAAAAAAAAGGTCACTTCAATAATAATAAAAAAATTCAAAGAAAAAAACGTTTTCCCCAATCGAAAAAATATTTGAGACTAAAAAACAAATGCATTCAAACACGTTTTTTCTTTGATTGAAATTTTTTCATTATTGAATTCAGTTTTTATTTGACTGAAAATATATTTTCTGATTGAAGTCATATTTTTGGATTTGAGCCACAAAATGAGTAGGACGTTTGTTTCTTTATTACTCAATCACAAAATATATAACTTCAATCAAAAAAATTTATTTTCAATCAAAGCAACAAAAAAAAAAAGTGTTCGGAGTGTTTCGACTTTGTTTTGGCATTCAAACACCTTTTTTTCCGATCGAAGTGAAAAAAGTTTTGAAGCCTGTTTTTGCGATTGAATCATTTTGACACAAACATCCCACAGTGGGCGGATGCTTTTCCATTGGTCGGGCATGTTTGAGTGACAGGTGTCCACACCAATGACGAATCTCTCTCCAGAAGAAGCTAGAACAGGGATGTCAAACTCATTCCACAAAGGGCCGGCTGCAGGTTTTTGTTCCAACTAAACAGCATCACACCAGACCTGACTCATTTAATCAACCAATCTCAGTCTCCAGACAGCTGATTGGTCAGACTGTGTGCTGTAGATATGTTGGAACTAAATGCTGTAGCCTAGAGCACACAATCACCTATCTGGAGACTGAGATCGGTTGATTAAATGAATCAGGTCTGGTTGATGAGCACATTTCCCTCCAAAAAAAAATAAATCCTAATTTTAACCAATCTCCATCTTGAGCAGTAGGATGGCTTGACATTCCCATGGTGTTGATCTGTGCATGTAATTATTTGGACAGATAAATGTCAAACCACAGCAATCTGGAAATTGCACCCAAGGATGAACCACACCTGTGAAGGCCCACAAATGTCTTCCCGATGTCTTGGCTGAATTCTTTAGATTTTCTAATGTCGTCACACAAGGAAGCAGTGTGTTTGAGGTGTGCCAGAAAATACATCTTAATCTATCAAAAGCTTTCAAAGCCAGGACATCATCATCTTGAAGGCATAGCAATCTTAGTGAATGCAAACTTCTGATTGTAGAATAGAATGACTTTATTGATCCCCGAAGGGAAATTCAATTGTTTGGTCTTATCTTTTTGCTTTTGAATTAAACAGTCTGATTGCTGATGGCAAGAAAGATTTCCTGAATCTTTCAGTCCTGCAGCACAGGGATAGGAGCCGTCCACCGATGTTTTGTTGTTCACTGAGGCAATCGTGAAGTGGATGATCCATGTTTGTCAGAATGGCCTCCATCTTTCTAAGTGTCCGTCTCTCCACCTCATCCTCCAATGTGTTCAATCCGATTCCAACTACACAGCCAGCTTTTTTTAATCAGTTTGTTCAGACGCCTTGCATCCTTGTTCTTTATACTGCCTCCCCAGCAGACTGCAGCATAAAACAGGACACTTGCTACCACAGACTGATAAAACATCTGCAGCATCTTACTGCAGATGTCTATTGATCGAAGTCTTCTGAGGCAAAAAAGTCGGCTCTGGCCCTTTATCTTGTACACGCAGTCTCTTCAAGAATTCGCGATGTTGCGATCCCGCGAATTCACGTGAAATCAACCAATCTCCGTGAATTTTGTGCGGCCTTGCAATTTTGTTTAATCACCGCAACTTTCCTGCAATTTTGGCCCGCCTCCCGTGAGTTCCACCAATCATAGCAGTCCCCAGCGCAAAACTAATGCACTTACACACGTGGACAAAATTGTTGGTACCCCTCAGTTAAAGAAGGAAAAACCCACAATTCTCACTGAAATCACTTGAAACTCACAAAAGTAACAATAAATAAAAATTTATTGAAAATTAAATAATCAAAAACAGCCATTACTTTTGAATTGTTGATTAACATAATTATTTAAAAAAACAAACTAATGAAACAGGCCTGGACAAAAATGATGGTACCTCTATAAAAGATTGAAAACTATTTGACCAGAGTGACATGATTAACTCAGGTGTGTCATTTAATTGACATCACAGGTGTTTCCAAACTCATAATCAGTCAGTCTGCCTATTTAAAGGGAGACAAGTAGTCACCCTGCTGTTTGGTGAAAAGGTGTGTACCACACTGAACATGGACAACAGAAAGCGAAGGAGAGAATTGTCCCAGGACATCCGAAAAAAAATTATAGACAAACATCTTAAAGGTAAAGGCTATAAGACCATCTCTAAACAGCTTGAAGTTCCTGTGACAACAGTGGCTCATATTATTCAGAAGTTCAAGACCCACGGGACAGTAGCCAACCTCCCTGGACGTGGCCGCAAGAGGAAAATTGATGACAAATTGAAGAGACGGATGGTTGGAATTGTATCCAAAGAGCCCAGAGCAACCTCCAAAGAAATTAAAGGTGAACTCCAAGGCCAAGGTACATCAGTGTCAGATCGCACCATTCGTCGTTGTTTGAGCCAAAGTGGACTTCATGGGAGACGACCAAGGAGGACACCACTGCTGAAAAAAACTCATAAAAAAGCCAGACTGGAATTTGCAAAAATGCATGTTGACAAGCCACAAAGCTTCTGGGAGAATGTCCTTTGGACAGATGAGACCAAACTGGAGCTTTTTGGTAAGGCACATCAACTCTATGTTCATAGACTCAAAAACCAAGCATACAAAGAAAAGAACACTGTCCCTACGGTGAAACATGGAGGAGGCTCAGTAATGTTTTGGGGCTGCTTTGCTGCATCTGGCACAGGGTGTCTTGAAAGTGTGCAAGGTAAGATGAAATCTGAAGACTATCAAGGCATTCTGGAGAGAAATGTGCTGCCTAGTGTCAGAAAGCTTGGTCTCAGTCGCAGGTCATGGGTCTTCCAACAGGACAACCATCCAAAACACACAGCCAAAAACACCCAAGAATGGCTGAGAGAAAAGCGTTGGACTATTCTAAAGTGGCCTTCTATGAGCCCAGATCTGAATCCCATTGAACATATGTGGAAGGAGCTGAAACATGCCATTCGGAGAAGACCCCCATCAAACCTGAGACAACTGGAGCTGTTTGCTCATGAGGAGTGGGCCAAAACACCTGTTGACAGCTGCAGAACGCTCATTGACAAATACAGAAATCGTTTAATTGCAGTGATTGCCTCAAAAGGTTGTGCAACAAAATATTAAGTTATGGGTACCATCATTTTTGTCCAGCCCTATTTCATTAGTTTGTTTTTTTAAAATAATTATGTTAATCAACAATTCAAAAGTGATGGCTGATTTTGATTATTTAATTTTCAATAAATTTTTATTTGTTACTTTTGTGAGTTTCAAGTGATTTCAGTGAGAATTGTGGGTTTTTCCTTCTTTAACTGAGGGGTACCAACAATTTTGTCCACGTGTGTATGTCACCGAATTCACTTCCTTGTTTATGGTTTGAAGATGCAGACATGTGCGATACTAATGTCTCTCATTTACTAACAAAAATTGCTGCCGAAGACCGTGATAAACAATTAATTCACTGATATTCTTCACCAAAGCAGAGCTAAACTCTTTTACACCCGTGCAATACTGTGGTGGAATACAAAAAAGAAAAAAAAAATCATCGATTGATACACTTAAAAAAAAAACATATTAGAACGGCTGAAATGAGCGGACAACAGACCAGATAAATCATCATGATGGAAACTGTTGCATCCAGATCCATTAGAGCACTGAAAGAATGAAGGTAAATTAGATTATTTATTCCACCTCAGAACATGGCAGAGTTATGTGACAATCGGCATGTGTGAATCATTCCTCTGTTAGCAACATTAATTTATTAAGACTCAGGGATTTGAATGGAATTTTCAGGGTCGCTCAGAAATGACACAAGGACCAAACGATTTGACTTCGACAGCGATACGGCTTAAAGTTTGGATCTACGAATTTGTTAAGGATTCATAGCGGCACGGCATCTGATAGCGGCATGGTAACCATGGCAACAGGTGAACGCTACCTCAGCGGCCTGCTGATGATCACATCATTGTGATCCTACAACAAATCTACCACTGTGGACGTATCGGAAATGATACAAGGAACAACTGATTAAATTGTGGGGGTGTTTCTGAGTCCCATCAATTCCAGTTACCAGCTACATATTTAGGTCACGCAATTCGGTATGTATACATGCAGAACTGGTGGAGGACTGCGCTCTCTCAGTGCTGTTCTTGTTAGTTGACGTGACAAGCCATGAGCGTGTGTGTGAACACGTGTGTGCCAGGATGTGAAATTAACTTTTTAAGCCACTGACAGATATGTCCGAATATGATTCATTCACAGGTATGACTGTGTCTCTACAGAAGCTGATGTATTCAGTACAACAATCAAGCTGTCTGTCAGTGTTCACACTGTCCTCGTCTGTTTCCAGAAGCACATTCCAGTCTGTTGATTCAAAGCAGTCCCTTAGAGCTTCACTAGCTTGAGGAGTCCATCTTCTGATTTGGACTTTAGTTGCAGGCTGTCTCAGCACACAAGGTTTGTAACAGGTCTGCAGATAAACCAAGTTATGATCTGACCTGCCCAGTGGTGGTAAGGCAGTAGCTCTGGAAGCTTCTTTGACATTGGCATACAGCAGTGGTGGGCCATCAGGGCCTGCAAGGCCTTCTCTGCTGGCCTAAAAAATATCTAAATCACAGACTGATGTTTATTATATTTTGTCCATAAATACTTGTTAAATAATTCCAAATAGTCTGTCCGCTTTCCTTCATAGCTTTTCCTCTGGTTGTGCTGCTTCCAGACATGTATTTTCATATAAATGCATTTAGCCAATCACATTTCATCCATTATTTGTTGCTAGCAGACCTGTTTACCCCTCCAGAAACCAATGTGTAGCCTTTTAGTCAAAATGTGTAATCTTGAGAAGGGAATGTGTAATAACATGCGTAATGTATCGCTGACCAATTTCTTCACAAGCCACACAACACCTAACATTTTCAAACATAAAAGGAATCGGACATTCAAATCACATAACTTGAATGCAGGAGAAGTAAAGTTTGAAAATGTTTAACTCCTTAAGCTGCAGTGGCCTGAATACGGGCTGCTGAAGTTTATCTGCATAAGCATTTTTAGCTGCAAAACACTATACACTCATGGAAAGCTTAGATTCTCATGAATCCGCCGGTATAAACCACTTTCAGATGTGATTACCACAGCGGGTAATATAAACACATTTGTTCAACAAACAACAAAACATTTAAAGGGCAGAACTCACCTTTGGACGCTCTTTACTGGTCAAAGATGAAAATAATCCACAAAAACCGGCCAGAATCCAATCTTAAGCATCCAGACAACACTATCAAGTATAATATTTTTTCCAAAACATGTCTTGAAATAAGTAAATAATCCACAAATAGCTCGGCTCCGTGCGCGTCCACACGTTCCATATTCACTGTATTTATGTCCATATTTTTATGAAGTGAGAAATCCACGCTGTTTTGGAGTCAAAAGGGCGACTGAACTGTATCCTTTTGGTTTACGCCGCATTTCAACCAATCAACTGACTCTGGCTTGCCTCCGAGGCCTAAACAGCCAACCGTCGCCGAGACTGATGGATCTGGACCTACCTCAATTTCGTCAGTAAATTCTGAGCAAATCACGTCGGAGAAAGCTTTTGACTGACAGGCCTGGTAGCCAATGAGCTGCTGAATACCTGGATATAAATAGAACCTCTGCCAGCAGGGTTGTGTGACTTCTCACACCTCGGCTCCAGCTGCATCCTGTCTCTCCCCCTCCCAGTCTCTGTGTCTGATCCACACTGGAGCTGCTCTGAAGCACTTTTTTTGAGTTCTTTATGAGTTTTTGGAGTGAAAATAATGTGAAAACGGGCTGAAAAACGAACAGAATTACAGAATTAACTCTTTATGACACCGAGTCTGAAATGCGTAGTTTATCTGTTTTCAAAAGCGTAATTAGTTACAGATATGCGTAACTGCGTAATAGGACACTGAATTGCGGAATTTATTATGCCGAATGCGGGAGGTAAACAGCTCTGTGCTAGGCAGGGTCAAAGTCAACGAAATCTGCCTGTTGCTTCAACCAATCAGATTTTGAGTTGGCGACACCAAAGCCCTCTAGCAGGCGTACGGTGACGTCAGCGTATTTGCACCCTTTGATTGGATCGTCAGAGAGCTGACTTGCCAGAGCTGGAGGGCCCGCAGAACGGATTCCCCGTGTCCACGGCTTCAGTCGAGTGGACATTTTCAGCCCTAAAGCGAATTAAAATTTATGCCAGAAACACAACAGGGCAGGTTCGACTTTCAGCTTTAGCTTTGATGGCGATAGAAAAGGACTTCTTGATGGAACTGAAGCGCACGGATAATCTGTACGACAGAGTAACTGAACTCTTTTTGAGGAAAGACAGGAAGATGGATTTCGTGTACAAATAATCAGAATTTCTGGAGAGTAAAATGTTGCTATTTTCCTCAATAATATTGCGATTTTATGAAGTTGTTATTGATGCTTTTTTATATGTGTGGCAGCTGTCGCTGCAGTAGGAGACTTGTGCACCCCGGGTTTGTTTCTTCAGTAAAAGCGTTTATCGTGGCTACATGAGTTATCTGTCTGTGATTCAAAGCCTCTTTATACTGCATTTCTGCATAAAAAGAGGTTTTTATAGCCATAAAATAGTTATTGTGGCGTGGATTGATTCAGACGGCGCACCACGGAAGGCCTAGGTGTGAAATGCACGGTCCGCCACTGGCATACAGCAGGTCTAGTGTTTTATTCTCTCTGGTAGGGCAGTTAAACTGTAAATCCAGTCTGATGAGAGGAGAGGCTGACATGATTGAAATCTCCTGATGTGCCTCAGGATGTTGAGTCTGTATCCTAGCAACAGTATCATGAAGAACATCACATGGAACCAAGTCAGTGTCCTTGGGTGGAATGTATACAAGTACTGTTATAATGTGACTGAACTCCCTTGGAACATAGTATGGCCCAAGTCCATAGTCAAGTCCAAGATTGTGAAGAAAGTAATAAAAATTCTCTAAAAAAAAATCTCTCTTTTGTTATTCTGGCATTTAAAGATAATTTTGGTCATCTTAACCGACATAAAACAGGAGAAGCATTGTCAGATTTAATGTCAGATCATGTAAATTAAAAAAAGGGTTATGTGTCGTTTATACAGTGTAAGTAAACTTCTGGGTTCAACTGTCTGAATTTCTTGAGAAGGAAAAGGCTGGTAAACTCACAATGCTCAAAAGTATTATTCTCTACCAAAGAAAATGCTGCTCTTTACCTTCCTGAACAACTTGCTTGAAAAACAAGACTTTTCTTCCATTACTTATCTTCATCACCATGTAAGACATTTTCAGAAAGTATGATCAGCAGCTAGTTCAGCCTCAAACAAAAAACAAGCAGCTTCCTAGCAGTCCACCATTATATCCTCAGTACAGCTGCTTCTGCAGAGCTACATCTCTCCAGCCAACGTCACCTGGCTTTGGTCGGCCCATCTAACCAACTGGAGCAACTTTAGACATTTGAAAGAACAAATGAATGATAATAATGTTACAGTGGTATGTTTCTCACTTTGTGTGAAGAATCCATGTTTCCTCCGTTGTTGAGCTCAGACTAAATGTCTGCCAACATTCCTCTGCTCCTCCGTCAGACTCTCCTCCTCCTGCCAATCACCTGTCACATCAAACACATCTTCATTAGGATACCACTCTATACACAAGTGTCAGAGTGTCCCATATGTTCATCAGCCAACACAGAGGACACATTTCAACTCAATACTTCACTTTTAGCTCTTTTCACTTTCACCTAAAACTGATACAAATGAACTTAAACTGTTAAAAATAAGGAACATAGACAGAAAACAGACATGGAAAAAGAGAATAAAGAGAACATAAAGATGCTACTGCAGGTGATTCAAGACAGGACTGCTGGTAGAAAAGTGAGAATGAGAAGAATTTATCTAAAAAATTTTCTCATAGACCAGTGGTGAGACTTACTGTCCCAACCCACCACACAACATGTGCGCCCCATTGTTGCTGATGGCCAGAAAGTTTGCGCGCTAATAACATGTACAAATGTGCAGGTTTTAAGGAAGCCGCCAGTAAACCCGCCACAAATCCCAAGATGCTTTGCGACGTGACGTCACATTCCCGTTCTCTATATTCAACCCAATACTATTCACCTTATTCAGGAAGTGAGGCAGGGCGGCGCCATTTTTGAGATCGACTTCCGGTTGACCGTCTTCGCACTACAACAACATCGAGTCCTCTCGCTACTGTAGCTACTTTTAACTGTTCTTTTAAGCGATTTTAACATGTTTGGCATCAATTGCGCTGTCCGTGGGTGCCACAACAACTGGGGAACGATGAAGCTTTCTCTCTCTCAGAATTGTTTAGAGCACGGAAAGGTTCGATCTGAATGCTGCGGACCAGCTCATGGCTATGTAAACACACAGCTTGCATCGGTCACTGTCAGCGCAGCTACAGCGATTCTACCAAAGTTCAGTTTCCACTAAAGACCTAGCTATGCCATCAGTGAGGTAAAAAGACACTCTCTGCTATTTTGAAACGTTGTTATGACTGCGGTTTGGTCAGAATCAGTTTTTTGTTGCTCCAGGGAATTAGCATTAGCTTGTGACAGGGCTAATAACACAGTAAACCGCAGGAGCTGTTTCACAAATGACAATAACAACCTCCGTTTGCACAACCACATCATATATATATGAATCAAATAAAGTTTTATTCAAATCAACATACCTTCCATAATATCGCAGCAGTGTGACTGCAGGACCGTCCCAACCCAGCGATACAGGAGCATCCCGTGGTCTCCACCACTCCATCAACTGTCACCAACACCCACGCCATGTGTGAGGAGGTACTAGCCTGACTCGGACTGACATTAGCTTTAAGAAACGTATATTCCCGTTCTTGATGTAACAGAACAGCGCCGACTTTACCACTGTGCAAATATTGATAGGCTTCAGTGCTCTTATAATTCCTCATAGCCGAGCGATCAACGCCAAGAAACAACACGAAATAGTTAAAAATATCGCCATACATGACTTGTGGCCACTTTTTCATGTCATCCTCTCACTCTGTAATAAGTCGCGGATGAGGCAGACTTGATCCATTTCTGTTTTTTAAAGAGGTTTTCGTTTCTTCCCACATCACTCTCTCAGTTGTAAACACCGGCATGATCGAGTTACCGGAAGTGCTACTCAAAACAGGAAGTCCCGCCCGTTGGAAAATGGGCGGAGCTGAATAAGGTGAATACCACACATGAATTTATCTGCATTTTAAAGAGTTGATTTTGAATCACAGTTTAACAAACTACTATGAGAATTTTTAGCAAAAAATGTTTTAACCATTTTATACTTTTTACTTCATGGTTTTAAAATTATATAAAGTGCTTTTAAAGTGCAATCCTTTCCAGATCCAATAAATAAATAAAAACCCACCATTACAAACAGGATGAATTCACTGGTCTTAGCTGGAACCCTCCAATTAGCACCAATTAGCCTGAAATCTTATTTTCAACTGAACAATTACAAAACACACGGCAATTATTGCTAAACAGACAAAGTTGACTCCGTGGCTAATGCTAATGCTAACACATACTGCAGCGGCACACATCGGCAGCTTAAACAGTCTTTTAGAGTCTCCAGAATTCTGCTCTTACCGGCTGCAACCCGGATTTTGGAGATGAAGGCAATCTTGCACAGTTTGCCGCAGATCTTGATGCTTTCCCAACAGAAACTCACAGACACTTTGTTTGAACTCGGTCATTCATTCTCAGTTCCTCCTTAGTGCTGCGTGTGTCCCCTTTTTTGCCGCCGGTGACAAACGGGCAGCCGCAGATTGTTTCCGCCCCAGCTGAGTGTAGGACCTGTGCGTAAATACTTCTCCTTTGAGTTTTCAGCTCCTTCCAGTTTAACTTGACACATAGACTGCTTTGAACTCTGTGTCACCTGTACCTTCAGAGCTCTGAATAAAAGAACAAAAGATTTATTGCAAAGAACAAAAAGGTTTTGCCTCCACAGCAGCTTGTTATGAAAATGATTGTATTTGATGATTGAATGTTCTTATTCATTGTAATACTGTGTGATGTGTGCTAAAAGAGGAACAAGGACACGAGCTATCATCAATATTATTTCATCTTACATGTCTAATTTTTAAAAAATGACACTATATAAATATGCACTACTGTTCAAAAGTTTGAGGTCACTTAGAAATGTCCTTTTTCTTGAAATCCGTTTTATTCAATGAAGATAGCATTAAATAAATGATGAATCCAGTCTAGACCTTGTTAATGTGGTAAATGGCTATTCTAGCTGGAAACAGCTGATTTTTAATGGAATATCTCCATAGTGGTACAGAGGAACATTTCCAGCAACTTTGGTCTACATGGGGCACTAACCTTTCTTTGTATTTTTTGGATTCCTCTCCCCTACTGCCAACTGACACTGTTAAATACCTCGGTGTTTGGCTAGAAACTGACCTTTCCTTTAAAATGCATGTACATGAACTACCAATACGCTTAACTACCGCTTAAGCTGGGCCGCCTTAACCAATGTGCTAGGGAGGCTGGAGCCTCGGGCCCTTATTGCTCCAGGGGCCAGTAGGAATATCAGAATATTATTATTTTGTGACTTGTCTAAAGTTCTGTCAATCAATCCATTGCGGTATTATATGACCAACCCATCCACCGCTAAGGGCCCGAGGGCAAACCTAATGGCCAAAGGGCCAATCACACTTTGATTTCATCAGGCTCTTGTATGATTTATTTTTGCAATTTGTCAATATTTCTGTCAATCTCACCAATGCAGTGTCCATTGACCAATTACGCTCTAAGATGATGACTACGACAGTACAGCCAATCACATCACATGACCTCTCGCTGCACATTGATGTAGCAAAACTATCAACAGTGCGAAGAGAACTTTTCCCGAAAGTATGTCAGGAAAAAAGAAATTCAAAAGTGGAGCACAAAAACGAAAAGCTCAAAAGGAAAAGGAAAAGGAGCGTCGCGGGAAACAGCTGTTCAGTATGATTCCAAAGCTCACTGGGTTTTTTTTAAGAGTAAAAGTAGCATCGAAGAGGAGTGAGGGGATGTACAGGGGGAGACGCCGACCGTGAGCAAAGCCGACGCCACGGAGGGGCCCGGAGAAGCTTCCCCCGAAAACACCGACAGCAGCAGTGGCAGCAGCGATGTTGAGGGGGCGAAAAACGAGCACCTGCGGGAGGAGGACGTATCAGCGCCATCCACCTCTCAGCCCCTGCCCCAGCCTTCCATCAGCTCCAGCTGCGTTCCCTCAACAGTGGAAGAATGCGCTGACAGTGCGGAGGAGGGGGAAGAAAAAGGCGAGACAGCGTCAGGAGGAGACGCAGTAGATGACCCCTACAGCACAGACCCGGCTAGATGGGGACAACCTCCTGTAGTGAATGACAAGGTGTGCCTATTGGGCAAAAATGGGGCCAGTACGCTGCCAAAACAGGGAGGCTGATGTGTCTGCTTCAGAGCGGCAGTTTAAAAAGCAGAATCTTTTTTTTTAGCAAAGCATTCTTTAAATGCAGACTTGTTAATGGGGAAGTAGTGAACAGAGAATGGTTGTGCTATTCCTCACTAAGTGGAAACATTTTGTTTTGCCTGCAAAATTTTTGGAGGTCAAAACAGAAGCAAGTCACTTTTCTCCACTACACGATTCTCTTATTGGCAGAATGCATCTGTGAGAATAAATGAGCATGAAAACAGCCAAATTCCTCGAATGGCAATGATGGCTTACATTAAGGCGTCAGCTGAACGTGGAGTGGTGGATTCAGAGCTCAAAAAGCAGCTTCATCAAGAATGCCAATACTGGACTGATGTTCTTCAGCGAGTGGTCAGTGTTGTAAAATTTGTCTCTGAGCGAGGACTAGCTTTTAGAGGGAGCAGTCACAGATTTGGTGATGTTCACAATGGAAACTATTTGGGATCCATTTTTGAAATCACATGTTGAAAAATATAGAAATGCTGGAAGAGGAACACCCTCTTATCTCTCTTTGAATGTGTGTGAGGAGTTCATCGAGTTGATGGGCAAGAAAGTGCTCAGTGAAATAATTGGCAGAGTAAAAATGTAAGAATCACTTTGAGGTCTTCAAGAGTCATTTATTTTAGTATAATCATAAAACTAAACAAATCTTTAAAAAGACATTAAAAACTGAAAATTGACTGGTTCCATAAAATGAGAAATTTGGTAGAATTTAGTTTTGTTAGTTTTTCTTGTAAACAACAAACAAAAAAATATCATTTGTATTTGTGTCTGTCTGATGCAGCCACACCCTTAGAAACACAAAAAAGACTTTTCAACAAATATTTCATGATAATATTTAAGATTGTGTAAAAATTTTCAGGGTGTCTGAAAACTTTTTTTCCCCTCACTGTATCTGTCAAAGCATGAAAATGTGCCGTTATAAAAATGCCACTATCTCCAGACACATATACAGGGTGTGCAGAATTATTAGGGAAATGAGTATTTTGACCACATCATCCTCTTTATGGTTCGGACATGTCCAGAGGAGAGAGAGTGAATATATTGGTAGAAGGATGCAGAGTTTCCCACTGCCAGGCAGGAGGCCTAGAGGAAGACCAAAGAGGAGGTTTATGGATGTGGTTAAAGAGGACATGAAGGTAGTTGGTGTGAGAGAAGAGAATGCAGCAGACAGGGTTAGATGGAGGCAATTGATTCGCTGTGGCGACCCCTGAAGGGAAAAGCCGAAAGGAAAAGAAGAAGATCCTCTTTTTTTTAAAATTGTATTTTATTGTCTTTTTTCAATAACACAAAACACAACACAGTCCAGCACAGCACAGCCAATACACATTAATACTTACAGTAGAGGTAACTCAACTCCAGCCAAATAAATCCCCCTTCATATTTGCAAACAGTCCAACTGCCACAGGATCCCTTTCAGACAGGTTCGAAAGGGATCCACATGTCCAAGTTATATGTGGCACTGAGCTTCTATAGTATATTACTTTTGAACAGAAAGTGGGAGCCTCCTTTACAAAGTGCCTCAGCGATATTCTGAGGTAAGTAATCCAGTACGGGATGCCATGTTTTGTAAAAAGCGTTTGAGTTACCCTTAGCAAGGGCACTAAGACGTTCCATTGGAAGAACTTTAAAAATCTCTCTGTACCACTGTGTGACAGATGGAGGCTGTACTTGAATCCATTGAAGTAATAAGCACCTTCTTGCAATATGGAGAAGTTTACATAATAACTTCATCTGCCCAGGTGACACAATTGGCTTTAAAGAATAGTCAAATAAAAACAACATGGGGTCGACTGGGATTGACTGATGAAAGATAGAGCAAAGCTCTGTAGCAACATTTCTCCAACACAGTGGTAGTACGTTCCCACCCCATTTTGACATTTTATGCAAAGAGGTGAAATTTGAGGTGTAATCTTATGCAAAAAATGAGGAGTATGTTGGAGTCTGTATAAAATACGATACTGGTTTTCTTTAAGTCTATTACAGGTAAAGTTGTTTTTTTTTTGCAGGCATAAATGCATTTGATCAAATTTCCTCACTAAGCTCAGTCCCCATATCTGTCTCCCAGTGAGACCTGGCTATATGAGCCACTTGAGGAGTAATTTCCATTAGTTTTGCATAACGGAGAGAAATACATTTCTTTTGAGGAATAATATTCTCGTTAAATTTGAGAAGAAAATTTTCTAACGGGTCGAGGATTGGTTGGTCGCTTGGAAAAGAGAGCGAGGACTGAACGTAATGTCTCACCTGGAGAAAACCAAAAAAGTCCTGTTGTGGAATTCCAAACCTGTTCTGAATTTGTCTAAAGGACAAAAAGACATTTCTCTCAAAAAAGTTGCATATTAATTTTAACCCTTTGTCGTGCCAATATTTAAATATACCATGGCCCACACCTGGGGGAAATGTTACATTTTTAATAAGCGGTTGCATTACACTTGAAGTTTTTCCATAAAATATGGCACCTAATATTGTGCCAAACTCTAAGTGTAACAGAAAAAATGTCATTATTTTTTACCTCTGGTGGGAGCTTATTCAAATCCAAAGATAAAAGACTCAGCAGTGAGACAGACTCACAGCACCAATCATCCACATGTGAATCAGGTTGGTGCAAACATGAGTGCAACCACCCAGATACAACACGCATGTGACAGGCCCAGTAATAACATTGTGTCGGGGGCGGCATGGCTCAGTGGGTAGAGTGCCCGTCTTGTAACTGGAAGGTTGCCAGTTCGATCCTCGGCCCGTTGAGCTCATGTCGAGGTGTCCCTGAGCAAGACACCTAACCCCTAATTGCTCCTGATGGGTTGTGGTTAGCGCCTTGCATGGCAGCTCCCGCCATCAGTGTGTGAATGTGTGTGTGAATGGGTAAATGTGACATATCATCATGTAAAGCGCTTTGCATAAAAGCACTATATAAATACAACCATTTAACATTGTAAATTGGGTAATGCCTGACCCCCTCTGTCATATGGAAGCTGTAAGACCTTCATCTTCAGTCTAGATTTCTTTCCATGCCATATAAATTTTGACAAGCATTTCTCAATCTCACAAATTGTACTTTTGTTTATTTTGAGAGGCAACATTTGCATAGGATACAGTATCCTGGGAAGAATGTTCATTTTTATCAAACTCACCCTACCTAGTAATGAAAGCGGGAGGTCGAACCACCTATTCAAGTCACTTTTTATTGAGTGTAAAGCCGTCTTAAAATTTAATTTGTACACGTCTGAAATTGTTGCCGAACTTTTTATACCTAAGTATGTAAAACCATCAAGTGACCACCTAAAAGGGAAATTGGTTGGAGGGTCCCAGCTTTTCCTCTGACCGCCTAGCGTAAGGGCCTCTGACTTATCATCATTCATTTTATACCCCGAAATCTGGCCGAATTGATTGATGATGGAGAGTAAAGTTGGTATAGAGGTTTCTGGTTTTGTAATAAATAATATTACATCGTCAGCATAGAGAGATATTTTGTATTCAGTGTTTCCCAATTTAATTCCAGAAATTTCCGGTTGTGTTCTTATAGCTTCTGCCAGTGGTTCCAACGCCAAAGCAAACAAAAGAGGGGAGAGGGGACAGCCCTGACGGGTTCCTCTGCCCAAGGGAAAGCACGCAGATAACGAACCATTCACCAAGATCCTTGCAGTGGGGGCACTATACATTAATTCAACCCATCCCACAAACATGGGGCCGAGATTAAATTTGTTTAAAGTGTTGAATAGGTACCCCCATTCCACCCGGTCAAACACTTTTTCTGCGTCCAGTGAAATTGCTAGTGCTCGAAAATTTGTATTTTGTGAAAATTGAAGAATGTTTAAGAGCCGTCTCACGTTGGAGTAGGAGTACCTATTTTTAACAAAGCCCATATGGTCAGGTTTTATCAGGATTGGTAACACCTCCTCCAACCTCCCAGCTAGAATTTTAGACAAAATTTTACAATCTACTCCAAGTAAACCAATCGGTCTGTAAGATGTGCACATATCTGGGGGTTTATCTTTTTTTAAAATTAGGGAAATATACGCCATATTTAAGGTTGAAGGCAGTGCTCCACTCACAAATGATTCCTTATATACCTTAAGTAAGGGGTCAACAATTTTCTTGGCCATTTTTTTTTTATAAAAATCCGGCCCAAACCCGTCTGGGCCTGGAGCCTTTCCACCTTTCAAAGACTGTATGGCCTCCATGACCTCTTGAGCTGTGATTGGTTTACTCAGCTCTGAACTATGTTGTTCTGATAATCATGGGAGATTAATTTGAAAGATTAAGAAGATCCTCTTTATGCATGTTGTCCTACTCCAAGCGGTATAGGCTTGAAAGCCTACTACCAATTAAGCATATCAGGTGATGTGCATCTCTGTAATGAGAAGAGGTGTGGTCTAATGACATCAACACCCTATATCAGGTGTGCATAATTATTAGGCAACTGCCTTTCCTTTGGCAAAATGGGTCAGAAGAGAGATTTGACAGGCTACGAAAAGTCAAAAATAGTGAGATGTCTTGCAGAGGGATGCAGCACTCTTAAAATTGCCAACCTTTTGAGGCGTGATCATCGAACAATCAAGCATTTCATTCAAAATAGTCAACAGGGTCGCGTGTTGAAAAAACAAGGCGCAAAATAACTGCCCATGAACTGAGGAAAATCAAGCGTGAAGCTGCCAAGATGCCATTTGCCACCATTTTTGCCATATTTCAGAGCTGCAACATCACTGGAGTGTCAAAAAGCACAAGGTGTGCAATACTCAGGGACATGGCCAAGGTAAGAAAGTCTGAAAAACGACCACCACTGAACAAGACACATAAGATAAAACGTCAAGACTGGGCCAAGAAATATCATAAGACTGATTTTTCTAAGGTTTTATGGACTGATGAAATGAGAGTGAGTCTTGATGGGCCAGATGGACGGGCCCGTGGCTGGATCAGTAAAGGGCAGAGAGCTCCACTCCGATACAGACGCCAGCAAGGTGGAGGTGGGGTACTGGTATGGGCTGGTATCATCAAAGATGAGCTTGTGGGACCTTTTCGGGTTGAGGCTGGAGTCAAGGTCAACTCCCAGTCCTACTGCCAGTTTCTGGAAGACACCTTGTTCAAGCAGTGGTACAGGAAGAAGTCAGCATTGTTCAAGAAAAACATAATTTTCATGCAGGACTATGCTCCATCACACGTATCCAAGTACTCCACTGCGTGGCTGGCCAGAAAAGGTCTAAAAGAAGAAAAAATAATGACATGGCCTCCTTGTTCACCTGATCTGAACCCCATAGAGAACCTGTGGTCCCTCATCAAATGTGAGATCTACAGGGAGGGAAAACGGTACACCTCTCTGCACAGTGTCTGGGAGGCTGTGGTTGCTGCTGCGTGCAATGTTGATCGTGAACTGATCAAGACACTGACAGAATCTATGGATGGCAGGCTTTTGAGTGTCCTCGTAAAGAAATGTGACTATATTGGTCACTGATTTGTTTTTGTTTTGTTTTTGAATGCCAGAAATGTATATTTGTAAATTTTGAGTTGTTATATTGGTTTCCCTGGTGAAAATAAATAAGTGAAATGGGTATGTATTTCTTTTTTGTTAAGTTGCCTAATAATTATGCACAGTAATAGTCACCTGCACACACAGATGTCCTCCTAAGATACTGAAACTAAAAAAGCCCCACTCCAACTTCAAAAAAAATATTCAGCTTTTATGAGTCTTTTGTGTTCATTGAGAACATAGTTGTTGTTCAATAATAAAATTAATCCTCAAAAATACAACTTGCCCAATAATTCTGCACACCCTGTATGTGGTCATGGTTTCATGATGCCAATGTCATGGTAATGACTGGATGCAGTAGCCTAGACGCGCTAGACCCAGCTCTTAAGACACAAGGGTCTAGGAGCGCTCGACAGGGAGGGAGGCGGGCCAAAAGGTAGTCTTTCAAATCACTCTGCAGCAATTGGGTAGGTATACAAGCAATCAGCGCAACGAATAGGCTGACGTAGTTCCTAGAGCGCCGGATTGTGGCTAAATCCCGTTAGCTTCCCAACCAGCAGAGCCAACTGGTATATTAAAGGCATTATGGAGGATGTTTTTTTTTTGTTTAATTTGTCTGATTCACATAAAATTAATTTACTGACCTTTAGTGGACTTGTATGTATGGTTTCTAAAAAAATAAAAAGTAAAAATAAATAACTGTGGACATGGCAGGACCTGAAAAACATAAGCCAATCAACGCGCTCGGACCGAGGCGTTTGGTTTGCTCCCTTTCCTGTCAATCAAAAATCTTGCGGCTCAGGGCGAGTTACGTAGATTACGAACGCCTTGGACTTACGCGTTTTCTGTATGTGTTGCTTTGGTATAGCTTCGTAGTTAGGTGGCGACTTGTTTTGCTATTTTTTTTTTACATAATGGCAGATAAAAATCCAGGGGGACCCAGCCGTAAAAGACAACTTCACGAGTCTTACGCAAGTTTCTGGAGGGGGGCATTTCTTCGCAAATGTTAAGAGGGGGAGATTAGAGGGGGGTGAGAGAGAGGTTGTATGTGCGCATGCTACGTTCAAAGTCGTAGGAAATTAAATCTCCTCTAATGCCTTTAAGGATTTGCCATATCCCGTCGGCATAAGTCCAAATACGTCTTTCTTCTCAATGAAACACTTCAGTGCCGTCCTTTGTTTATCTTTCAAGTTGAATTTTAGCTTCAAATCTTTAACGGCTGTGGCCAAAGCTGAGTTGAAAGATAACTGTTTATTGTGCGCCGGTTGTTTCTGTCAGAATCGTCGCGCCTCTGTCGTCACTTAGTTATGCCCGCCTTCTGACTCTACACTTCATGGTGATTGGTCCGGTCAGTTTTAGGAGAATCCAACCTTGAGCCTTATGGAGGGTAACTAGACCCACCCTGACAGAGAATTAAATTCTTTGCCGTGGGTTGTCTAGCGCGGCTAGACTATGGATGCAGCTAATTTACAAACAAATAATTCTAAACTACATGTCAGCTTTCAAAGATTGGACTTTTCATAGAACACTTCATGTTTTTATATTTCAACTCACACATATTCTGAGATTATTTGATCTACTTGGATAGATATAGATAGATAGATATCCTATGGCCAGTAATCTCCTAAATTAATTATGATTAATCATCAGAGAATCACTGAACCAGCTCTGCATCTAACGGGTTCCTGCAGCCCAGAGGGATCTGACGAACCATTAAGCTGGCAATCCAGGAAATTTGCCCTGCTGCTCACTGCCTCCATCCAGACGTCTATCCCTCTACCATGGATAATTCATTTAACTGAGTAACCACTTTGAATGGTTTGATTAATCTACCAGTCATGTCTGTTAACGACAGCTTTCCTCTTAATGGATTTTACAACGAAGACACCAAACAAGAAATTAGACCTGAATTCTGTGAAGCCGGATGTCAAGGACTAAGTTTGTGGAGGACTTCATGAACTTTTACTGAACTCTGCATGGAGAAATCTTCTTGGCAGGGGTTCAGTCTGTGTCCAGTGTGCATACGCTGGTGTCGTTGTAGGGTTCCTTGTTGGTTGGACGTTGGTCCAGACTGGTCAAAGCAGCACTGTTCACCATTGGCAGAGTGCTGACAAGTCTAAGAGTTTTGTCCATCTGTTCCGTTCTGCTTGGAAAACAAACACACAAACGTCAGTGTTTCCTGCAGCATTGAAGAACTGATGCCTTGCCTGAGATAGAGAGCCCCCCAAATGACATCTGAAGACACTTTTACCTGTTGGAATTTAGCATTCAGTTGTCTGATTACGTCAGAATTCCTAATCTAACCTACATCCCCAGATTAACCTGGACCAGATTTCTGTGTCAAAACGAATACAGGTTAGACTGAATGATAGCTGAAAATGTGTAAACAGAATTCAACTGACCACAGTTGTTCAAAAATGTTTTGAAACAATTTTGCAGCAGTAGCCAAAATTATCCAATACATAATTGTGTTCACACTGTGACTGAGACCAGTCTTTACATACCTCACTCTGACACTGGTTGCTTTCTTTCGGGTGTTGATCTGCTGGTGTCGTTTCAGGGAAGCCAAGGTTGTAAAAGTATCCTTACACTTGTCACATCTGTATGGTCTCTCCCCAGTGTGGACACGTTGGTGAATTTTGAGGTCTGCAATGTAGCTGTAGCGTTTCCCACACTCATCACAAAGGTATGGTTTAACCCCAGTGTGGGTCACTTCATGAGCTTTTAACTGTGAGTACAATACAAATGGTTCACCACAGTGATCACATACGTACACATCATGTCCAGTGTGGACGCGTTGGTGACATTTTAAGCTTTGTTGGTGCTTGAAAGTTTTTTCACAGGAGTCACAGTGGTACCGCTTTCTACCAGAATGGGGGCATTGATGGATCAACAACTGTTCATGATGAGTAAAGGTTTTCACACACTGATCACAGTTGAATGGTTTAACCCCACTGTGAATGAGTTGATGATTTTTCAAGTGACTCTTCTGAGTAAAAGCCTTTCCACACTGATCGCAGCTGAATGGTTTAACTCCACTGTGCATGAGTTGATGTTTTGCTAGATGAATCTTCTGAGTAAAAGCCTTTCCACACTGATCACAGCCAAATGGTTTCACTCCACTGTGCATGAGTTGATGTCTTTTTAGGTGACTCTTCTTAGTAAAACCCTTTCCACACTGATCACAGCCAAACAATTTCACTCCACTGTGAATGAGTTGATGATTTAATAGCATACTCATGTGAGTAAAAGCCTTTCCACACTGATCACAGCTGAATGGTTTAACTCCACTGTGAATGAGTTGATGTCTTTTTAAGTGACTCTTCAGAGTAAAAGCCTTTCCACACTGATTACAGTTGAATGGTTTAACTCCACTGTGAATGAGTTGATGTCTTTTTAAGTGACTCTTCAGAGTAAAAGTCTTTCCACACTGATCACAGCTGAATGGTTTGTCCACAGTGTGAACATGTTTGTGAATTCTTCGTTCTGTTGCTGTGATAAAAGTCTTGCCACATTGCTCACAACTGAGTGATTCATCTCTTTTTGCCGTTGTTGCCGAACCATCCTTATCCTCCTCAGAGATCCGACATCTCACTCCATTGCTGTGTTTACATTTCTGTAGCAAAAGACAAAGAAAAACAGAGGCAGTGATGGAAGAGCAATCATGAAAAAAATGTAACCTAAAAGTCTCAATTCCATGTAGTTGGATATGAGGCTGAAACAAGATCAAGAGTCTGCAGACATGCTAGCATCTTTGTCATTAGAAACCTAGAAATCCATCCATCCATCCATCCATTTTCCTCCGCTTATCCGGGGCCGGGTCGTGGGGGCAGCAGGCCAAGCAGGTCGTTCCAGACGTCCCTCCCCCCAGCGACGCTTTCCAGCTCTTCCTGGGGGATCCCGAGGCGTTCCCAGGCCAGACGAGATATATAATCTCTCCAGCGAGTTCTGGGTCTGCCCCGGGGTCTCCTCCCAGACGGACGTTGCTCGGAAAACCTCCAGAGGAAGTCTCCCTGGAGGCATCCGAATCAGGTGGCCAAACCACCTCAACTGGCTCCTTTCGATGCGAAGGAGCAGCGGCTCTACTCCGAGCTCCCTCCGGACGTCTGAGCTCCTCACCCTATCTCTAAGGCTGAGCCCAGCCACCCTACGGAGGAAGCTCATTTCGGCCGCTTGTATCCGCGATCTTGTTCTTTCGGTTACTACCCAAAGCTCATGACCATAGGTGAGGGTTGGAACGTAGATGGACTGGTAAATCGAGAGCTTCGCCTTACGGCTCAGCTCCCTCTTCACCACGACGGTTCGGTACAACGCCCGCATTACTGCAGACGCCGCACCAATCCGCCTGTCCATCTCTCGCTCCATTTTCCCCATCACTCGTGAACAAGATCCCAAGATACTTAAACTCCTTCGCTTGGGGAAGCAACTCCCCCCTAACCCGGAGGAAGCACTCCACCGGTTTCCGGCAGAGAACCATGGCCTCGGACTTGGAGGTGCTGACCCGCATCCCTGCCGCTTCACACTCGGCTGCAAACCGCTCCAGTGCGTGCCGGAGGTCATGGTCTGAGGATGCCAACAAAACCACATCATCCGCAAAACGCAGAGAAGCGATCCTGAGGCTCCCAAACCGAAAACCCTCCCCACCACGACTGCGCCTTGAAATCCTGTCCATGAAAACCACAAACAGGATTGGAGACAAGGGGCAGCCCTCGGGGAGTCCAACACCCACCGGAAACGTGTCTGACTTAATGCCGAGTATGCGGACACAGCTCTCACTTTGGTTGTACAGGGACCGAACGGCCCGTAACAACGAGCCTCGGACCCCATACTACCGTAGTGTCCCCCACAAAGCCCCTCGGGGGACACGTTCGTAGGCCTTCTCCAGATCAACAAAACACATGTAGACTAGCAGGTCACACTCCCATGACCCCCACAGCAGCTCCGCAAGGGTAAAGAGCTGGTCCGCTGTTCCACGACCGGGACGGAAACCTAGAAATGTGTCAACAAAACTATTTTCACAGGCCGATAGTTTTCAGCTTTCTGCACAGTAGTTTTAGAATATCGGGTAGTAAAATCTGTCGATCACCGTGAAAAGCAAAGCAGAGCTGGGACTGATGGGATTGTACCACCAGGATCTCTTGATCCCCAGACTTTCCGTTAAGTTACATTACTGGAGAAATGTACAATATGAAAAGCATACAACATCAATGTCCAGATTTAGGTATTAATGGCAGCAGGGTCAATTCAGACCACCAACATTTTCTAGTTTCTCCTAGGGGATCAGATGTTGATACCAGTCCAGGAAAGATCTGTAATTCTGCCACTGAATTCTGGATTTGACCCCAACGACCCGGGCAATTTGTTGTGCAGCAGTTACACAAGCATTCACCATCAAACAACAAAAGCAACAAAACAGTAAAAGAGTTAAAGGAATAGCAACAATTAAAAGGAAATGTTCTAAAAATGTAAAAAAAAAACAGTAAAACAATTAAAAGCAAAATAAAAGCCATTTAAAGAAAAATCTAACAAAACATAAGACAGACAGGGACATCGGCAGCAATCTTGGTCATTTAGTCAGACGTAGTCAAAGTTTTCAATAAATGGCCACCGATGTAATCAGGTAGAGGACTTTTCTTTGGTCTGCACTGTTTGAGACACCAGATTACATTGCCCACATCAAGGAAGGGATTCTGTGGAGAGGCTGACATGAGACAGTTTTTAGTCTCAGCATGTTTAGCCCTAAAATCATGGGAGTCAAACCTGACATAAAAACTGCTTAGACTTTGAGCCAGCTCTAAATCAGAATTATAACCACTGAGCTGAACTCTCTCACTGACACATTAATGAGTCCCAGTGATCAGATTCATGCTGTCCCAGACTGAACTGAGGTTGTTCATTTTGAGCTGAGACTCAAGTTTGTCATTGTATTGTCTTTTGTGGGTCCTGATCTCCTACTTTATTTCCTTCTGTCGGTTATACAGATTTAGTGCATTTCCTTCTCTGAAGACTGTTTTCTTTCTGTACAGTAGGTCTTTAAGATTCTTAGAAAGCCATGGCTTAGTGTTTGGATATAGTTTTACTGTTTTTTCAGGAATAACACTGGTTTCACAGTCTGTGACCCAGCTGCTCACAACATCAGTCGGTTCATCAATATCAGCTGAGGACTCCTTAAACACGTCCCAGTCAGTAACCTCCAGACATCCCTGCAGAGTGTGACAAACTTTCACTCTGATGTTCTGCACTTTGCCTTGCTTCAGTACAGTGGTAGACAGGGATAAGGAGGATGCAGTTGTGGTCAGAGGAACCCAGAGGAGAAGCACCTTTCACATTGTTGTAACAGATCAAAGATTTTGTCTCATGATTGTGAAGAAAGTAATAAAAATTCCATAGATATAAATACAAACTAGATGCCTCGCCGGCCAATGAGCGATGCGTCAGTGCGCCGCCATCTTGGAACGGGAGCAAGTGGGAGTTAATAAACCATGATAAGCGTGTTTATCACACAAAGATTGACAACAAATCTCAAAATGCCACAGTCTTGTGCGGCCTGGGGCTGTACAATACAACGCAACCCAAACACAAGGGCACAAGGAATCACATTCCACAAGTGAGTATGTCCTTTCCATTGAACTTTTCACAGATTTCACCAGATGTTTGCACCAACATACAATTCCATAATTGTTATTCATGTGCTCTTCAAACAATAGTTTGTGTTTGTAGATGTAGCCCTGATGTGGTGATATCTTTGGAGAAGTGCACACAGAGATGGCAAATTGGGTTTCAGAAATAAACTCATACTGAAATTAGAAAAGGATATATTGTTTTTGATGAGCAGTTAATGAAATCAATATTATATCTAGCTTTTTTATGCACGCATGGAACACAAGTAAATTGAAGAATTTAGGCAGGGTTTCAACTTTGTGCCAGCTTTGAAAATTCTTTCGTAGTAAAGCACTGAAAATGAGAAAAGAGAAAAACCCTCAGAATTTTTATTAACTTAATATTAACCTTCAACGTAATTTCAAGATAATTGTTCAAAGATGTTAATCCCATATGGAAATGCGGCACAAAAAAGGAATAATAAGTAGACTAAATAAATAAAACTTAGAAGCTGCTTATCATGGTGATCAGAGAAACCTGACATCACAACAGGTCAACACAACAAACAGTTGCAGGAAAAGGGTCCCTAAAACTTGTTGTGCTCATTGACACCCTCTCCTTGGGAGTGTAATCAAAAGGCGACATCGCAAGCTTTCAAATGAGCCATACCATGTCGAAATCTATGCGTTACAAGGAAAGTTATGACCGGAAAACTGTGGCTGTGTAATGGTCTTGCATGTACCAGACGTTGGTTGTTTACAACTTCACTCCCGTTCCAAGATGGCGGCCAGTTGACGAATGGCCAGCCTATGCTGGACAGTGGCGCGAGGCTTCTATGATTTCTATGAAAAATTCTTTAAAAAAAAATCTCTTTCGTTACTCTGGAATTTAAATATAATTTTGGTCATCTTAACCGACATAAAACAGGAGAAGCATTGCCAGATTTAATGTCAGATCATGTACATTAAAAAAAGGGTTATGTGTCGTTTATACAGTGTAAGTAAACTTCTGGGTTCAACTGTCTGAATTTCTTGAGAAGGAAAAGGCTGGTAAACTCACAATGCTCAAAAGTATTATTCTCTACCAAAGAAAATGCTGCTCTTTACCTTCCTGAACAACTTGCTTGAAAAACAAGACTTTTCTTCCGTTACTTATCTTCATCACCATGTAAGACATTTTCAGAAAGTATGATCAGCAGCTAGTTCAGCCTCAAACAAAAAACAAGCAGCTTCCTAGCAGTCCACCATTATATCCTCAGTACAGCTGCTTCTGCAGAGCTACATCTCTCCAGCCAACGTCACCTGGCTTTGGTCGGCCCATCTAACCAACTGGAGCAACTTTAGACATTTGAAAGAACAAATGAATGAGAATAATGTTACAGTGGTATGTTTCTCACTTTGTGTGAAGAATCCATGTTTCCTCCGTTGTTGAGCTCAGACTAAATGTCTGCCAACATTCCTCTGCTCCTCCGTCAGACTCTCCTCCTCCTGCCAATCACCTGTCACATCAAACATCTTCATTAGGATACCACTCTATACACAAGTGTCAGAGTGTCCCATATGTTCATCAGCCGACACAGAGGACACATTTCAACTCAATACTTCACTTTTAGCTCTTTACAATTTCAATGTGAATCGCCCAAATTCGATGAGAAAAAAAATATGGGGTGTAAGGGGTATCGGGTTGGATCGCACGTAGTTGTCAACGGTGCGCTGGCAAAAGCACGAGTTGGAAACAACGATTGGAGAGCATTATCGAAAGTTAGATGTAGCTGGGAAAGCGAGGTGCATGGTGTGCGACGATGAGACAAAATACAGCGACAGAGGATGCCAAGCGCTGATAGACCACATGAAAACGAAAAATCATGCCAGGAAATTGTACAAAAAGCGCTCTAACCACCAAATGCCCAGCAATTTTTTCACCCGGCGGAGGGAAGAGACGCGACAACAGGACCAAACATACGGGATCAGTAGTGTGTACCTGCAACAACCCAGTGGCATTGCCCCACAAGTTCCTCAACAGAAGAGGCTCACTCCCATGGTCGATCGGAAAGCACACATAGTGATGACTTCATGTGGCTCATTCAAATTTGAATCCAGTATAAATATTTGGTTTCATCACATTAACATGACTTTGTGCTGTTTTTGGGGGGTGCCTAGAAGGTCCCATACAGACATTTTTTGAGCCTTCATGTTTAAAGAATTCTTGGTGTCAGAGTTCACCAGAATGCACCATTTCAGCCTTTAAATTTCAAAGGTTTCTTGGAAGGGAGGGGGGCCCCTGCCCCGGTCGCTCCGCTCCCTCGCTTCCAGGGATTCACTTATTTGGTAATTTCCCAATGACATGCCTGTGTTTAAAGGCAGCTCTCACTCTCTGTTCTTTGCACAGGGTGGCTAATGCTAATGCTAACACAGACTGCAGCGGCACACATCGGCAGCTTAAACAGTCTTTTAGAGTCTCCAGAATTCTGCTCTTACCGGCTGCAACCCGGATTTTGGAGATGAAGGCAATCCTGCACAGTTTGTCGCAGATCTTGATGCTTTCCCAACAGAAACTCACGGCCACTTTGTTTGAACACGGTCTTTCATTCTCAGCTCCTCCTCAGTGCTGCGTGTGTCCCCTTTTTTGCCGCCGGTGACAAACCTGCAGCCGCAGATTGGTTCCGCCCCAGCTGATTGTCGGACCTGTGCGTAAATACTTCTCCTTTGAGTTTTCAGCTCCTTCCAGTTTGACTTGACACATAGACTGCTTTGCACTCTGTGTCACCTGTACCTTCAGAGCTCTGAATAAAAGAACAAAAGATTTATTGCAAAGAACAAAAAGGTTTTGCCTCCACAGCAGCTTGTTATGAAAATGATTGTATTTGATGATTGAATGTTCTTATTCATTGTAATACTGTGTGATGTGAGCTAAAAGAGGAACAAGGACACGAGCTATCATCAATATTATTTCATCTTACATGTCTAATTTTTAAAAAATGACATTATATAAATATGCACTACTGTTCAAAAGTTTGAGGTCACTTAGAAATGTCCTTTTTCCGGAGTCACGTGAGGCGGTGGGTGAAGATGGCTGCCTGAGCCGGAGCTCCAATTAGCATAAAAAAAATATCCTCTATAATCATTTCTTATTACAGTTATAGAACCGTTAGCCTAGCCGCGCTAGACAACCCACGGCAACGAATTTAATTCTCTGCCAGGGTGGGTCTCGTTACCCTCCATAAGGCTCGAGGCTGGATTCTCCTAAAACTGGCCGGACCAATCACCATGAAGTGTAGAGTCAGAAGGCGGGCGTAACTAAGTGACGACAGAGGCGCGACGATTCTGACAGAAACAACCGGCGCACAATAAACAGTTATCTTTGGACTCGGCTTTGGCCACAGCCCTTAAAGATTTGAAGCTAAAATTCAACTTGAAAGATAAACAAAGGACGGCACTGAAGTGTTTCATTGAGAAGAAAGACGTATTTGGACTTATGCCGACAGGATATGGCAAATCCTTAATATACCAGTTGGCTCCGCTGGTTGAGAAGCTAATGGGACTTAGCCACAATCCGCCGGCGCTCTCGGAACTACGTCAGCCTATTCGTTGCACTGATTGGTTGTATACCTACCCAATTGCTGCAGAGTGATTTGATAGACAACCTTTTAGCCCGCCTCCCTCCCTGTCGAGCGGTCCTCGACCCTTGTGCCTTCAGAACATGGGTCTCGCTATAGAACCGTGTCTTGAACATAGAAACTCTCTTGATTTATCAGAATGGCGAAGCATCATTTGAAGAAACATTTGAGGTCTCAAAACCCACAGAATGATGGTTCAGTTCAGTTCAGTTCAGTCCAGTTCATTTAAAAGGACAATGTGCAGTCACATTAAAAAGATGCCTGCATCAGATTTAGCACAGAGCTAATTTCCATCTGCAGTCCTTTGCACAATAAAAATACATAACACTGACGTCATAAAGATGGCATACAATATAGAATACAATACAAATATTACATTAAAAACACATAAAATTCATAAAAAATACACATAAAATTCATAAAAATCAAAAATACACAGAAAATGCAGAATAGTCAAAGCGTAAGATAATAATGTGCAACAGCTTTACTGTTACTGTCTGCTCCATATTTTAGTGAGTGCAAAACTGATGCTCTAAAAGCCAATTTTTGACCTCACGTGAAAAGTTTAGTTCATCGTTATTCTTTAGATTGTCAGGGAGCTTGTTCCATTCATTAGTAGCTTTAACAGAAAAGGCTGACCTTGAATAGGCAGACTTTCTATTAGGAACACTGCAGTCTCCCCGTGATACAGAACCCAAGACGGTAGTTGTTTTTTGAGAGCGAAGTCGTACATATGTTCTTAAAGGTGGTGGGGCAGCATTATGTATAATTTTATGTCCCAAGCGGATGTCTGAGTATCTGATCAAATTGTCGAAACTAAGTAAATTATATTTTTCGAGTATATTACAGTGATGGTATCGCAAAGATTTTTTTATCAAGGATTTTCAAGGCCTGATTATGTAGCGATCTAAGCGGTTTTAAAGCAGTTTGACTAGCTTGAGACCATGACGACATATAGTACAGAATATGCGAAATGATCACTGCATTGAAATAAGATTTTGCCGCTTCTAATGATAAAGAACTTCTGATGTCACGGAAGTTGAAAATGCTATATAGGGTTAGCCGTCAGTGCCGTCAATGCTAAATACAATCAACACCTTTTCAAACTTCTCAGGATACAAGGTAAATTGGGATAAATCAGAGGCTCTGCCCTGAACAAAGTTTTGTCCCACTCCACTCTTCTGTGCTGGTGGAGTCAGATAGCACAAACAGGGCATTAGATACCTCGGTGTTCTCTTCCCCCTGTATTTGATGATATTATTTAAGTAAACTTTGATCCTCTCATAGCTAGGGCTGGGCGATATGACCTAAATTTTATATCCCGATGTAGCTTATTTTATATCCCAATACGATATACATCACAATATAGCATTTTTTTTGTAAATTCAATGAATGAATGAATGGGACTGGGCAGTGGCATACCTTACAAAGTACGGTAGTCTGATCCTTGTAGGTCTTTTTAAATCCAAACCACCACCATAAGACAGAAGTTCCCCCTCTTAGTGAGTATAAAACACCCAAAATATTTTTTGGAATGAGAGGCTAAATGCTGTGGATTATTTTAGTATGACAGTAAAGAACACATTTATATTCATTTATATTCCGCTCCGTAAGTCTGGATGGGATCTGTAGTGACTTTGTGCATGTGCGATTCATCTGCCGTCTGGTCGCTGAGTGATGTGTCCTCTAATCAGACACTGGGACTGCTGTGGGGTTACTGGACTGACAGCCTGTGCTCTGGGAGGAGGAGACACTCACAGCAGCACCTGCTGCTTGTTGAGGACAGTAACTGCAGAATGATCCGAGTTTTCCTGTCAGAGTCTCCAAAACGGCACAAAAAGTCGCTAGATTTGTCGCTAGTCGCTAGGACGCTTTGGAAAGTCGCTAGATTTAGAGAGAAAGTCACTAAGTTGGCAACACTGCCACTGCCGCGTACCTGGGCTTGCCGTAAGGCCCGTCGGTGACGTAAAATACTGCCGTAAAGCGTGTTTTGCGACACTGTGATATAAACGATAGGATCTTCACATAAAATGATAGACATTTTCTATCGTCCAGCCCTACTCATAGCGAAGCTGAGTATTGAAAATTTTGCAAAAATGTTGGAAAAGTGGAAGTTTTCACTGCTAAAATATTGCTGTTTTTCCACATTTTGAAACTATAAAATGGGTTAATTTGACCTGCAGGACGACACGAGGGTTAAAAGAAGAACATTTCAAAATGTTTTGACTGGCCAGGCAATTAAAGATGCATTGCCTTAAAACAAGTCCTGCCACCTGCTGAAATGTCTCTTGTGAAGTGAATTTACCTGAAATCAAGCGGGATGAGACATTCTGACTAAAAATAGGGCAAATAGACTTGGTAAGATTTTGAGTTTTTGCAGTGTACACTCAAGGAGTAAAGCACTGGAGCAGATTTTCACCACTATAAACACTAAGTCAGCCTCACACTTTTGCAGAACAACACACACAGTGATTTAGCAAACACGAAACACACGTGTTACATTAGACACAGAAGTCTATCATGATGTCACTTCCTTTCAGTTCCAAAGCACTGACTGATAAATCAACACACCTATGAGCCAGTTGGTTAAACACACACATGAAACACATGAATGCTTTATTGTAGACACACCAATCAGGTTTGAGCTCGAGAAAACCACCGTCATGCAAATATGGACCCTTACAACACGGATCACATGTTTGGACTGGTTCCACAACCTCCTCACAGTAATGAACCAAATCCTCCAGATGCAGCTCATTGTCATCTGGAACCATGTTTCATTCCACCGCTCTGCTCTGCTCCACAACTGGTTTAACACCATCCACAGTTTACAGTACTGGACCTTCCACCATGTTCTACATTTCTAAACCCCATCCAAGAGGTTTTTTTCTCCATGGCGGTTCCAGGTTCCCCTCATTGAGGCCATGGAAGAGGCTTGTGACCAAATCGACGCTGCAGCTGCAAGGATTATATCAGGTTAATTCGTCATATGAGAAGCTGAGTGGAAGTTAATTTTTTATTATATAAAGTAAAAATATATTTTTTTAGTCGTTTTCTAATTCTCCAGGATTAAGGACTATGTAGAGACCTGTAGGGGGCAGTAACCAGCACCTACTATGATGTTCTCCACTAGCTTGAAGCAGAGGGATTCCTCAGCATGGCCACATGAACACACAAAGGCTGAATCCCAAACCGCCCCCAACACACTATCCCTACACACTACCCCTCCGTTTGCGCGTTCCCGCGGAGGGTCCTCCATATTAAGGGCCGTCCCAAACCGCGTAGTGCGGAGGGAGAGTGGACTGTTCAGCCCTTAAATAGCGAGTCTGCATTGATGCTCACTCTGGACAACTTTTTCAGGAAGTGCAACGTCAAAATGGAGGAGGAAACAACATATTGATGCAAATTCCACATGCGTCCTTTATTTCTCCCACGCCTTTTTCACACTGACAGAACATCACAAAAAGAGTGGTGTAAAAAGATAAATCAAAAGAAACAGTTCTTCTTCTCTGCTGACGTTTGATTTAATTGTGCACCCCCTGACACCTTAAAATTTGAACACAACTGACAGAATTCATTTATTCATTCATTTGTTGGATATGAAATGCCAGATAATAGGATTGGAAAACATGTGAGTGAAAAAAAGTGGGACGCTTTCGTCTTCTGGAAGCAGCAGCGATCCTTGTTAGTTGCAACCTGTGTCACAGCGCTACAGCCATGCACAGTAGGCGTCTTTGTGTTACCATGGCGATGACGTCTTCCGTTTTCCGGTGAGGCGACAGGGCGTCCCATTCCTGACGATCGTATTTATACCCTCCCCCTTCAATAATAGGTGCCATCCATAGCTGCGAGTGTGACTTCTTTTGGAGTGTAGGGGGAGTGTGGAGGGGGCGGTTTGGGATTCAGCCCTATTGTGGCTGAATCCAAATCTCTGGACTTCACCGCACTTGCGAACTCGCGGACTTTGCGGGCGCGTTCACGGGAAGTCCGGGAGTGCTGAGGGCTGTCCAAATCCGCAATTCATCCAGTCCACAAGGGGCCTCAAGCGGACTTTCTGCAGACTTCCAGAGAGTCTGCTTGGGGTGCAGACTTCTGCAGACTTCACCAGTTTGATTACCCACAATTCATTGCAATATGGACATGACGTTTAAATTTTTCGATTTTTTTATTGCGTCTGGCCTATAAAACCTGTGCAGTCTGAAGCCGAAATCATGAGCTGAGAAAAATAATGGTGGAAAAAGGACAAAAGCAAGTCCTCCAATGTAAGTAATTAATATTATAGCGTATACATGATAGTTCTTCAAACAGTGTCACGGAAACGACTGAAACGGACTCCAAGTCAGTCTATTAGCTCCATTCATAATGCTGTCGACTCCCGCTCTTGCAGACTTTACATGATGACGGTAAAGACGTCACATTACGTATGACTGACACCCAACCAGCTGTGGGTGCTGGGTCGTACACATCACCCAATTCCTGGAGCAGAAAACAGAGATACAGTACCTTGTGAAAGTATTCGGCCCCCTTGAACTTTTCAACCTTTCGCCACATTTCAGGCTTCAAACATAAAGATATAAAATTTTAATTTTTTGTCCAGAATCAACAACAATTGGGACACAATCGTGAAGTGGAATGAAATTTATTGGATATTTTATACTTTTTTAACAAATAAAATACTGAAAAGTGGGGTGTGCAATATTATTCGGCCCCTTTACTTTCAGTGCAACAAACTCACTCCAGAAGTTCAGTGAGGATCTCTGAATGATCCAATGTTGTCCTAAATGACTGATGATGATAAATAGAATCCACCTGTGTGTAATCAAGTCTCCGTATAAATGCACCTGCTCTGTGATAGTCTCAGGGTTCTGTTTAAAGTGCAGAGAGCATCATGAAGACCAAGGAACACACCAGGCAGGTCCCAGATACTGTTGTGGAGAAGTTTAAAGCCGGATTTGGATACAAAAAGATTTCCCAAGCTTTAAACATCTCAAGGAGCACTGTGCAAGCAATCATATTGAAATGGAAGGAGTATCAGACCACTGCAAATCTACCAAGACCCGGCCGTCCCTCTAAACTTTCATCTCCAACAAGGAGAAGACTGATCAGAGATGCAGTCAAGAGGCCCATGATCACTCTGGATGAACTGCAGAGATCTACAGCTGAGCTGGGAGAGTCTGTCCATAGGACAACAATCAGTCGTACGCTGCACAAATCTGGCCTTTATGGAAGAGTGGCAAGAAGAAAGCCATTTCTCAAAGATATCCATAAAAAGTCTTGTTTAAAGTTTGCAACAAGCCACCTGGGAGACACACCAAACATGTGGAAGAAGGTGCTCTGGTCAGATGAAACCAAAATCAAACTTTTTGGCCACAATGCAAAACAATATGTTTGGCGTAAAAGCAACACAGCTCATCACCCTGAACACACCATCCCCACTGTCAAACATGGTGGTGGCAGCCTCATGGTTTGGGCCTGCTTTTCTTCAGCAGGGACAGGGAAGATGGTTAAAATTGATGGAAGATGAATGGAGCCAAATACAGGAGCATTCTGGAAGAAAACCTGTTGGAGTCTGCAAAAGACCTGAGACTGGGACGGAGATTTATCTTCCAACAGGACAATGATCCAAAACATAAAGCCAAATCTACAATGGAATGGTTCACAAATAAACGTATCCAGGTGTTAGAATGGCCAAGTCAAAGTCCAGACCTGAATCCAATCGAGAATCTGTGGGCAGAGCTGAAGACTGCTGTTCACAAACGCTCTCCATCCAACCTCACTGAGCTCCAGCTGTTTTGCAAGGAAGAATGGGCAAGAATTTCAGTCTCTGGATGTGCAAAACTGATAGAGACATACCCCAAGCGACTTGCAGCTGTAACTGCAGCAAAAGGTGGCGCTACAAAGTATTAATGCAAGGGAGCCGAATAATATTGCACACCCCACTTTTCAGGTTTTTATTTGTTAAAAAAGTATAAAATATCCAATAAATTTTGTTCCACTTCACAATTGTGTCCCACTTGTTGTTGATTCTTGACAAAAAATTAAAATTTTATATCTTTATGTTTGAAGCCTGAAATGTGGCGAAAGGTTGAAAAGTTCAAGGGGGCCGAATACTTTCACAAGGCACTGTACATGCAAATACAATGTGATCTGAACCAAAACATTGATTCTTGTGTTTTAACAATATTAGAGTCAGAAGTCCCTAACTGGAAGACAATTTCTGACAAGAAAAACCTCCAGGAAGAAGTCAAAGGATGCTTTTCCTCACATTAAGAGTCTTCCTTACTGGAGCCGCTGAGAACTTGGACATTGCCACGTAATTTCCACTGAGAAACTGTTCCAAACAAGAACATGAGTGTTGTTTTCAGAGCAGTTGTGGCCTGTGTTAGGAACATCTGAAAGACAACGTCACAACTGCAACAATGGAGCACTGATGCTGGAATCAGAGACTGAGGTTTTTCAACAGTGGAACTCTGTTTCAAATCAGACCATCTCTCAAAAAACTATTTTTTTAAATCATAAACTATGGATATTTCTAATGGTATCTATGAAATATTAGCTCAGTATGTCAGATACTTTCTTAGAGGTTTGTCAGTGGACTGTAGACCCAGTTTCACTCGTTTTGATTTTCTCACATTGAAATTTGAGGCTGTTTGAAGATGAATATCTCAAGAACAATTCTAGATAAAAGCCTGAAACCTTCACTTGTTTGTCTTGCTAACATCAGCAGATCAGATTGCTGTTAAATGCAGCAGTGGAAAAAAGATTTTGGACATCCCATACATTTGTGAAATACTGCATTAAGAATCACTTTGAGGTTTTCAAGAGTCATTTATTTTAGAACAATCATAAAACTAAACACATCGTAAAAAAGACATTAAAAACTGAAAATTGACTGGTTCCATAAAATGAGAAATTTGGTAGAATTTAGTTTTGTTAGTTTTTCTTCTAAACAACAAACCAAAAAAATATCATTAGTATTTGTGTCTGTCTGATGCAGCCACACCCTTAGAAACACAAAAAAAAGACTTTTCAACAAATATTTCATGACAATATTTAAGATTGTGTAAATATTTTCAGGGTGTCTGAAAACTTTTTCCCCTCACTGTATCTGCCAAAGCATGAAAATGTGCCGTTATAAAAATGCCACTATCTCCAGACACATAGATGTGGTCATGGTTCCATGATGCCAATGTCATGGTAATGACTGGATGCAGCTAATTTACAAAGAAATGATTCTAAACTACATGTCAGCTTTCAAAGATTGGACTTTTCATGGAACACTTCATGTTTTTATATTTCAACTCGCACATAATCTGAGATTAGTTGATCTACTTGTTCAATATTAGAGATTCTTCATCATTGTCCTGAGTAGGAAGGAAGATTGATAGATGATAGATTTGAATTCAAATGCCAGTAATCTCCTAAATCAATTATGATTAATCATAAGAGAATCACTGAACCAGCTCTGCATCTAACGGGTTCCTGCAGCCCAGAGGGATCTGAGGAACAATTAATCTGGTAATCGACAAAATTCACCCTGCTGCTCACTGCCTCCATCCAGAAGTCTATCCCTCTACCACTGATAATTCGTTTAACTGAGTAACCACTTTGAATGGTTTAATTAATTTACCAGTCACGTCTGTTAACGACAGCTTTCCTCTTAATGGATTTTGCAACGAAGCAACGAAGTCACTAAACAAGAAATTAGACCTGAATTCTGTGAAGCCGGATCTCAAGGACTTTAAGTTTGTGGAGGACTTCATGAACTTTTACTGAACCCTGCATGGAGAAATCTTCTTGGCAGGGGTTCAGTCTGTGTCCAGTGTGCATACGCTGGTGTCATTGTTGGGTTCCTTGTTGGTTGGACGTTGGTCCAGACTGGTCAAAGCAGCACTGTTCACCATTGGCAGAGTGCTGACAAGTCTGAGAGTTTCGTCCATCTGTTCCGTTCTGCTTGGAAAACAAACACACAAACACAGAGAACGTCAGTGTTTCCTGCAGCATTGAAGAACTGATGCCGTGCCTGAGATAGAGAGCACCCCAAATGACATCTGAAGACACTTTTACCTGTTGGAATTTAACATTCAGTTGTCTGATTACGTCAGAATTCCTAATCTAACCTACATCTCCAGATTAACATGGACCAGATTTCTGTGTCAAAACGAATACAGGTTAGACTGAACGATAGGTGTGTAGGAATACTGCAAAGGCCCTGGAATTCCTGAGCCGATCAAAACTCAGATAAGCTGTCCCTCTCCAGCACTGACCAACACCCATCTCTATAGGAGGATTGAGACATTTGTATTTCTGTAGGTTTTCATTCACAGAAGGATGGAGCTCCTGTGAACATTTAAACCCCTGGAATAACTTTTTCTTTTAAAAGACAAGGACTTTCAATTATATGCTATGGATGTCTTGTTTAATGAACTTTCATGCTAAAATCCCTTTTCAGCTTTAGGAGACCCTCAGCCGGAGACGTCTCGGCCTTACACAGATCAGATAACAAGTCGTAAAACTTTATGACTGAAGACTGGAGTCACCCTCTCTCTTTCTTTGACTGAAACAGACTGGAACTGAACTTAAAGCTGCTGTCCGGAGTTTCAGTTTGTTTTCAATTTATGTATCATTTTTAACAAAGCTTAAATGTGTTAGTGTAGTTCGATACAATAATATAATGTTAGTATAACGCTATATGAAAATTTATTCCTGAGCTCCGCCTTCCTCTCATAGACCCCCATGTTATTCCAAAAAGCGCCGGTCGCTGCCGACCAATCAAGTTCGAGCTTCAGCTTTGTCATGCTGTCAATCAACGGTTACGCGCACAGCAAGCAAGCCCATGCAGAGGTGGGCGAGCTACGCACTACGCAACCGCGCGCACATTTGTTTTGCTTGTGGAGGAGAGAGCATCAAGGATCAGCAACTTCCAGAAAAGTTACCAATCCCACGGCTTGTCAGGCCAAGAGACTGCAGGACGTTTTTTGGCTCGGGGTGCTCGCGTCGCTCCCCGACCACGGCCTCCATAGCCCGCCTGACGGCTTCGTTTAGATGCCCGACCTCTGGAGGAAGATGTTGGAGCGTCTGGGACATACTCTTTGTCAGAGGAGTCATGCAATTCTGAACTCTAGATAGAAATAAATAAACAATGTAACACATATACACGCGTAAATGCACCAAGTTTGATAAACAACGTCATCCAGAGGGATACACGAGTGTAATCACATATTGAAACTTTACTCGTTCGTCCTAGCAGATTCATGTTATTTTGGTATTAGGACAAGTTAGACTCAATACAGCATTCTAACGTAATTCCATTATTATTTACTAAATGTAGAAGAGTGGAAAACAGCAAAACAGGCGAGATGCTGCAGCACTCCGGGCACTCCTCTCATGTACTGCGCGCGTGCACAAATAAAGGGGTGAAATCTGACGGACGGAGGGACCAACAGTGTTTTGGGAGACGCTGCGATTCAAACTCCGGACAGCAGCTTTAAACAAAAACACTTGCCAAATCAGTATTTCTATATGCATTTGGTTTTTCCAGATTTACCACAGTTACTCAGTGTTTCATCTATGACATATTCGAAAATCATATTTACATGTCTTATAGAGTCGATTTATTAATTTGTGATGTTTAATCATTTCTTCCCCAGGATACTATGATTTTGGAATGAGTTCCAGTATTAACCTCTGAATTTCCTCTCCATTTAGGTTGAATGATGACCATTGTATTTACCTGTTACCAAATCTCTGACTTGTTATATTTTCACTGTGATACATGTTTTTAATGTCATAAACATAAACATATAGTTATGAATGAAATAATTCACATCATATGAACATATGTATTAATCTACACATGCTTCACTTTCACACAACTGAAATATGGTGAAGGAATAGACAGATCGCGTTTTAATCGTTTAATATCCCAATGTTTTAAGTCAAGTCCCAGCCCCATGACGGTTCACTTCAAAATCCAGCTGAGCTTGCTCTGATTCCATTCTATGGGTGATGTACTAACCGCTTGGTCAATTAATTCATTTAATCAATTTATTCTTTTACAAATTATTAATTCTTAATCCAAATTACTGGTTACCTCGTCAGGTTAGCTCTGGCTAATCCTCACCATATTTCCTTCTCTCTCACACACACACACTCCCACATTCCACACATGCACGCGCACACACACACCATATCTACATTGTATATAGTTCACTTGTCATTACATTCATAGAATAGTTAATACTTCATTTTCGACCAAATTACAGCTTGAGTGTTTCTTTGTGTAGAATGTGGTCAATTTAACTGAGGATTCAAGACGTTTTGATATGAGATTGATCAAAATTTTTATGAATATTAATTTTATTAAAATTAATTATTTCCCTAGGAGTCTAGGGTGGTGCCCCAATTATTAATAACGAGAGCTATAAATCATAACGTCGTACCCCTACAGGGTATGTGTTAACAGAATTCAACTGATCACAGTTGTTCAAAACAGTTTTCAAACAGTTTTGCAGCAATAGCAAAATTTTTTCAATACATAATTCTGTGTACACTGTGACCGAGACCAGTCTTTACATACCTCACTGTGAAACTGATTGAATGCTTTCTTTCTGGTGTGGATCTGCTGGTGTTGTTTCAGGGAACCCAAAGTTGTAAAAGTCTTCTTACACTCGTCACATCTGTATGGTCTCTCCCCAGTGTGGACACGTTGGTGAACTTTGAGGTATGCAGTGGAGCGGTAGCGTTTCCCACACTGGTCACAAATGTATGGTTTAACCCCAGTGTGGGTCACTTCATGAGCTTTTAACTGTGAGTACCGTACAAATGGTTCACCACAGTAATCACATACGTACACATCATGTCCAGTGTGGATGCGTTGGTGACATTTTAAGCTCTGTTGGGAGCTGAAAGTTTTTTCACAGGAGTCACAGTGGTACCGCTTTCTACCAGAATGGGGGCATTGATGGATCAACAACTGTTCATGTTGAGTAAAGGTTTTCACACACTGATCACAGTTGAATGGTTTAACGCCACTGTGAATGACTTGATGACTTTTTAATGTACTCTTCTCAGTAAAAGCCTTTCCACACTGATCACAGCTGAATGGTTTAACTCCACTGTGAATGCGTTGATGATTTGCTAGAGTACTCTTGTGAGTAAAAGCCTTTCCACACTGATCACAGTTAAACGGTTTCACTCCACTGTGAATGAGTTGATGTTTTCTTAACGTACTCTTGTCAGTAAAGGCATTTCCACACTGATCACAGCTGAATGGTTTAACTCCACTGTGAATGAGTTGATGACTTATTAGATTACTCTTGTGAGTAAAAGCCTTTCCACACTGATCACAGTTGAATGGTTTCACTCCACTGTGAATGAGTTGATGACTTGTTAGATTACTCTTGTGAGTAAAACCCTTTCCACACTGATCACAGTTGAATGCTTTAACTCCACTGTGCATGAGTTGATGACTTGTTAGATTAGCCTTGTGAGTAAAAGCCTTTCCACACTGATCACAGCCAAACAATTTCACTCCACTGTGAATGAGTTGATGACTTGTTAGATTACTCTTGTGAGTAAAAGCCTTTCCACACTGATCACAGCTGAATGGTTTAACTCCACTGTGAATGAGTTGATGCCTTTCTAAGTGACTCTTCTTGGTAAAATCCATTCCACACTGATCACAGTTGAATGGTTTAACTCCACTGTGAATGAGTTGATGACTTGTTAGATTACTCTTCTTAGTAAAAGCCTTTCCACACTGATCACAGCTGAATGGTTTAACTCCACTGTGAATGAGTTGATGTCTTTTTAAGTGACTCTTCAGAGTAAAAGCCTTTCCACACTGATCACAGCTGAATGGTTTGTCCACAGTGTGAATACGTTTGTGAATTCTTAGCTTTGTTGCTGTGATAAAAGTCTTGCCACATTGCTCACAACTCAGTGATTCATCTCTTTTTGCTGTTGTTGCCGAACCATCCTTATCCTCCTCAGAGGTCCGACATCTCACTCCATTGCTGTGTTTACATTTCTGTAGCAAAAGACAAAGATAAAAACAGAGGCAGTGATGGAAGAGCAATCATGAAAACATTTAACCTAAAAGTCTCAATTCCATGTAGTTGGACATGAGGCTGAAACAAGATCAAGAATCTGCAGACATGCTAGCAGCTTTGTCATTAGAAACCTAGAAATGTGTCAACAGCACACTCACAATGTCAACAAAACTATTTTCACAGGCCGACAGTTTTCAGCTTTCTGCATGGTAGTTTTAGAATATTGGGTAGTAAAATCTGTCGATCACCGTGAAAAGCAAAGCAGAGCTGGGACTGATGGGATTGTACCACCAGGATCTCTTCATCCCCAGACTTTCCGTTAAGTTACAATACTGGAGAAATGTACAATATGAAAAGCATACAACATCAATGTCCAGATTAGGTCTTAATGGCAGCAGGGTCAATTCAGACCACCAACACTTTCTAGTTTCTCCTCGGGGATCAGATGTTGATACCAGTCCAGAAAAGATCTGTAATTCTGCCACTGAATTCTGGATTTGACCCCAACGACCCGGGCAATTTGTTGTGCAGCAGTTACACAAGCATTCACCATCAAACAAAACAGTTAAAGGAATAACAACAATTAAAGGACTTGTTTTAAAAATGTAAAAACAACACAGTAAAAAAATTACAAGGAAAAAACCCATTTAAAGAAAAATCAAACAAAACATAAGATAGACAGGGACATCGGCAGCAATCTTGGTCATTTAGTCAGACGTAGTAAAAGTTTTCAATAAACGGCCACCGATGTAATCAGGTAGAGGACTTTTCTTTGGTCTGCACTGTTTGAGACACCAGATTACATTGCCCACATCAAGAAAGGGATTCTGTGGAGAGGCGGACATGAGTTTTTAGTCTCAGCATGTTTAGCCCTAAAATCATGGGAGTCAAACCTGACATAAAAACTGTTTCGACTTTGAGCCAGCTCTAAATCAGAATTATAACCACTGAGCTGAACTCTCTCATTGACACATTAATTAGTCCCAGTGATCAGATTCATGCCGTCCCAGACTGAACTGAGGTTGTTCATTTTGAGCTGAGACTCAAGTTTGTCTTTGTATTGTCTTTTGTGGGTCCTGATCTCCTACTTTATTTCCTTCTGTCGGTTATACAGATTTAGTGCATTTCCTTCTCTGAAGACTGTTTTATTTCTGTACAGTAGGTCTTTAAGATTCTTAGAAAGCCATGGCTTAGTGTTTGGATATAGTTTAACAGTTTTTTTCAGGAATAACACTGGTTTCACAGTCTGTGACCCAGCTGCTCACAACATCAGTCGGTTCATCAATATCAGCTGAGGACTCCTTAAACACGTCCCAGTCAGTAACCTCCAGACATCCCTGCAGAGTGTGACAAACTTTCACTCTGATGTTCTGCACTTTGCCTTGCTTCAGTACAGTGGTAGACAGGGATAAGGAAGATGCAGTTGTGGTCAGAGGAACCCAGAGGAGACGCACCTTTCACATTGTTGTAACAGATCAAAGATTTTGTCTCATCTAGTGGGGCATGTTATGTACTGATGGAAGTCTCTCAGTGTGTGTTTTAGTGTGCAGTGGTTCATGTCTCATGAACCACCTGTTCATGTCAACAGATGTCCACACCAATGACAAATCTCTCTCCAGAAGAAGCTAGAACAGGGATGTCAAACTCATTCCACAAAGGGCCGGTGTGGCTGCAGGTTTTTGTTCCAACTAAACAGCATCACACCAGACCTGACTCATTTAATCAACTGATCTCAGTCTCCAGACAGCTGATTGGTCAGACTGTGTGCTGTAGATATGTTGGAACTAAATGCTGTAGCCTAGAGCACACAATCATCTATCTGGAGGCTGAGATCGGTTGATTAAATGAATCAGGTCTGGTTGATGAGCACATTTCCCTCCAAAAAAAAAAAAAAAAAAAAAATCCTAATTTTAACCAATCTCCATCTTGAGCAGTAGGATGGCTTGACATTCCCATGGTGTTGATCTGTGCATGTAATTGTTTGGACAGATAAACATCAAACCACAGCAATCTGGAAATTGCACCCAAGGATGAACCACACCTGTGAAGGCCCACAAATGTCTTCCTGATGTCTTGGCTGAATTCTTTAGATTTTCTAATGTCGTCACACAAGGAAGCAGTGTGTTTGAGGTGTGCCAGAAAATATATCTTAATCTGTCAAAAGCTTTCAAAGCCAAGACATCATCATCTTGAAGGCATAGCAATCTTAGTGAATGCAAACTTCTGATTGTAGAATAGAATGACTTTATTGATCCCCGAAGGGAAATTCAATTGTTTGGTCTTTAATGTTGGTCTTTTTGTTATTGAATTAAACAGTCTGATTGCTGAAGGCAAGAAAAATTTCCTGAATCTTTCAGTCCTGCAGCACGGGGATAGGAGCCGTCCACCGATGTTTTGTTGTTCACTGAGGCAAATGGGAAGTGGATGATCCATGTTTGTCAGAATGGCCTCCATCTTTGTAAGTGTCCGTCTCTCCACCTCATCCTCCAATGTGTTCAATCCGATTCCAACTACACAGCCAGCTTTTTTTAAATCAGTTTGTTCAGACGCCTTGCATCCTTGTTCTTTATACTGCCTCCCCAGCAGACTGCAGCATAAAACAGGACACTTGCTACCACAGACTGATAAAACATCTGCAGCATCTTACTGCAGATGTCTATTGATCAAAGTCTTCTGAGGCAAAAAAGTCGGCTCTGGCCCTTTTTGTAGATGAAGTCTGCATTTTTAGACCAGTTTAATTTATTGTCAAGGTGGGCACCTAAATATTTAGATGATGCCACCACCTCCATGTCAACACCACAAGTGTTCAGTGGATGAAGAGGGGTTTTGGATCTGTGGAAATCTATGATCATTTCCTTTGAGGCGTTGAGTAGCAGCAGTTTTTGTGACTCCAGTCACTGAAGGCACTTCTCAGATCTCTGTATTCAGCTTCATGTCCATTTCTGATACATGCCACGATAGCAGTGTCATCAGAGTATTTCTGAATGTGGCAGGACTCAGTGCTGTATTTGAAGTCAGATGTATAGAGAGTGAACAGGAATGGAGCCAGGACTGTTCCTTGCGGAGCCCCAGTACTACTCATTAATGTCACAGAAACACAAACTGTGGCCTTCCTGTCAGGTAATCTGTGATCCATGAAACACAGGAAAGATCCACTCCCATCTCTGTGAGCTTGTCTTTGAGGATGGTGGGTTGGATGGAGTTGAATGCGTTTGAAAAATCAAAGAACATGATTCTCACATAAACTCCAGGTTCTTCCAGATGAGACAGGGCACGGTGAAGCATGAAGAGGATGGCATCATCCACTCCAATGTGTTTTTTGTAAGCAAACTGCAAGGAATCGAGTTTGTCTTTGACCTCAAGCCTCAGTAGACATAAAACCAGCCGCTCCAGAGTTTTCATGATGTGTGAGGTCAGGGCAATAGGTCTGTAGTCATTTAGTTCAGCCGGACATTTGATTTTTGGTACCTGTATGTAACCCACATAAAAATCACGCATCCTCAAACGAAAATAATTAATATAAAATATTTCCCATTATTTACGATCCATAAATGCACCTTCACGTACGCTCTCAGGTTGCGTAGCCGTTTCGACCAATCAGGTCACTTGCGGGTCGAATGAATACAGCTGTGCTCCTCTCCACACACACACACTGGTGAGGAGACGAGCCACAGGATAGCTGCTAACACGGTTAGTCTCTAAACAAACTATCTTTTGCTTTTAAACATTCGTTGATCATGCTTTTAAATACACTGCACTCTGTAAACTTATAGAGATCGGTTACCGCCGCTTCGGAGAACAGGGTTTTTGGCTGGGACTGACAATCGAAGGGAATTGGTGAGTCTGAATGTTGTTTGTGCTAACTAGTATTAGCATATCAATGCGGTCGGTGCTCACCTAGCTGCCTGTCTATAGTGTTCCATTGATATGCTAACGCAGCTATATTACTGTACTGGCCATCATAGCCTATGTTATTTTGGGTAAAGCACTTTAAGTCCATGCTGGCCAAAGATTTTTCTCTTTTTAAAGTGTAATGATTTTGATTTGTGTACTTAGTAAATGCACTCCATCTTTAAGCTAAATACTGTTGGATTTGAAATGCATTTTTATTGATCTAAATGTGTAATGGAATATTGAATATGTGTGTACACTGACTAAAGCTAGCTAAAGATAATGATTTCTGATGAACATTTTAACTGATAGTGGTCCTGTCTGTTATATACAGGCCAGGTGTGTCCTGTTGGGTACATACACCTATCACAGGAGGCGAGCTAGAGCCCACGAGCCTGAACCTCACTCAACAACATCCCCCTGCGGTCTGGTAGGCGGCTGTTAGCAGCCAGTCCTCTCCCACCTAACTCTTGTCACCTTTTCAGGGTCATATTTGAACTCTGGTTTTGCGCGCTCATGGACACTTATCAATAACTCATGAACTCTCTGGTTGAACCTATGGACAATTAACCCACACCGCATTGTGGGAGAAAACCACCAACCTTTGTGTACCTTGAATTGTGTTTGGGACATTTTCTACACTGTGCTGTTAACTTGTTGGAGTGTGATTGCGTTATTGGTGAAGTACAAAGGAAAAAAATAGCTGAAGTGCACTTCTTCATAGATTGATTGCTATCTGAAACAACATTGTTATCTGCAGATTGTAAATATATTTTCCACTCTGTTTTTCCCACAAACAAAATAATAATAAGGCACTTAAACCAAAATTTCTGCCTCAAGTGTCTTTACTGTACCTCTACCTCCCAGAGCCGAATCAAAATCTTCTGAACTATTCCAAAATCCTGTTACATCTTTTCATAATTTGTATGTACACAATTCATACATGCTACACTGTACAATACAGGATGTTTTCCATAGAGCAGGCAGCCTTTGCAGGTATGACTGTGTCTCTACAGAAGCTGATGTATTCAGTGAAACAATCAACCTGTCTGTCAATGTTCATACTGTCCTCATCTGTTTCCAGAAGCACATTCCAGTTTGTTGATTCAAAGCAGTCCCTTAGAGCTTCACTAGCTTGAGGAGTCCATCTTCTGATTTGGACTTTAGTTGCAGGCTGTCTCAGCACACAAGGTTTGTAACAGGTCTGCAGATAAACCAGGTTATGATCTGACCTGCCCAGTGGTGGTAAGGCAGTAGATCTGTAAGCTTCTTTGACATTGGCATACAGCAGGTCTAGGGTTTTGTTCTCTCTGGTAGAGCAGTTAAACTGTAAATCCAGTCAGATGAGAGGAGAGGCTGACATGATTGAAATCTCCTGATATTATTACAAGCGCCTCAGGATGTTGAGTCTGTATCCGAGCAACAGTATCATGCAAAACATCACATGGAACCAAGTCAGTGTCCTTGGGTGGAATGTATACAAGTATTGTTATGATGTGACTGAACTCCCTTGGAACATAGTATGGCCCAAGTCCATAGTCAAGTCCAAGATTGTGAAGAAAGTAATAAAAATATTCTTTAAAAAAAAAAAAAAAAAAACTTTCGTTAGGCATTTAAAGATAATTTTGGTCATCTTAACCGACATAAAACAGGAGAAGCATTGCCAGATTTAATGTCAGATCATGTCAATTATAAAAAGGGTTATGTGTCGTTTATACAGTGTAAGTAAACTTCTGGGTTCAACTGTCTGAATTTCTTGAGAAGAAAAAGGCTGGTAAACTCACAATGCTCAAAAGTATTATTCTCTACCAAAGAAAATGCTGCTCTTTACCTTCCTGAACAACTTGCTTGAAAAACAAGACTTTTCTTCCGTTACTTATCTTCATCACCATGTAAGACATTTTCAGAAAGTATGATCAGCAGCTAGTTCAGCCTCAAACAAAAAACAAGCAGCTTCCTAGCAGTCCACCATTATATCCTCAGTACAGCTGCTTCTGCAGAGCTACATCTCTCCAGCCAACGTCACCTGGCTTTGGTCGGCCCATCTAACCAACTGGAGCAACTTTAGACATTTGAAAGAACAAATGAATGATAATAATGTTACAGTGGTATGTTTCTCACTTTTTGTGAAGAATCCATGTTTCCTCCGTTGTTGAGCTCAGACTAAATGTCTGCCAACATTCCTCTGCTCCTCCGTCAGACTCTCCTCCTCCTGCCAATCACCTGTCACATCAAACACATCTTCATTAGGATACCACTCTATAGGTGGCTTGCAAACGCGTGACTTTAGCGGTGGCATTAACTTCCGGTTAACGAAGTGGTGGTCAGGCCAACCTAAATGGCTGCCGCAGAGCAAGGAAAACGCGACTCTTTTTCGGAGTATTTTCGTGCTTTAGATTCTAATTCTCAAACTCGATACATCGAAAAACTCAAATTTTGTGATGGCATAGATCTGTATGCGTTATCCACGAAGGATTTGACCTACGAGTTGGAAAAATATCCGCCAGTTCAGTTCCCTGATATCTCAAACTATCTGGTGCTACAAACAAGCTTTTGCACTGCTAAACAAATGAAGGCTTGGAAAAGCATGGATTCATTCAATTTCTTTGTCTGTGGATGTGTTAAAGAAGTCTGAGTTAAGATCCTGAAAGACAAATCCTGCATCATAAAAAGCCGTGTAAGTAACGATTTATGTAAACTTGTACTTGCTGGGTGTGTTAGCTCGGTGGATACTAAACCGTGTTTCTGCTGTTCTTTTCAGGTGAAACATTCGCAATGTTTATCAAAAACACCAAATCATACCTGGTTGTTGATAAAAGAAGATGGAGAAATAATAACCGCACACTGCGACTGCATGGCAGGGTAAATAATACTTCAATGTGAGTTTTTCTAGTGACAGTGTATATATGCTAGCCACATCTCAGTTCCTGCTTTAATTTGTGTCCAGTCTATGTCCTCCTCATCATATAGATTGCAAGGACGCCCTGTTGAACAATGTGAGAATATTACACGGGTTAAAATCGTACTACTCTGACTGCTTCGTTTGCCTATCAACAGAAACCGTCATTTTGGACGAGAGTAAACAAGCTAAAAACAGCGAACGTTAGCTTGTTAAGTGGGTAGTTAGTGTTACCAATCTTTAAAGAATGGGTCTTAAAACCAACACAGAAAGGCTCTCAGCATGTATATCATAATAATTCACTAACCTTTAACGAAGTGATCGCCACAGACTCTGGCATTCTTTGACTCCGCCCCCTTCGAACTTAAGGAAATGTTAGCGAGCCATTTTTCTCTGCGTCTTTTCGTAAAATCCTTAGTGCGAGACCCTTTTTTAATCTTTTCATGGGGAACCCTGAAGTATCCTTTATCAATTTCGCGATTTGATCGATTAGAACAACCTAAAACAACACACACAAAAGGCATTTTTGACCGATGAGTGAACGTTAGCCACGCTCGCTGCAGTCAACAATCAGCTCCACTGACCACCACTTCATGATGTGCACAGGTAATGAGGCGGATGTGACGTCATTTGCAAGCCACCAATACACAAGTGTCAGAGTGTCCCATATGTTCATCAGCCGACACAGAGGACACATTTCAACTCAATACTTCACTTTTAGCTCTTTTCACTTTCACCTAAAACTGATACAAATGAACTTAAACTGTTAAAAATAAGGAACACAGACAGAAAACAGACATGGAAAAAGAGAATAAAGAGAACATAAAGATGCTACTGCAGGTGATTCAAGACAGAACTGCTGGTAGAAAACTGTTCATGCTGTAAGTTAGTGAATGTATTTTACTGCTCAGTGTTCTGTTTAAAGGCAGCTCTCACTCTCTGTTCTTTGCACTCTCCCATAGTGTCAAGTGTCCTCCCACTTTCAATGACAGGTGATTCTCATTCATGATTTTTCTCACAGTTTCTCCACTTGAAAAAGGATGTTTCATCTACCCAGAGTTTGAGCAGGACTCCACTCATCAATCAGACAGTTGCTTTCTTTCTTTCTTTTCCCTCTTTTATTTTGCAGGTCACAAATTCATGAGATACAGAGGTGGAAACTTCCATAAGTCCATACGTTTAGTTGATAGATTAAGGAGAAAAACCTTTAAACAGAACACAAAAGGACAATGTTGGCATTACTGCATTCAGCAAATAGTAACAACCATTCCTCATGGACATTTTCACCACATTGGCAAAAGCTGCTCCACTCAATTTATGTTTGTCAACCTCAACACCACATAAACTGAAGCGACAAATCATGGCATGAGCAACATTCAACCCAATACTATACCACACATGAATTTATCTGCATTTTAAAGAGTTGATTTTGAATCACAGTTTAACAAATTACTCTGAGCATTTTTATCAAAAAAAATGTCAACATTTTATACTTTTTACTTCATGGTTTTAAGATCATTTAAAGTGCATAAAGTGCTTTTAAAATGCAATCCTTTCCAGATCCAATAAATAAATAAAGGGCATCGTAAAAACCCACCATTACAAACAGGATGAATTCACTGGTCTTAGCTGGAACCCTCTAATTAGCACCAATTAGCCTGAAATCTTATTTTCAACTGAACAATTACAAAACACGCGGCAATTATTGGTAAACAGACAAAGTTGGCTCCGTGGCTAATGCTAATGCTAACACACATCGGCAGCTTAAACAGTCTTTTAGAGTCTCCAGAATTCTGCTCTTACCGGCTGCAACCCGATTTTGGAGAAGAAGGCAATCCTGCACAGTTTGCCGCAGATCTTGATGCTTTCCCAACAGAAACTCACGGACACTTTGTTTGAACGCGATCACTTCGTCTCAGTTCCTCCTCAGTGCTGCGTGTGTCCCCTTTTTTGCCGCCGGTGACAAACCTGCAGCCGCAGATTGGTTCCGCCCCAGCTGAGTGGAAGACCTGTGCGTAAATACTTCTCCTTTGAGTTCTCAGCTCCTTCCAGTTTGACTTGACACACAGACTGCTTTGCACTCTGTGTCACCTGTACCTTCAGAGCTCTGAATTAAAGTAAATAAATAAAAATTTGAAAAATAAATAAAATTTTTCAAATTTGTTGCAGTTATGAGGCATATTTCGTTCATGTTTTTAAATCTTTGTGGTAGTTTTATCTCTTATTTTTGTCATTTTATTCCTATTTGTGATAGTTTTAATCCTAATATTTAAATGAATCTGATAATTCTCCATCATTTCTAACACTGTTGGCTCTCAACCTTCATATTTCTACATGTTAGTTTCCCTCTATGATCAGTAATACTGGAGGGTCTGAACCTCAGAATTTAAACCTGTCCTTTAAGGCACATATTCAACACACTGTAATGAGACTGAAGCTTTTACTTGGATTTTATTTTAGAAATAAGTCTTGCTTTTCCTTTAGAGTGAAACAGAAACTGGCAGAGTCAACTTTTCTTCCGATTATTGATTATGGTGATGTGCTGTATATGAATGCCTCCGATCAATGCCTCCACACGCTGGATTGTGTGTCTCATGGTGCTCTGAGGTTTATTACAAACTGTGGAGTTTCAACTCATCATTGTGTCTTATACGGTAAAGTAAATTGGCCTTCATTATTTATGTGCCGGCTTGGCCATTGGTCTGTGCTGATTTACAAGGCCATTCTTCAGATGACTCCATCTTATTTATCACTCCTTTTAATTACATCTAATAGGTCCTACAGTCTCCGATCTCAGGACTTTTTACGTTTTACTGTTCCTGAGGTCAGAACAGAAATGGGGAAGAAAGCTTTTAGATTTTCTGCTCCAAGTACATGTGTGGCACCCAGGACTTATAGACTATTAAAAAGACACCCCCCAATACATTGTTTATGCTGTTTAAATCACTGTTGATCACTCGCCCACATTCACCTGTTTGTGTCAAAGTAATTTGTGGTGTAATAACGGGTTTCGCCAGCAGATGGCAGTAGTGGGTAAATAGACTGACCATGCGAGCACACGCGAAGAAGCTCAGTCAGTTCAGCCAAGCTGTCTGCCGTTGGTCAAGCAGAGAAGCCACTGCTGATACAAAACTGTTATTTTCTGTGATTACAGGTGAGTTGAGTGCACAAGCATTATATAGTGAACATTATAAGACGTTTTTGCATGTTCAGGTTAAAGTTTGATGTGTCTAAAGTAGATTTGGTAATCTTTATGAGTGTTCAAAGTTGTCCCAAGCTGGCGCTAGCTTAATGCTAACTCGTTAGCATCTCCACAGCTTTATGGATAAACGTTAGGCAACTTTTCTGTTTATAAATGATTTATTATCTGGTACAAATGACATCTATATTTAAGAAACATGTCCAGTGCTACAAATAATCAGAATAAGACTGAAGTTGTGAATTTATTGGTATTTGCCAAGTTCATTGTTTTCCATGTATTTCTGTTTGAAAGCGAAATGTAACAGAGACTGTTTAAATAGACCCTGTGCACGTCAAAATGCTAACTTCCAGGTTCTGACTGGGAGGGCTTACAGGTCCTTCCGGAGGCTATTTTGCAGCATGGATAACATGGAATCAAAAAAGAAAAACACTGTTTTCTTGGCAAAACAAAAAATCAGATTTCAGCGTGTTCAAGGTAGATATGGGAGGTACTGTAGTGTACCATTATGTTCGGCTTCTGGTGTTTATAACAGTTCTATAAGCCTTCACCGTTTTCCAAAAGACCGGCATTTGCGGGCTCAGTGGATTGCCAAAATTAGACGAAAAAAATGTTTCACACTGAGCTGAGGATCGGGAATATTAGTGCATAGTCACTGATCAAACAGCAAATATCTGATAAACTATAACAACAATCCGTGCACTCTTCAATCATTTGTTATTCCGTTTTGACAGCTAATCAAATATAGAGGAAATCCAAGCATTTGTCATTTTGTTCAAACAAAACTACAAATATAAAATGTCTTGCTGAACTCGACTAACCCTTTAAGCTGCAGTCAATTCCAGCCATTTTCAGTACAAAAAATCGCTAATATTCTATTTGTAAATAAAAATATGACAAGAAATACAGGGAATATTGGATGCGCATCACGAGGTGCATTTCCTTGAAAACAACCGATTCGTGGATTATATACAGACTTCAAGACATGTTTTGGACAAAATATGTTACTGGCTTGTTTCGTCTGGATGTCCAAGGTTGGATTATGGCCGTTTTTTTGGAATATTTTCATCTGTGTGTAATAATGAACCCGGAAATGTGAGTCGCGCTGTGTGCGTTGAAGCCGTGTATAGAGAACGGATGGATGGATATTCGTTGTTTGTCGGACAAATGTGTTTTTCTCACCCGCTGTGGTAATCACATCTGAAAGTGGTTTATACCGGCGGATTCATGAGAATCTAAGCTTTCCATCGGCGTATAGTGTTTGTATAATCACATTTGCAGTTTCAGACATTTAGCAAATTGCTTATGCAGATCTCAAAGTGTACCGCAGATGAGACACTGAAGTGCAACGGGCTAAGTACCAAAGACGAAAGTGTAAAGTGGATTCTAGTAGCTAACTAAGCAAAAAATAGTAATGTATAAATACTAGAAAATAAAATGATAAGGTACATGTTTGGCAAGCCCTACAGTTAAGCTAGCGCTAGTTATGTAGGATGTGATGCCACTTACCTTCAAAGTTATATATGTACTGGGATATATAAAATTTGAATCCCTTTTCCCGTTTGCTTTGAGGAGCTGATGAAAAATCATCAACGAGACGACAAACATCGTCAACAGAAATTTTAGGCAAGTTGCCTAGGCATCTGGAAAAGTAAAGTGTACTGCTGGCTTCTTCCATTTTGACAGCGCTGTAAGCAGGACCGGAAGTAACTGTAGCACCCGGAGTTTTTCAACCGGAACTAGCACATGCTATCATGCACAGGGTGCATTGCTGTGGAATTACTAAAGTGTAGTCAGCTTAGTAATAAGCAAAGAAGAAAGTCAGTTCAGCCAAGCTGTCTGCCGTTGGTCAAGCAGAGAAGCCACTACTGGCACAAAACTGTTATTTTCTGTGATTACAGAATAAAGTCATCCTGTTACACAAAAGTCGGATGCGTCTGTTATTACGAGTGTAACACATGGAACACTTTGAAATCAGAGCTCAAACTCCAAAGTTTGGTATCTCTGAATGTTTTTAAGTCTATGATAAACTCCATTACACCCAGGCTTCAGGAGTGCAAATGTCCAATTTAACTGAAGTGTTTGGCTAATCCTTTTGAACTCTTTTAACCAAGTTTTTAAAAATCCAATTGTAAATTGTTTGTCATTTGTATTTTTAACTGTATTTGTAACGTGTTGAAACTTTATGTGCTGCCAATCTTGGCCAGGTCTCTCTTGTAAAAGAGATCTTGGATCTCAATGTGACAAACCTGGTTAAATAAAGGTTATAATAATAATAATTATAATAATAATAATAATAAACTGCTTCATTTCATTTGTCAATCCAATCTGATTTATCTGCAGGAAAAACTGATTTCAAGAAAAAGGACATTTCTCAGTGACCTCAAACTTTTGAACAGTAGTGCATATTTATATCATGTCATGTTTTTTTTAATTAGACATGTAAGATGAAATAATATTGATGATAGCTCGTGTCCTTGTTCCTCTTTTAGCACACATCACACAGTATTACAATGAATAAGAACATTCAATCATCAAATACAATCATTTTCATAACAAGCTGCTGTGGAGGCAAAACCTTTTTGTTCTTTGCAATAAATCTTTTGTTCTTTTATTCAGAGCTCTGAAGGTACAGGTGACACAGAGTGCAAAGCAGTCTATGTGTCAAGTCAAACTGGAAGGAGCTGAAAACTCAAAGGAGAAGTATTTACGCACAGGTCCTACACTCAGCTGGGGCGGAACCAATCTGCGGCTGCAGGTTTGTCACCGGCGGCAAAAAAGGGGACACACGCAGCACTGAGGAGGAACTGAGAATGAGTGACCGAGTTCAAACAAAGTGTCCGTGAGTTTCTGTTGGGAAAGCATCAAGATCTGCGGCAAACTGTGCAGGATTGCCTTCTTCTCCAAAATCCGGGTTGCAGCCGGTAAGAGCAGAATTCTGGAGACTCTAAAAGACTGTTTAAGCTGCCGATGTGTGTTAGCATTAGCATTAGCCACGGAGTCAACTTTGTCTGTTTACCAATAATTGCCGCGTGTTTTGTAATTGTTCTGTTGAAAATAAGATTTCAGGCTAATTGGTGCTAATTAGAGGGTTCCAGCTAAGACCAGTGAATTCATCCTGTTTGTAATGGTGGGTTTTTACGATGCCCTTTATTTATTTATTGGATCTGGAAAGGATTGCACTTTAGAAGCACTTTATGCACTTTAAATAATTTTAAAACCATGAAGTAAAAAGTATAAAATGGTTAAATGTTGCTAAAAAAATGCTCAGAGTAATTTGTCAAACTGTGATTCTAAATCAAGTCTTTAAAATGCAGATAAATTCATGTGTGGTATAGTATTGGGTTGAATGTTGCTCATGCCATGATTTGTCGCTTCAGTTTATGTGGTGTTGAGGTTAACAAACATAAATTGAGTGGAGCAGCATTTGCCAATGTGGTGAAAATGTCCATGAGGAATGATTGTTACTATTTGCTGAATGCAGTAATGCCAACATTGTCCTTTTGTGTTCTGTTTAAAGGTTTTTCTCCTTAATCTATCAACTAAACGTATGGACTTATGGAAGTTTCCACCTCTGTATCTCATGAATTTGTGACCACTGCAAAATAAAAGAGGGAAAAGAAAGAAAGAAAGCAACTGTCTGATTGATGAGTGGAGTCCTGCTCAAACCCTGGTAGATGAAACATCCTTTTTCAAGTGGGGAAACTGCAGAAACTGTGAGAAAAATCATGAATGAGAATCACCTGTCATTGAAAGTGGGAGGACACTTGACGCTATGGGAGAGTGCAAAGAACAGAGAGTGAGAGCTGCCTTTAAACAGAACACTGAGCAGTAAAATACATTCACTAACTTACAGCATCAACAGTTTTCTACCAGCAGTCCTGTCTTGAATCACCTGCAGTAGCATCTTTATGTTCTCTTTATTCTCTTTTTCCATGTCTGTTTTCTGTCTGTGTTCCTTATTTTTAACAGTTTAAGTTCATTTGTATCAGTTTTAGGTGAAAGTGAAAAGAGCTAAAAGTGAAGTATTGAGTTGAAATGTGTCCTCTGTGTCGGCTGATGAACATATGGGACACTCTGACACTTGTGTATAGAGTGGTATCCTAATGAAGATGTGTTTGATGTGACAGGTGATTGGCAGGAGGAGGAGAGTCTGACGGAGGAGCAGAGGAATGTTGGCAGACATTTAGTCTGAGCTCAACAACGGAGGAAAAATGGATTCTTCACACAAAGTGAGAAACATACCACTGTAACATTATTCTCATTCATTTGTTCTTTAAAGTGTCTAAAGTTGCTCCAGTTGGTTAGATGGGCCGACCAAAGCCAGGTGACGTTGGCTGGAGAGATGTAGCTCTGCAGAAGCAGCTGTACTGAGGATATAATGGTGGACTGCTAGGAAGCTGCTTGTTTTTTGTTTGAGGCTGAACTAGCTGCTGATCATACTTTCTGAAAATGTCTTACATGGTGATGAAGATAAGTAACGGAAGAAAAGTCTTGTTTTTCAAGCAAGTTGTTCAGGAAGGTAAAGAGCAGCATTTTCTTTGGTAGAGAATAATACTTTTGAGCATTGTGAGTTTACCAGCCTTTTCCTTCTCAAGAAATTCAGACAGTTGAACCCAGAAGTTTACTTACACTGTATAAACGACACATAACCCTTTTTTAAATTTACATGATCTGACATTAAATCTGGCAATGCTTCTCCTGTTTTATGTCGGTTAAGATGACCAAAATTATCTTTAAATGCCAGAATAACGAAAGAGACACTTTTTAAGAGAATTTTTATTACTTTCTTCACAGTCAGAAGTTTGCATGCACTAAGACTGCTATGCCTTCAAGATGATGATGTCCTGACTTTGAAAGCTTTTGACAGATTAAGATGTATTTTCAGGCACACCTCAAACACACTGCTTCCTTGTGTGACGACATTAGAAAATCTAAAGAAATCAGCCAAGACATCAGGAAGACATTTGTGCGCCTCCACAGGTGTGTTTGATCCTTGGGTGCAATTTCCAGATTGCTGTGGTTTGACGTTTATCTGTCCAAATAATTACATGCACGGATCAACACCATGGGAATGTCAAGCCATCCTACTGCTCAAGATGGAGATTGGTTAAGGTTAGGATTGTTTTGGAGGGAAATGTGCTCATCAACCCCAGAACAAAAGCAAACGATCTTGCAGACGTGTACGAAAAGGCGAGACCTATCGTCATGACGATAGAAAAGTCTCCACGATAGGCCTTTTTAGAGTTGTCGTATATCTCGTCATAAAGTCACTGCATTAGACAGTGAATGCACGTTCTAAGATTTGCAGCTCTATACTTGTATGGTACGACAGTGTCGTTCGCCAAAAATAAAAGATCGAGAAGCTAACAACGCGTCGCTGTTGTGCTGCGACGCAACGCGTTGCCTTGTTGAAAATCTGTTGTGTTCTCACATGCTCCAAGTCCCAGCCCCTTTCTTCTTTGCAGCGACTAAAACACAGCAGTATGCACGCACATTAACGCACGCTAACATGGAAGGTGAGTCCGGTACAGAGTTTGAAGAGGGGTCGGAAGAACTCATTCCTAAAACGAACAGCACGTCCGTGGTATGGAACTATTTCGGATTGTCTGTAAAAGATAACGACCAAACAAACATAATCTGCAAAATTTGCCGAAAAGAGCATTTGAAAGCGACAGATGGAAACGCATCGAGCTTGAGAAGCCACCTTTAAGCTAAGCACCCGAGTGAGTTTGCCGTGTGTGTGTCGACTCAAGGTCCCCCACGTGTGAGTGCAAAAGCCGCAGTAACTTCAAAACCTGGACAAGCGCAACAAACAACCATTACTCATGCATTTGATAAAGGCAAGCCCTGTGAACACAACAGCAAATGCTGGAAAGAGATCACAGATGGGGTGGCGTTCCATCTTGCTAAGGACATGCGTCCAATGAAGAGCGTGGAAAACAAGATTTTTTTAAGTATGATTAAAATACTCGATCCGCGCTACAAGATGCCCCGTCGTACATATTTTACTAAAACGGCCATTCCGACAATGTACACTGAATGCAGAGAGAAGGTACAACGGCAGGTTCAAAGCGCATAATTTTTCGCTACGACCACTGATTTATGGTCCAGTTGTACGTCAGAGCCGTATCTAAGTCTGACCATTCATTTTATTCAGAATTGGAAGTAGGAAAGTGCATGTCTCCAAATGATATACTTCCCAGACGACCATACAGGGAAATAATCGCACATGGCTTAAGGGACTTGCTTCGTGGCTGGGTACTGAATGAGGAAAACATGACCTGCATGACCACAGACAGTGGAGCCAACATGGTAAAAGCTCTGGATCTGAACAACTGGACTCGTCTGCAGTGCTTTGGCCACAGACTTCACTTGGCCGTCGGTGAGTAAAATAAGCTGCACAACATAATAATAATAATGTGTGTGTGTGTGTTGTTTTCAATAGAATACTTAAAAATCCATATCTACAAAAGAAGAAAGAAATGTACAATTAAAAATACAAATAGTTGAATTAAATCATTTTGTGTCCTAAATCATACAATTTAATCCCTGTTTGAAATATTTTGTTGTGATAATTAAATAGAAAGTGTAAAATGGACTAATGCAGTGATTCTTAAACTTTAAAGTTTCAAGGCCTCATCTTAACTCTGACCCTAACGGGTCCATTTGGTTCCATTTGTATACTCTACTGTCAGTGTTACATACTTATGTGTCAATATTGACCCTTATAAAGTAACCCAGAGAGTCATCCACTTTGAGAACCACTGGACTATCAACAAGCTATAGGCCAAAATGTCTATTTTGCATTGCTGTGCAAAATAGTTGGCAGATATTAAACAGATTATAATCTTGACTAAATCTTTTCTATTTCCATTTCTTAGAAAAAAGTGCCAAAGACCCCCGTATTGATCGCACAGCTCACCAGACGTCAAGTCGACATGAACCTACCCGAGCACAAAGTGAAAACCGACTCACCAACTCGATGGGGATCTAAACTTGCCATGATCGAGAGTGTGTTGGAACAAGAAAAGGCCATTTCTGATGTTCTGAAGCTTGATAAGAAGGCCAAGTGTTTGGTTTCCTGGATACAACGAAAAAGATACCAGGGGACCAACTGGGATAGTTCTTTAAACTATATACAAAAAAATGTAAAGTTTTAGTGGCCAAACTCTAGTTGATTTAACAATGTCCCTTGAACATCTACTGGACCAGTAGCCAGAGGTGCCAAACACTGAACATGAAATGATCAGTGATACTCCATTCCTGTGAGCAAATTAGTCTGCGCGAATGGGCACAATTTATTACTGGACCGTGGACCAGTAAACAGTAATTTTTTACTGGACCGAAACAGTTTTTACTGGACCGAATATTTTATGCACAAATGTACCAAAAGTTGATGTATAATTTAATTTTAATAATTGTTATAGAAATTTACTACTTTATTAATTATGTTTGCAGGTATGTATGAAACTATGGGGGAAGAGAAATTACCATTTTTATATAGAATAAACCATACAAAATTAACTATTGGATAAAGAAAAGCACTCATTTGAGATCAAAACATAAATCGTACTCAACCATGCTAGAAGTATAAATCACAGAGCAATGTGGCTGGGTCAAGCAGAGCGACCTTGTAGAAGCGAAATGAGGTGTGGTTTATTTATTTTCTGTTTATATCATGTGTTTTTATCGCGTGATATCGCTGTTCACACGAGAGCCTCTCTGAGGAGCAGCCCTCCCCATCCGGACGGCGCGCCGCTGCGCTGCGCTTGCGGTGTGCTTTGACTTTCGGAGCAAGACAGCGGCGCTTCGTTCCGTTGCGCAGCGCGGCGCGATCGCATTATGTGGAACTTCGGGGTTACAGGAAAAAAATTACACCGGACATGAGACCGGTAATGTAGTAAGTTTTACCGGACTTTTGGTACACAAATCGGATTTGACCGATGGTCCGACGTCATTGGCGCATACTGAAATTATTACTTAATAAACAAAATTAAATGGAAGTAACAATGTAATAAGCCACAAAATTTAATTCAATGGCACAAACATAGAAACACTTAACACATCAATATTTTTGTCAAGTGAGACAGCACAGATTTAAGAAATTAATGCAGATAAAGAAGAACTGCATAAACTATACAGTAACTGCCTATGACAACAACAATGCAATAGTCAAATATATGTAGATATAGAAATATTTTTCAAAAAATGTTCTTAATATAAAAGACATCATTAAACATTCCTGTAAGGTTTTGCTTCAGGCAATCAATAATCTCTTCGGTAAGTCTAAAACAAAATAAAACTATCAGTTTCAGTTTTCTTTTGGACCTGAACAGAAACAATAATATAACAAAAATAAAATAAATACTATCAAAAAAGAAACAAAATCTCTTGGTCGTTGATCTTCTTCAGTTAAATAACTGTGATGTTAATGTTTGCATGGTGGCAAAACCTATTTAAGTAAAAAAGACTGAAATATATGCATGTATCATTCTCTGTCATAGGAATAAAGAAGTCTCCAACACCATGTCCATAAAAGTAGCAGTACACTGATCTGACCAAAGTGAAGCACCCAAACGTGATTCTGCGCCTCTCATTAGCAGAAATAAATTGCTGAGCAATTTCTCTCCTATCTAGTTTGTCCAATTTATCTTTGTGGATATGACACTGGCAACATTCCTCGCAGAATGGTAGCAGCTTCACTACTTGACTGATACTCATACTTAGACTTGAACATTGCTAACTGCACTTGAAGAGACGGTCTGTTTACTTCTGGGTACTGCAGCAAAACATCATCAACTATCACTCCTGTTAAGAGCACTTTTTCAAGTTTTCTGATCATAAGTACCCCTTCATTTTCAAAATGTTCTGTGAACTGCATACTCAGAGTCCAGAACCTTAAAAATTCAGTTCTGAAGTAGTCAGCTGAGGAGGGAGGTACATGGGCAGCAGCCTTACCAGTCAGGTGTTTGTGAGGGTTTCGGACCCGATGCATTTCAATTGGAGACGGGCTTAGTTTTTCACACGTGTGATGCTTTGTTGTAGATACATTGGAATTTCTCATGTGTTCTTTTGTTAGCTATGCTTTCTTTGATGCAAGTGACAGCAGCAAGCATACCGTCGACTGTCTGTGTATCACTTTGAAGAAACTTGTCGAGGCACTCTAATTCCTCTGTAACCTCCAAGGCAAGCAGGAGACCAAGAACTACATTTCCCTTTTGCAATCTTTCAAGCAAGCCATTTGCTCTGCTGGCTGAATCTGACTTACCAGATGTCATTTCCTCTAAAGCAAGCAATACAGGCTGATACTGGTTCAGTCGCGAATGGATGGCACCTGTACGCACAGTCCATCTTGTGGGACACAAAGGCCTGATAGACTGGACTGGCCCACTCTCTGCTTTTACAATATCCTGGAAAATGGACTTCATTTTCATTGACTGGCCAAACAGAGTTCCCAAATCATGAGCCCACTGCAAAGAGTCACGGACAACAGATGAGGCTGAGCAGGCATGTTGTGTGGTCAGATTCACACAGTGAGCCCCACAATGCACATACAGAGCCAGAGGTTGATGCTTCTTGATAATGGCTTGTGCTCCTGAATCTATTCCTGCCATGTTTGCTGCACCATCATAGGCTTGCCCTCTCAACCCAGTGATTGACAAATTCAGACAGACCAATACATCCATAATAACCTTTGCAAGGTTTTCTCCTGTGGTCTTAGACACTTCATACATGCCAACAAATTCTTCATGAACTATCAGATCATGATCAACGTATCTCACAACTAGTGCCTCCTGCTCTTTGCCCGACACATCTTGTGTTCCATCCATAATTACAGAAAACTGCAGCTGCGGAAGTGACCTGATGTTATCTACAATTTCATGCACTATTGAGTGGCTCAGTAACGTCAGGATTTCGTTTTGAATTTTGGGACTTGTGTAGTCAGCTCGGGAACTCAACCATTTCTTCAGTTCAGGGTCATCCTCAGATTTATATTCCAATAGTTGCGCAAAATTTCCTTCACTGTCATCATGCCCTCTCAGAGCTAGACCCTGCCTTGCCAAGAACTGAACAGCACAAATTATTTTTAAAAGACAAGTTGGTGCCTCCTCTTGCTGTGACGCCCATACACTAGACAGTTGCACATCCACTGAATTAGTCACATAGATTTGTGTTGTCAAGGCCATTTTGTGACATTCTGATCCAGCATGTAATGCAAATCTTTCACGGCCCTTCTTCCAGTTTTTAAAACCCGTGGAGATGAAGGTTTGTTCCGTGTTTTTTGCAAGCTGTGATGTTTTATTTAAAAAGGCTTTGTGACAGTAAAAGCATATCACACCTTCAACACCTCCTGGGATGACATGAAGCCAGGGGAAATCCTCATACCACTGTCTCTGAAATCTTAGAGTTTTATTGACCAACTTTTGGCACACAATGCTCTTGGGATGTGGCTGATATGGCTTAAGAGTGGTCACGGAATATTCATCTCCTGTTTTGTCACCATTTGCAGGCTCTCCCTGACTGTCCGTGCTGCAGCCTGATCTCTGCCCTGCCCCTGACACATGGCCTTCTTCTTCTGCGTATTACAAAAAAAATGTGTGAAGGAGAGTTTCTGAAATATCTGTGAAAACCTTTTCCTGATAACTGCCTGGTTTCTCCCTGCAATAGAGATCTTATTTTCAGGAAGTTATAATCTCTCCTTACCTGTAAAGACCCTACATCCTTGTCCCTGCTGCTGGCCTCTGATCCATCTCCTCCCTGACTCTGCTCTTTCTGTTATGACAATAAACATAAAAAATGTGGTAAGGAAAATTCTGAAATAGCAGAAGGAAGAGTAAAAATTGTAGTAGAATTTAACCTCAAAATCACTTTAACCCATAGATACATATTTTTTCTCAGCCACTTATATATTTTTTTCACCTCTGCACACCCTGCATGGTCAACATTACTGCTGGCCGCCGCCTCTGGTCCATCTCCTGCCTGACTCTGCTCTTTGTTATGGAAATAATCATTAAAAAAATCTGAAAATCAAAATTCTGAGATAGAATTAGAAAGTGAAGCAGTAAAAAAATAATTGTAAGTTTAACCACTTTTATACCATAGATAGCCTGTTCTTTTTTCTCCTCTCTGACTCTCCTCTTTTGGGACCAAAAGACTTAAATACATGGAGAGCAGTAATGTAACAGAGGCAACCACATTTGAATTATTGTTAACTAGCTTAACATATTGATATATTGCCACGTTTTACCTTGTCATCATTTAGCTAACAAGTCTAACATGGTTTGCATCCAACAAGGCCACACAACTTACACGGTTTGTTTGGAAAGAACTGTGTAAAGTTTTTTGCTTCTTGCTGTCTCTGGCTGGTTTGCTAAACATTACGCCAGACGCACGTTCAGCACTGCTCAGCACAGCAGCACGTCTCCTGTGGAACACCTGCGTTAGCATGCGCTCATGGTACATTCAAAGATGGCTTGGGAAAACACGTTACTGGATCCTAATAACAGGTTTAGCTGTTGTAACAGCTGAAAAAAGTGCGGGGGACAGATGTGGAAAGTGCGGGGGACATGTCCCATGCGTACCCCGCGTCCGTTACGCCCATGGTCTGCACCCAGGGGCCTGAGGAGGGTGGTCTGCAGCCAGACTGTCTTGGAAAGAATTGTTTTACTGAGAAACTGTGCCTTGAATATAGCGCACTTTACTTTGTTTACTGGAAGACGTTGCAGAATAAAACCAGAGCAACTAGTCTAAATGGTCTTTCGTTTAGTTTTTGTTACCCTGTAGGTGGTTGTCCTGTTAAGTAACTTGAAACATACCGTATTTTCACGACTATAAGGCGCACATAAAAGTCTTAGATTTTCTTCAAATTGTGCGGCGCGCCCTATGGTGCAGTGCGTCCTGTGTGTGTTGTTGTTGTTGTAAGGCGGACGTAGACCAGGTGGTTTTTTCCACGCATCACCATCGCTGTTGATCTGTGACTCTATGCGTGCCCATCTCACAGCCGATGTGAAAAAACAAGTGAAGCAAATGAACTCTGAGCTTGCTGTCATTCCGGGAGGCCTGACAAAGGAACTCCAACCGCTGGACATCGGTGTGAACCGGCCGTTCAAAGTAAGGCTGCGAGCGGCGTGGGAGCGATGGATGACCGATGGAGACCACAGTTTCACTAAAAGTGGAAGGCAGCGCCGGGCGAGTTACGCCACAATTTGCGAATGGATTGTAAATGCTTGGGCTAACGTGTCTGCTGGCACTGTTGTTCGAGCTTTCGCAAAAGCCGGCATCATTTCCGAGGCGCCGCACGGCACGGAAAGTGACTCTGACAGTGAAGAAAGTGAGCCTGGCATGTTTGATGGAGGTTTAGCGCAGCTGTTCAATTCAGAAACAGAGGATGAGGACTTCCATGGGTTTGATTGATGACGATTACCGGTAAAAAAAAAAATGTGAATACCAAACTCAGTTTTGCTCCCGCTCTATTTTTAAATACGCACACTTGTGTGCTTGTTTTATCTGTGTTTTACCATGCCCGCGCCTATTGATGATTAAAAAAATGTTAGTACTTTGTAATCAATACTTAAATAAAGCACAACCAAACTCAGTTTTGCTCCGGCTCTATTTTTAAATACGCACACTTGTATGCTTGTGTGTGTGTTGTTGTTGTAAGGCCGACGTAGTAGAGGACACCATGAGAACGTTAAAGGGGGAAGTGTGGGCGTGGATTGTATATAAAACCCTCGCCATATAATCAGGTGCGCCTTATGTGTGTTTTAAATACAGTAATGGCACACATAACTGAGACTGCGCCTTTTGGTACAGTGCGCCTTTTGGTCGTGAAAATACGGTAACCATAAAAACCTCGTTAAAAATATCGTGATAGTATCATGTATCATGACACTGGTTGAAAAAATATCGTGAAACTATATTTTTCCGTATCGCACACCCCTACGACCTTGTGAAGATGCTGGAGGCTGAGGATGGCCTGAGTACACCATCCCAACTGTGAAGCATGGAGGTGGCAGCACCATGTTATGGGAGTGTTTTTGCTGCAGGAGGGACTGGTGCACTTCACAAAATAGATGGCATCAAGAGGATAGAACATTACGTGGAAATATTGAAGCAACATCAGCCAGCAAATGAAAACTTGGGCTCAAGTGGGTCTTCCAAATGGACAAGGACAGCGCTGGTGCAAATCTGACACTGTCCTGGAGAAACTGCACGACTGACCTCCCTCCTCTGGGTTCCTCTGACCACAACTGCATCCTCCTTATCCCTGTCTACCACTGTACTGAAGCAAGGCAAAGTGCAGAACATCAGAGTGAAAGTTTGTCACACACTGCAGGGATGTCTGGAGGTTACCAACTGGGACGTGTTTAAGGAGTCCTCAGCTGATATTGATGAAGCGACTGATGTTGTGAGCAGCTGGGTCACAGACTGTGAAACCAGTGTTATTCCTGAAAAAAACTGTTAAACTATATCCAAACACTAAGCCATGGCTTTCTAAGAAGCTTAAATATCTACTTTACAGAAGGAAAACAGTCTTCAGAGAAGGAAATACATTAAATTTGTATAACAACAGAAGGAACTAAAGTAGGAGATCAGGACCCACAAAAGACAATACAAAGACAAACTTGAGTCTCAGCTCAAAATGAACAACCTCAGTTCAGTCTGGGACGGCATGAATCTGATCACTGGGACTAATTAATGTGTCAATGAAAGAGTTCAGCTCAGTGGCTATAATTCTGATTTAGAGCTGGCTCAAAGTCTAAACAGTTTTTATGTCAGGTTTAACTCCCATGATTTTAGGGCTAAACATGCTGAGACTAAAAACTGTCTCATGTCAGCCTCTCCACAGAATCCCTTCCTTGATGTGGGCAATGTAATCTGGTGTCTCAAACAGTGCAGACCAAAGAAAAGTCCTCTACCTGATTACATCGGTGGCCGTTTATTGAAAACTTTGACTACGTCTGACTAAATGACCAAGATTGCTGCCAATGTCCCTGTCTATCTTATGTTTTGTTTGATTTTTCTTTAAATGGCTTTGATTTTGCTTGTAATTGTTTTTTGTTTTTACATTTTTAGAACATTTCCTTTAATCGTTGCTATTCCTTTAACTGTTTTACTGTTTTGTTGCTTTTGTTGTTTGATGGTGAACGCTTGTGTAACTGCTGCACAACAAATTGCCCGGGTCGTTTTGGTCAAATCCAGAATTCAGTGGCAGAATTACAGATCTTTTCTGGACTGGTATCAACATCTGATCCCTGAGGAGAAACTAGAAAGTGTTGGTGGTCTGAATTGACCCTGCTGCCATTAAGACCTAAATCTGGACATTGATGTTGTATGCTTTTCATATTGTACATTTCTCCAGTAATGTAACTTAATGGAAAGTCTGGGGATCAAGAGATCCTGGTGGTACAATCCCATCAGTCCCAGCTCTGCTTTGCTTTTCACGGTGATTGACAGATTTTACTACCCAATATTCTAAAACTACCGTGCAGAAAGCTGAAAACTATCGTCCTGTGAAAATCGTTTTGTTGACATTGTGAGTGTGCTGTTGACACATTTCTAGGTTTCTAATGACAAAGCTGCTAGCATGTCTGCAGATTCTTGATCTTGTTTCAGCCTCGTGTCCAACTACATGGAATTGAGACTTTTAGGTTAAATGTTTTCATGATTGCTCTTCCATCACTGCCTCTGTTTTTATCTTTGTCTTTTGTTACAGAAATGTAAACACAGCAATGGAGTGAGATGTCGGAGCTCTGAGGAGGATAAGGATGGTTCAGCAACAACAGCAAAAAGAGATGAATCACTCATTTGTGAGCAATGTGGCAAGACTTTTATCACAGCAACAAAGTTAAGAAGTCACAAATGTATTCACACTGTGGACAAACCATTCAGGTGTGATCAGTGTGGAAAGGCTTTTACTCACAAGAGTAATCTAACACGTCATCAACTCATTCACAATGGAGTGAAATTGTTCGGCTGTGATCAATGTGGAAAGGCTTTTAATCACATGAGTCACTTAAAAAGTCATCAACTTATTCACAGTGGAGTTAAACCATTCAGCTGTGATCAGTGTGGAAAGGCTTTTACTCGGAAGAGTCAGTTACAAAGTCATCAACTCAATCACAATGGAGTGAAATTGTTCGGCTGTGATCAGTGTGGAAAGGCTTTTACTCACAAGAGTCATCTAACAAATCATCAACTCATTCACAGTGGAGTTAAAGCATTCAGCTGTGATCAGTGTGGAAAGGCTTTTACTCAGAGGAGTACGTTAAGAACTCATCAACTCATTCACAGTGGAGTGAAACCATTCAGCTGTGATCAGTGTGGAAAAGCTTTTACTCGGACGAGTCACTTAAAAAGACATCAACTCATTCACAGTGGAGTTAAACTATTCAGCTGCGATCAGTGTGGAAAGGCTTTTACTCACAAGAGTCATCTAACAAGTCATCAACTCATTCACAGTGGAGTGAAACCATTCAACTGTGATCAGTGTGGAAAGACTTTTACTTGGACAAGTGACTTAAAAAGACATCAACTCATGCACAGTGGAGTTAAACCATTCAGCTGTGATCAGTGTGGAAAGGCTTTTACTCAGAAGAGTCGGTTAAAAAGTCATCAACTCATTCACAGTGGAGTGAAACCATTCAACTGTGATCAGTGTGTGAAAACCTTTACTCAGCATGAACAGTTGTTGATCCATCAGTGCCCCCATTCTGGTAGCAAGCGGTACCACTGTGACTCCTGTGAAAAAACTTTCAAGCACCAACAGAGCTTAAAATGTCACCAACGCATCCACACTGGACATGATGTGTACATATGTGATCACTGTGGTGAACCATTTGTACGGTACTCACAATTAAAAGCTCATGAAGTGACCCACACTGGGGTTAAACCATACATTTGTGACCAGTGTGGGAAACACTATAGCTACATTGCAGACCTCAAAATTCACCAACGTGTGCACACTGGGGAGACACCATACAGATGTGACGAGTGTAAGAAGACTTTTACAATTTTGGGTTCCCTGAAACGACACCAGCAGATCCACACCAGAAAGAAAGCATTCAATTGGTGTCACAGTGAGGTATGTAAAGACTGGTCTCAGTCACAGTGTACACACAATTATGTATTGGATAATTTGGGATATTACTGCAAAATTGTTTCAAAACTGTTTTGAACAACTGTGGTCAGTTGAATTCTGTTAATACATTATCAGCTATCGTTCAGTCTAACCTGTATTCGTTTTGACACAGAAATCTGGTCCAGGTTAATCTGGGGATGTAGGTTAGATTAGGAATTCTGACGTAATCAGACAACTGAATGTTAAATTCCAACAGGTAAAAGTGTCTTCAGATGTCATTTGGGGTGCTCTCTCTCTCAGGCAAAGCATCAGTTCTTCAATGCTGCAGGAAACACTGACGTTCTCTGTGTTTGTGTGTTTGTTTTCCAAGCAGAACGGAACAGATGGACTAAACTCTCAGACTTGTCGCACTCTGCCAGTGGTGAACAGTGCTGCTTTGACCAGTCTGGACCAACGTCCAACCAACAAGGAACCCTACAACGACACCAGCGTATGCACACTGGACACAGACTGAACCCCTGCCAAGAAGATTTCTCCATGCAGGGTTCAGTAAAAGTTCATGAAGTCCTCCACAAACTTAGTCCTTGAGATCCGCTTCACAGAATTCAGGTCTAATTTCTTGTTTAGTGTCTTTGTTGCTTCGTTGCAAAATCCATGAAGAGGAAAGTTACTCAGTTAAATGAATTATCAGTGGTAGAGGGATAGACGTCTGGGTCTGGATGGAGGCAGTGAGCAGCAGGGCGAATTTGCTCGATTACCAGCTTAATTGTTCCTCAGATCCTTCTCGGCTGCAGGAACCCGTTAGATGCAGAGCTAATCATAATTAATTTAGGAGATTTCTGTCTGTCTGTCATAGGACAATGATGAAGAACCTCTAATATTGAACAACTAGATCAAATAATCTCAGATTATGTGTGAGTATATAAAACATGAAAATGAAAAACATGAAGTGTTCCATGAAAAGTCCAATCTTTGAAAGCTGACATGTAGTTTAGAATCATTTCTTTGTAAATTAGCTGCATCCAGTCATTACCATGACATTGGCATAATGGAACCATGACCACATCTACCGTATTTTCACGACCAAAAGGCGCACTGTACCAAAAGGCGCAGTCTCAGTTATGTGTGCCATTACTGTATTTAAAACACACATAAGGCGCACCTGATTATATGGCGAGGGTTTTATATACAATCCACGCCCACACTTCCCCCTTTAACGTTCTCATGGTGTCCTCTACTACGTCGGCCTTACAACAACAACAACACACACACAAGCATACAAGTGTGCGTATTTAAAAATAGAGCCGGAGCAAAACTGAGTTTGGTTGTGCTTTATTTAAGTATTGATTACAAAGTACTAACATTTTTTTAATCATCAATAGGCGCGGGCATGGTAAAACACAGATAAAACAAGCACACAAGTGAGCGTATTTAAAAATAGAGCGGGAGCAAAACTGAGTTTGGTATTCACATTTTTTTTTACCGGTAATCGTCATCAATCAAACCCATGGAAGTCCTCATCCTCTGTTTCTGAATTGAACAGCTGCGCTAAACCTCCATCAAACATGCCAGGTTCACTTTCTTCACTGTCAGAGTCACTTTCCGTGCCGTGCGGCGCCTCGGAAATGATGCCGGCTTTTGCGAAAGCTCGAACAACAGTGCCAGCAGACACGTTAGCCCAAGCATTTACAATCCATTCGCAAATTGTGGCGTAACTCGCCCGGCGCTGCCTTCCACTCTTAGTGAAACTGTGGTCTCCATCGGTCTTCCATCGCTCCCACGCCGCTCGCAGCCTTACTTTGAACGGCCGGTTCACACCGATGTCCAGCGGTTGGAGTTCCTTTGTCTGGCCTCCCGGAATGACAGCAAGCTCAGAGTTCATTTGCTTCACTTGTTTTTTCACATCGGCTGTGAGATGGGCACGCATAGAGTCACAGATCAACAGCGATGGTGATGCGTGGAAAAAACCACCTGGTCTACGTCCGCCTTACAACAACAACAACACACACAGGACGCACTGCACCATAGGGCGCGCCGCACAATTTGAAGAAAATCTAAGACTTTTATGTGCGCCTTATAGTCGTGAAAATACGGTATGTGTCTGGAGATAGTGGCATTTTTATAACGGCACATTTTCATGCTTTGACAGATACAGTGAGGGGAAAAAGTTTTCAGACACCCTGAAAATTTGACACAATCTTAAATATCATGAATTATTTGTTGAAAAGTCTTTTTTGTGTGTGTTTCTAAGGGTGTGGCTGCATCAGACAGACACAAATACAAATGATATTCTTTTGTTTTGTTGTTTACAAGAAAAACTAACAAAACTAAATTGTACCAAATTTCTCATTTTATGGAACCAGTCAATTTTCAGTTTTTAATGTCTTTTTTACGATGTGTTTAGTTTTATGATTGTTCTAAAATAAATGACTCTTGAAGACCTCAAAGTGATTCTTAATGCAGTATTTCTCAAATGTATGGGATGTCCAAAAATGTTTTTCCACTGCTGAATTTAACAGCAATCTGATCTGCTGATGTTAGCAAGACAAACAAGTGAAGGTTTCAGGCTTTTATCAAGAATTGTTCTTGAGATATTCATCTTCAAACAGCCTCAAATTTCAATGTGAGAAAATAAAAACAAGTGAAACTGGGTCTACAGTCCAATGAAAAACCTCTAAGAAAGTATCTGACATACTGAGCTAATATTTCACAGATACCATTAGAAATATCCATAGTTTATGATTTTAAAAAACAAGTTTTTTGGGAGATGGTCAGTGATTTGAAATGGAGTTCCACTGTTGAAAAACCTCAATCTCTGATTCCAACATCAGTGCTCCATTGTTGCAGTTGTGACATCTTTCAGATGGTCCTAACACAGGCCACAACTGCTCTGAAAACAACACTCATGTTCTTGTTTGGAAGGGAGGCGGGCTAAAAGGTTGTCTTTCAAATCACTCTGCAGCAATTGGGTAGGTATACAACCAATCAGTGCAACGAATAGGCTCCTCGAGCGCCGGAAATCAGAGGATGTGGTAGTTTGGTGAAGCCTTATTTATACAGTCAATGGGTGAAGCTCAAGTATATTACAGACATGTTAACAGAAAGATTATTCAGAGTTGGTGCTAATGGAGCTCAACGACTGTTGTCGTTTTTGTTGTCGACCCTGGCAGAGAATTAAATTTGTTGCCGTGGGTTGTCTTGCACGGCTAGGCTAGTTGTTTCTGGTTGTTTCTGTCAGAATCGTCGCGCCTCTGTCGTCACTTAGTTACGCCCGCCTTCTGACTCTACACTTCATGGTGATTCGTCCGGCCAGTTTTAGGAGCATCCAACCTCAAGCCTTATGGAGGGTAACTAGACCCACCCTGGCAGAGAATTAAAATCGTTGCCGTAGGTTGTCTAGCGTGGCTAGGCTAGTTTGGAACAGTTTCTCAGTAGAAATTACGCAGCAATGTCCAAGTTCTCAGCGGCTCCAGTAAGGAAGACTCTTAATGTGAGGAAAAGCATCCTTTGACTTCTTCCTGGAGGTTTTTCTTGTCAGAAATTGTCTTCCAGTGAGGGACTTCTGACTCTCTGTTCACTTTTCTTGCCCTCTAATATTGTTAAAACACAAGAATCAATGTTTTGGTTCAAATCACATTGTATTTGCATGTAGCTCTGTGTTTTGTGCTGCAGGAATTGGGTGATGTGTGCGACCCAGCACCCACAGCTGGTTGGGTGTCATGTGGCTCTGCGTTCTGATTGGATGATTGTCCAACCACTGCCACAAGTATGAAGGTCATCCTGCAGGCGTGGCAGGAACACGGAGTGAAATCACAGTAGGGCTCAGTCCCAAACCGCCCCCTACACACTACCCCTCTGTTTGCGCGTTCCCGCGGAGGGTCCTCCATATTAAGGGCCGTCCCAAACCACGTAGTGCGGAGGGAGAGTGGACTGTTCAGCCCTTAAATAGCGAGTCTGCATCGATGCTCACTCTGGACAATTTTTTCAGGAAGTGCAACGTCGAAATGGAGGAGGAAACAACATATTGATGTGAGTTCCACATGCGTCCATTATTTCTCCCACGCCTTTTTCACACTGACAGAACATCACAAAAAGAGTGGTGTAAAAAGATAAAAGAAACAAATCTTCTTCTCTGCTGACTTTTGATTTAATTGTGCACCCCCTGACACCTTAAAATTTGAACACAACTGACAGAATTCATTTATTCATTTGTTGGATTTGAAATGCCAGATAATAGGATTGAAAAACATGTGGGATGACTTCAAATTATTTGAAGCAGAATGTAGCCCCTACATTGTTGCCTGCTGATTGTCTGCTTTTACAGGGACAGTGGAGGAAACAAAACAACTGGTGCGGCTCCGCACAGCACGATTCCCTCTTTACAAAGAAGAGAAATGCTGCGAAGGAGGCATGGTGCCTTCCTGAGAAGAGAAAAGACTATTGTTTTGTCTGGATATAGACGTACAGTGCCTTGTGAAAGTATTCGGCCCCCTTGAACTTTTCAACCTTTCGCCACATTTCATGCTTCAAACATAAAGATATAAAATTTTAATTTTTTGTCAAGAATCAACAACAAGTGGGACATAATCATGAAGTGGAACGAAATTTATTGGATATTTTATATTTTTTAACAAATAAAAAACTGAAAAGTGGGGTGTGCAATATTATTCGGCCCCTTTACTTTCAGTGCAGCAAACTCACTCCAGAAGTTCAGTGAGGATCTCTGAATGATCCAATGTTGTCCTAAATGACTGATGATGATAAATAGAATCCACCTGTGTGTAATCAAGTCTCCGTATAAATGCACCTGCTCTGTGGTAGTCTCAGGGTTCTGTTTAAAGTGCAGAGAGCATCATGAAGACCAAGGAACACACCAGGCAGGTCCCAGATACCGTTGTGGAGAAGTTTAAAGCCGGATTTTGATACAAAAAGATTTCCGAAGCTTTAAACATCTCAAGGAGCACTGTGCAAGCAATCATATTGAAATGGAAGGAGTATCAAGGTGAGGCAAGGCAAGGCAAATTTATTTATATTGCACATTTCAACAACGAGGCGATTCAAAGTGATTTGCAAAGACATTAAGAACAGAGGATGACGATTATTAAAAAATCAGACCACTGCAAATCTACCAAGACCCGGCCGTCCCTCTAAACTTTCACCTCCAACAAGGAGAAGACTGATCAGAGATGCAGCCAAGAGGCCCATGATCACTCTGGATGAACTGCAGAGATCTACAGCTGAGGTGGGAGAGTCTGTCCATAGGACAACAATCAGTCGTACACTGCACAAATCTGGCCTTTATGGAAGAGTGGCAAGAAGAAAGCCATTTCTCAAAGATATCCATAAAAAGTCTGGTTTGAAGTTTGCCACAAGCCACCTGGGAGACACACCAAACATGTGGAAGAAGGTGCTCTGGTCAGATGAAACCAAAATCAAACTTTTTGGCCACAATGCAAAACAATATGTTTGGCGTAAAAGCAACACAGTTCATCACCCTGAACACACCATCCCCACTGTCAAACATGGTGGTGGCAGCCTCATGGTTTGGGCCTGCTTTTCTTCAGCAGGGACAGGGAAGATGGTTAAAATTGATGGGAAGATGAATGGAGCCAAATACAGGAGCATTCTGGAAGAAAACCTGTTGGAGTCTGCAAAAGACCTGAGACTGGGACGGAGATTTATCTTCCAACAGGACAATGATCCAAAACATAAAGCCAAATCTACAATGGAATGGTTCACAAATAAACGTATCCAGGTGTTAGAATGGCCAAGTCAAAGTCCAGACCTGAATCCAATCGAGAATCTGTGGGCAGAGCTGAAGACTGCTGTTCACAAACGCTCTCCATCCAACCTCACTGAGCTCGAGCTGTTTTGCAAGGAAGAATGGGCAAGAATTTCAGTCTCTGGATGTGCAAAACTGATAGAGACATACCCCAAGCGACTTGCAGCTGTAATTGCAGCAAAAGGTGGCGCTACAAAGTATTAATGCAAGGGGGCCGAATAATATTGCACGCCCCACTTTTCAGGTTTTTATTTGTTAAAAATGTATAAAATATCCAATAAATTTCATTCCACTTCACGATTGTGTCCCAATTGTTGTTGATTCTTGACAAAAAATTAAAACTTTATATCTTTATGTTTGAAGCCTGAAATGTGGCGAAAGGTTGAAAAGTTCAAGGGGACCGAATACTTTCACAAGGCACTGTATCAGTTTGATCAGTAACTCCATCTTCTCACATTTTGTCATCGTCACATAAATGATTTACAGTAAACCATTTCGTTACGTGAGCACAGGTTGGCATGATCAGTTGCAATCGTGATAGACAGTTAATGCATCACGATAATTAGCTGATATGATAATTTGGTGATGCAGCCTATGTGCATATTTCATGTGATATTTCAGGTTTTGTGTAACTGATGGGAGTCATATTTTACAGTTAAATGTATTCCCTCTGAGTTTTGTAGCATCACATGTCACTTTTATGAAATACACAGATGACACTGCAATGCCACATTTACCTCTTGCTGATGCAGCAGTGATAACAAACGAAGAAGCTTTCGTCTTCTGGAAGCAGCAGCGATCCTTGTTAGTTGCAACCTGTGCCACAGCGCTACAGCCATGCACAGTAGGCGTCTTTGTGTTACCATGGCGATGACGTCTTCCGTTTTCCTGTGAGGTGACAGGGCGTCCCATTCCTGATGATCGTATTTATACCCTCCCCCTTCAATTAAAGTGCCCTCCACAGCTGCGAGTGTGACTTCTTTTGGAGTGACACTCGGTAGTGGATGGGGAGTGTGTAGGGGGCGGTTTGGGACTGAGCCGAGGTGTGTTCATCTGGCCATGCTGAGGAATCCCTCTGCTTCAAGCTAGTGGAGAGCATCATAGTAGGTAGAGTCCCTATATTATCAGAGTATCGACATGACGGGTCCAAAAAATTTTGGTCACGTGATCTATAGGCGCCATTTTCTTTCCTATTCATGAATGCCGGGTTTTCCTGTTAATGTTGTTTACACCGCAGAGTGTAATTCTAGGTCTTTTTCACTCCTAAATACCTGAAAAATGACGGGCTGTTGTGCCTTTGAGTGCACAAATCAATCGGAGAAGGGATTCCACATGTTTAGATTTCCCAGTAATAGTGAAAGAAGGAAACTGTGGGAAAATAAAGTCCGGAGAGTGGGATGGAAACCGACTTCATCATGGTTTTTGTGCCAGGTTAGTCCCATGTATGTACTTTCATGTTATGATGTATGGGTGAATGACAGAAAAGTCTGATGTGATTTTAGGCAGTTGTGGTTATTTTGACTTTGACCATTTTCATGCATGGAGATGTGTTACTGGTGACTGTTGGGTACCGTAACCCGTTAAACTTCCGTATTCGGGCCGTCTTGAGATGTGCAAACATATTTTACTAAATTGACCGAAGCTGCAAACTCGATGACAGAAACATTATACACTCATGGAAAGCTTAGATTCTCATGAATCCGCCGGTATAAACCACTTTCAGATGTGATTACCACAGCGGGTAATATAAACACATTTGTCCAACAAACAGCAAATAACGTAAACAGCACAACTCACCTTTGAAGGCTCAAAACTAGTCACAGATGAAAATATTCCACAAAAAACGGCCATAATCCAACCTTGGACATCCAGACAAAACAAGCCAGTAAAATATTTTGTCCAAAACATGTCTTGAAATCAGTAAACAATCCAGAAATAGCTAGCTTTCGTGAATGTGCACCTCGCGCTGCGTGTCCCATATTGAGTGAATGGAAACAAAATGGCGTCAAATCCGTAGTTGTCACAACTCTGATAATACAGGGACTCTATTATTAGGTGCTGGTTACTGCCCCCTACAGGTCTCTACACAGTCCTTAATCTTGGAGAATTAGAAAACAACTAAAAAATATATTTTAACTTCCTATAATAAAAAAATTAACTTGCACTCAACTTCTCACACGACTAATTAACCCTGTCCTGTATGGAATAAATTTCCTGTCATAATTCCAGAGCATTTTAAATTGATTTGAGGGCAGCATTTATCGATTTCATTCTCAGATTTCGTGACATTGTCTCTCAGAACTCTGCTCTCGCGCTCAAATTTGCTCTGCACCTGTTCAAACTGTGTCCTCGCACTCGGTTACGATGCTGCTCGCGCAGATTTCCTGCGCTCAAACTCAAACTCTTCCTCTTGCTCTCACGGAACTTCTGCTCACGGATCTCTGCTCTGCTCTCAGATTTTTTTGTGCATCAACGCTGTCAACCAATAGAAGGCCGGCGAGCTTTGACCAATCAGATTATCCCTGTTTGTATACGGGTGCGTTCGCTGTTTTTCGAGGAGCGTCGCATACGGGCGGGCACTCTTTCAACAGGTTTTATCCACTCCCTACCTCCGGGGCTGTAATAAATCTGATTTCTTTTATTTTTTTGACCACTGTTGGAATAAAATATCGTTCAATACATGCAACAGCGTCCGAGCTTCTCATTAAAATGGCTATATTGTATAATAATAGCGGCATGGAACACTGCTCTTTGAGGTGTGCTGGTGGAGAAAACAATGTCACCATCCTTGTGTCCCATTTGAACTGTCCCATAACATTGTTGGACCGTTCAGTAGACTCTGTTTGGGTCTTTTTCTCACCACTGGAAAAAATTTTGTCCATTTTTGTCTCATTTTGGTCATTTTATAGATTAGATTAGATTCAACTTGCTTTTAAAGTTTTTAGTTCCATTGTGGACATTTTGTGTCTCATTTAGATCATTTTTTGTTCCATTGTGGACATTTTGTGTCTCATTTAGATCGTTTTTTGTTCCATTGTGGACATTTTGTGTCTCATTTAGATCATTTTTTGTATCATTTTGGACATTTTGCATCTGTTTAAGGTTTTTCTGTTCCATTTTATGTCTCATTTTGTGCATTTCAGTCTGTTTTTAGGGGGAAAGTGTCATAAATCAGACTGTAAATGATATATGAACAACCCTTTCTGTAAAAACTTTCAGAATGTTGAATAGAATAAATGTGGACTGACTAGGTAACCTTACAGAACCTTTACTGTTGTGATGTACGCATTAACCTGACTTTATACACTCAGAGAAAATATATATATATAACCATTGTGATAGGGATAAATAGAAGCTCCAATCTGTTGATTTTAATTGCAGGATAATGCTTTATTAAAATATACCTCAGCAGGGAAATAGCAGTATCCATTAAATCATCAGACAATGAATCAATAGTTAGTTCATATTTCAGTGGCTCGTCATGATTCCTAACTGCTACTATGCTTTCATAGAAGAAGAGTAATAATCACCCACATTCTGTCATTTGGAGGGGCAGAGCAGACGGTGTGTCCACATCCGGCTGATCACCTGAAGAACGACGAGCCTCTGAGCCTCCAGGGGGAAGCAGAGAGAGTTCAGTCCAGATTTCGATCTGCTTGTGTCCTTTCTTGTTGTTTGGGCCAATAAAAGCTTTGTTATAATCCTCTCTGGTGTCATTCCTTTGGAAATGATAGAGTTCAGTAATGTCCCTTCAGTCAGTGTTATTTTTAGAATCCTCAAACAGCAGTCAGAGCAGTCCTTCAGTCCATAATCCCAGTAGAACACATATTCTTTGCAGATCATGTTGAATCACCCGTCCAAAGTTCTGTGGTAAAATCCCTCATGCTCAGAACTGTTGTCTGGTTTGCATCAAGTGACTCCCCCACAACAACTCCCAACAAATATATTCCAACAGGTGCATTTTATAACATCACTGCTTCTCTTCAGAATTTGCATATACGGTGACATCATATTCAATTTACATACGTGATGACATCACACTTTAATTTACATACACACGTGGACAAAATTGTTGGTACCCCTCAGTTAAAGAAGGAAAAACCCACAATTCTCACTGAAATCACTTGAAACTCACAAAAGTAACAATAAATAAAAATTTATTGAAAATTAAATAATCAAAAACAGCCATTACTTTTGAATTGTTGATTAACATAATTATTTAAAAAAAAAAAATAATGAAACAGGCCTGGACAAAAATGATGGTACCTCTATAAAAGATTGAAAACTATTTGACCAGAGTGACATGATTAACTCAGGTGTGTCATTTAATTGACATCACAGGTGTTTCCAAACTCATAATCAGTCAGTCTGCCTATTTAAAGGGAGACAAGTAGTCACCCTGCTGTTTGGTGAAAAGGTGTGTACCACACTGAACATGGACAACAGAAAGCGAAGGAGAGAATTGTCCCAGGACATCCGAAAAAAAATGATAGACAAACATCTTAAAGGTAAAGGCTATAAGACCATCTCTAAACAGCTTGAAGTTCCTGTGACAACAGTGGCTCATATTATTCAGAAGTTCAAGACCCACGGAACAGTAGCCAACCTCCCTGGACGTGGCCGCAAGAGGAAAATTGATGACAAATTGAAGAGACGGATCGTTGGAATTGTATCCAAAGAGCCCAGAGCAACCTCCAAAGAAATTAAAGGTGAACTCCAAGGCCAAGGTACATCAGTGTCAGATCGCACCATTCGTCGTTGTTTGAGCCAAAGTGGACTTCATGGGAGACGACCAAGGAGGACACCACTGCTGAAAAAAAGTCATAAAAAAGCCAGACTGGAATTTGCAAAAATGCATGTTGACAAGCCACAAAGCTTCTGGGAGAATGTCCTTTGGACAGATGAGACCAAACTGGAGCTTTTTGGTAAGGCACATCAACTCTATGTTCATAGACTCAAAAACCAAGCATACGAAGAAAAGAACACTGTCCCTACGGTGAAACATGGAGGAGGCTCAGTAATGTTTTGGGGCTGCTTTGCTGCATCTGGCACAGGGTGTCTTGAAAGTGTGCAAGGCACGATGAAATCTGAAGACTATCAAGGCATTCTGGAGAGAAATGTGCTGCCTAGTGTCAGAAAGCTTGGTCTCAGTCGCAGGTCATGGGTCTTCCAACAGGACAACGATCCAAAACACACAGCCAAAAACACCCAAGAATGGCTGAGAGAAAAGCGTTGGACTATTCTAAAGTGGCCTTCTATGAGCCCAGATCTGAATCCCATTGAACATATGTGGAAGGAGCTGAAACATGCCATTTGGAGAAGACACCCATCAAACCTGAGACAACTGGAGCTGTTTGCTCATGAGGAGTGGGCCAAAATACCTGTTGACAGCTGCAGAACGCTCATTGACAAATACAGAAATCGTTTAATTGCAGTGATTGCCTCAAAAGGTTGTGCAACAAAATATTAAGTTATGGGTACCATCATTTTTGTCCAGCCCTATTTCATTAGTTTGTTTTTTTAAATAATTATGTTAATCAACAATTCAGAAGTGATGGCTGATTTTGATTATTTAATTTTCAATAAATTTTTATTTATTGTTACTTTTGTCAGTTTCAAGTGATTTCAGTGAGAATTGTGGGTTTTTCCTTCTTTAACTGAGGGGTACCAACAATTTTGTCCACGTGTGTACGTGATGACAGCCAGAGGTGGGTAGAGGAGCCAACATTTGTACTCAAGTAAGCGTAAAGCTACTTTAGAAAAATATGACTCAAGTAGAAGTTAAAAGTAGTCATCTAAAAAATTACTTGAGTAAGAGTAAAAAAGTACTTGGTGAAAAAACTACTCAAGTAGTGAGTAACAGAAACATCCGATTTATTTGTCTTCTGTGCATGAATTCAATCAGACATACAATATAAATGTAAACTCAATAAAGTGAATATTCAGGTAAACCCCTTTAACTAAAATGATAATAAATTAAACTTTTATATGAAAAAAATAAATTATATTCCAAGAAAAAAGCTCTTGCCAGTGTTGCAGGTTTCAAGCATTTTCTTTTTAAAATATTCTTTAAGACTGTCCCTGAGGTTTAACATCAAAATATTAGACATAAGTTGAAATGAGTTGTGGACAGATGAACAAGAATGCATTGTTTTGAGCTGAGACGACATTGTTATCTGTTAAAATAAAATAGCTTGCAGCTCGTAGAAGCTGGCAGCACAAATGTTCATGCATGACTTCTTGAATAACAGAAGGCAGAACATTGCAGTTCTGACCATATTAAAGGTTATATTGTGGTTCTGTTGATGGTTCTGACCAGATTAAACGTTTTTTAAAGGTTTTATTGTGGTTCTGTTGATGGTTCTGACCAGATTAAAGGTTTTATTGTGGTTCTGTTGATGGTTCTGACCAGGTTAAAGGTTTTATTGTGGTTCTGTTGATGGTTCTGACCAGATTAAAGGTTTTATTGTGGTTCTGTTGATGGTTCTGACCAGATTAAAGGTTTTATTGTGGTTCTGTTGATGGTTCTGACCAGGTTAAAGGTTTTATTGTGGTTCTGTTGATGGTTCTGACCAGGTTAAAGGTTTTTTTAAAGGTTTTATTGTGGTTCTGTTGATGGTTCTGACCAGGTTAAAGGTTTTTTTAAAGGTTTTATTGTGGTTCTGTTGATGGTTCTGACCAGGTTAAAGGTTTTTTTAAAGGTTTTATTGTGGTTCTGTTGATGGTTCTGACCAGGTTAAAGGTTTTTTTAAAGGTTTTATTGTGGTTCTGTTGATGGTTCTGACCAGGTTAAAGGTTTTATTGTGGTTCTGTTGATGGTTCTGACCAGATTAAAGGTTTTATTGTGGTTCTGTTGATGGTTCTGACCAGGTTAAAGGTTTTATTGTGGTTCTGTTGATGGTTCTGACCAGGTTAAAGGTTTTTTTAAAGGTTTTATTGTGGTTCTGTTGATGGTTCTGACCAGGTTAAAGGTTTTTTTAAAGGTTTTATTGTGGTTCTGTTGATGGTTCTGACCAGGTTAAAGGTTTTATTGTGGTTCTGTTGATGGTTCTGACCAGATTAAAGGTTTTTTAAAAGGTTTTATTGTGGTTCTGTTGATGGCTCTGACCAGATTTAAGATTTTTTTAAAGGTTTTATTGTGGTTCTGTTGATGGTTCTGACCAGATTTAAGGTTTTTTAAAGGTTTTATTGTGGTTCTGTTGATGGTTCTGACCAGATTTAAGGTTTTTTAAAGGTTTTGTTGTGGTTCTGTTGACGATCCTGGCTCTGGTCCGGTTCTACCTCCTGCTGCCGGGTCTCTGGGTCGTCCTCCTCGTTCTGACGGATCATCCATCATCTTCAGCAGCAGATGGCTCGGAGGCTCCAGGGAGCGCCGCCCCGCTGCATGATGGGAAGTCGGGTCACGTCCAGGTCCGGTCGGGTCCGTCAGACGGGCCGATGTTCTGTCAGCTGCTGAGAACTAATGATCCGATCAGCAGCAGAACGCAGATTTAGACACAAAATAAAATTAAAACCATCATTTTACTGTTGGTTTGATCCAATAAATAACCAAAATTAGCCATAGAAAGCTCAGATTTTGGTTTTAGATGGAAAATAATGAAGAATAAATGCAAAAACTGCCATTTTCTGGTCATTTTGAGATGGAAAATCAACAGAATTAACAATAAAATGCTCAGATTTTGGTTTTAGATGAAGAATAAATGCAAAAAAAGCTTAATTTTCTATTGAATTTGTTCAAATAAAACAGCAAAAGGAGCAATAAAAAAACTCAGATCTTAGTTTTAGATGAAGATTAAATGGAAAAATCTTTGGTTTGTTTCTGATGGAAAATCATCATAATTAAGAATAAAAAGCTCAGATTTGAGTTTTAAACTTAAAATAATGTGAAATAGATGCAGCATCCGGTGTGTTTTTCTCTGGTTTTTCTCCAACATTTTCAGTGATTTCTTTAGTTTTTGTGTTTCCCGGAAGGAGGCAGCAGATGGAGCCAGAGAGCTGCAACAGACTCAACTGATGATAATAAAAAGAAAAGAAAAGAAAAAAGAAAAACAAAATAAATAACATATAATAAAAAATGAAATAAAGAATAATGAAATAAAGAAAAGCAAAATGAAAAACAATATAAAGAATATAAATAAAGAAAAATAAAACAAAGAAAAACAAAATATATAAAATCTAATAAAGAAAACTAACTAAATAAAATATAATAAAGAAAATTAAAATAAAATAGAAAAACAAAAATACATTAAAATAAATTAAATTAATGCATTTTAAAAAGTATTAAAGCTGCAGATCATTAAAGGTTTAATAATGTTCAGTATAATAAAATAAAATAAGTAGTAACAATAATAATTTAAAAAAGCATAACAAAAATAAATAATAATAATAATAAATGTTAAAGCTGCAGATCATTAGAGGTTTAATAATGTTCAATAAAATAAACTGTAATAATATTGATAATAACAATGATAAAAAATAAATACTGAAGTTTTAAATCTGCAGGTCATTAAAAGTTTGATAACATTTAATAAAATAAGTAGTAACAATAATAATAACATTTAAAAGTAGATCAATACGAATTTAATCATGTTTAATCAAATAAATGGTAAAAATGATACTTAAAAGAATAATAATTAATAATATTAAGATAAATAGATAAATAAATGAGTTAATAGTCTGGACTAGATTATCTACTGACCAATAAATTAATCAGTCAGATTTTATGAATGAAGGAAATAAAAATGCAATAAAAACAATCAAAATTCATTTTAGGAGAAAAAAAAACAGATGAGAATAAATATAATAAAATAAGATTAAATAAAAACAAATAAATAAGACTCCACAATATGAACTCTTACAAAATAAATAATAATAATTAGAAATATACTTAAAATCAAGTGAAAAATGGAAAATATATATCCAGAATTAAAATGTAGTAAAAATCCCAAAGACCCTGACATGAATTTAAAAAATAAAAAAAAAACTGAGGAAACAGATGAGATCAAATCAAATCAAATATTTTAAAAACAAACAAGCATGAAATTAAAAATAATTGAAGTAAAAAAATCAAATAAAAAAATTTAAAAACAGAAAAATTCTCTCAAAAAAGTAAAAAAAAAAACAGTCAAAAACACCAAAACTGAGTTAAAATGAAATAAAATACAAATAAATAGCAGAAAAACATATAATTCTTAAATTCAATAAAGCAAGATAAAATAAGTACAAAAATAAAGACGGAAACATCTAATAATAAAATCTAGATAAAACAGTGAGAGGAGGAAAATAAGTCAAAATAAAAATATTATATAATAAATAAATGTCCAGTAAATTCACAGAAAAATCTTATTCATGTGTTGATTAGTTAAATAAATGTCCAAAAAAATAGAAATTCAAAACATGAGGAGATAAGAGCTAAAATCTCTCCGTCATAGATGAAGTGAGGAGATAAAGAAGATAACCCAGTTTGGACTGAGCGGAGTTCTGCTTCAGTTCCACAGCTTTTCTTCTCCTTAATTCAGCGTCTTGTTTGAAGCCGTTTCCCTTTGTTGAAGGAGAAAATAAATTCGGTCTAAAAGTTTTAATCTGTAGAGTTTAATCGTGTTATTTCTCAGATTTAATCTCAGCGTCTGCAGGATTTTATCTGATCTGAATCCTGCTGAAAGGATTTCTACCTTTTTAGCAGCCAGTGAGCAGCTTTAAGGAGGATTTCACCTCAATGCTGATTTGAGGTCTTGTTCAGCTGATTTTCATAATTTTTTTTGTGTGGGGATTTTGCTACTTTTAAGTGATTTAGTGACTTTGTCTTTATTGTGACTTTCCGTGGTGATTTTGTGACTTTTCTGTTAAAGTTGAAACTTTTTGTGGTGATTTTGTGACTTCTTTAGTAGATTTTTGTGACTTTTTGTGGTGATTCTGTTACTTTTAAGTGATTTTGTGATTTTCTGTCTTGATTATGTGATTTTTGTTGCAATTTTGTGACTGTAATAATTTTGTCATCTTTTCTGTCAATTTTGCCACTTTCTGTTGCAGTTTAGTGACTTTCTGTGGTGATTTAGTGACTTTCTGTGGTGATTTAGTGACTTTCTGCGGTGATTTAGTGACTTTCTGTGGTGATTTAGTGACTTTCTGTGGTGATTTAGTGACTTTCTGTTGCAGTTTAGTGACTTTCTGTGGTGATTTAGTGACTTTCTGTGGTGATTTAGTGACTTTCTGCGGTGATTTAGTGACTTTCTGTGGTGATTTAGTGACTTTCTGTGGTGATTTAGTGACTTTCTGTTGCAATTTAGTGACTTTCTGTGGTGATTTAGTGACTTTCTGTTGCAATTTAGTGACTTTCTGTTGCAATTTAGTGACTTTCTGTGGTGATTTAGTGACTTTCTGTGGTGATTTAGTGACTTTCTCTTGCAATTTAGTGACTTTCCGTGGTGATTTAGTGACTTTCTGTTGCAATTTAGTGACTTTCTGTTGCAATTTAGTGACTTTCTGTGGTGATTTAGTGACTTTCTGTGGTGATTTAGTGACTTTCTGTGGTGATTTAGTTACTTTCTGTTGCAATTTAGTGACTTTCTGTGGTGATTTAGTGACTTTCTGTGGTGATTTAGTGACTTTCTCTTGCAATTTAGTGACTTTCCGTGGTGATTTAGTGACTTTCTGTTGCAATTTAGTGACTTTCTGTTGCAGTTTAGTGACTTTCTGTGGTGATTTAGTGACTTTCTGTGGTGATTTAGTGACTTTCTGTTGCAATTTAGTGACTTTCTGCGGTGATTTAGTGACTTTCTGTGGTGATTTAGTGACTTTCTGTGGTGATTTAGTGACTTTCTGTTGCAATTTAGTGACTTTCTGTTGCAATTTAGTGACTTTCTGTGGTGATTTAGTGACTTTCTGTGGTGATTTAGTGACTTTCTGTGGTGATTTAGTTACTTTCTGTTGCAATTTAGTGACTTTCTGTGGTGATTTAGTGACTTTCTGTGGTGATTTAGTGACTTTCTCTTGCAATTTAGTGACTTTCCGTAGTGATTTAGTGACTTTCTGTTGCAATTTAGTGACTTTCTGTTGCAATTTAGTGACTTTCTGTGGTGATTTAGTGACTTTCTGTGGTGATTTTGTGACTTTCTGTTGTGATTTTTGTTGTAATGTTTCTAATCTCTTTTCATTCGTGATTACTTTGAGAATTTTTAGGATAATTTCGTGTCTTTTGCGGTGATTTTGAGGCTTCTTATAATCTTTTTTCCTTTATTTATGATAATGTTGCATCTCTGTGTAGATTTTCATGTTTTTGTGGTGATTCTTTTATCTCAGTTTCTTTGGTGATTTTGAACATTTTCATAATGTTGCATCTCTTTGTGGTGATCTCCATCTTTTTATCATGAATTTTCATCTTTTCATGATAATTTTGCATCTTTTTAATGTTAATTATAAATCTTTTCATGATTTTGTATCTTTTTATGATTGTGCAACTTTTTATAATAATTTAGAATCTTTTTATTATACTTTGTCATGGTTTATGATGGTTTTGTGTCTTTAAGTAAATTTTCATCTTTCATATTAATTTTCGTCCTTTCATGATCATTTTGTATCCTTTCTTACAGTTTTCATCATAATTTTTAGTCTTTTTATGATTATTTTTCATCTTTTATGATAGTTATGTCTTTTATCGAAGTAAATTTTCATCTTTTTAAATAATTTTAAATGTTTTTATTCTATTTTGTATCTTTTCTCATAGTTTTGCATCTTTGGTAATAATTTTTAATCTTATGATAATTTTGTATCTTTTTATAATTTTCATCTCTTTATGATAGTTTTTCATCTTTTTATAATAATTTTAATCTTCCTATTATAGTTTGTCATCTCTCTGTGTGATTTTTAATGCCGGTTTTCTCAGCTTGTGGACTGTAGAGGAGTCAAACAGAGATCAGGAACAGGCTGACGGTCTGACAGTCTCTGCGTCATGTGACAGGCGTGTCAGGTGTCATGGCGACATGTCGAGGATCGGCGGGGGGCCCAAGGTCGCGGCCATCTTTTCAAGGTGGAGCCACCCCCTCCTCCCCTCCTCCCCCCTGCAGCTGCATTAATGCAGATTATGGGTTCTGATAATTTAATAAAGCTCCGTCTGATCTGTCCTTTTATTCTGTTCTGATGAGGCGGGGGGCAGTGTTCCATCAGCAGAATAAACATCATCCATCATCCACCCTGATTAGCCGCTGACAGGCCACAAAAACGCCGCTACGCTCCAGCAGCTTCCTGTTAACTTTGGTCTGATGGCGGCCAGTCTGTGGACACAGCTTCATGCTAACGTTAGCTTCCAGACACCGCCGTATGCAAACTTTAGTCTCCAGACGCCGCCTCATGCTAACTTTGGTCTCTAGACTTCCTGCTAACTTTAGCCTCTGGACTTCCTGTTAAGTTTGGTCTGATGGCAGCCAGTCTCCAGACGCAGCTTCATGTTAGCTTTAGCCTCTGAACTTCCTGCTAACTTTAGCCTCCAGACTTGATGGTAACTTTAGCTTCCAGACTTCTGCTAACTTTAGCCTCCAGACTTTATGCTAGCTTTAGCCTCTGGACTTCCTGCTAACTTTGGTCTGATGGAAGCCAGTCTCCAGACGCAGCTTCATGTTAGCTTTAGCCTCTGAACTTCCTGCTAACCTTAGCCTCCAGACTTGATGGTAACTTTAGCTTTCAGACTTCATGCTAACTTTAGCCTCCAGACTTTATGCTCGCTTTAGCCTCCGGACTTCCTGCTAACATTAGCCTCCGGACTTCTTGCTAACGTTAGCCTCCGGACTTCCTGCTAACTTTGGCCTCTGGACTTCCTCTTAGTTTTAGTCTCCAGACGCCACTTCCATCTCATGTTAGCCTCCGGATTCTACTTCCAGCTAACTTTAGCCTCTGGATTTCCTCTTAGTTTTAACCTCCAGAAGCCACTTCCTTTTAACTCTAGCCTTCAGACTTCATGCTAACTTTAGCCTCAGGACTTTCCGTTAACTTTAGCCTCCAAACCTCCTGTTAACTTTAGCCTCCGGACTTCCTACTAACTTTAGCCTCCAGACGTTACTTCCTGCTAATGTTAGCCTCTGGATGCTACTTCCTGCTAACTTTAGCTTCTGGACATCCTGCTATCTTTAGCCTCTGAACTTCATGCTCTCTTTAGCCTCCAAACTTCCTGCTAACGTTAGCCTCCGGACATCCTGCCAATTTTAGCCTCAGGGTTTCATGCGATCTTTAGCCTCCGGACTTCCTACTAACTTTAGCCTCCAGGCGCCACTTCCTGCTAATGTTAGCTTCCGGATTCTACTTCCTGCTAACTTTAGCCTCCAGATTTTCTCTTAATTTTAACCTCCAGACACCACTTCCTTTTAACTTTAGTCTCCAGACTTCATGCTAACTTTAGCCGTAGGACTTTCTGGTAACTTTAGCCTCCAGACTTTCTGCTAACTTTCAGATTCAGAAAACTTTATCTGTCCCCAGGGGGCCTTGAGCCTCCAGACGCCACTTCCTGCTACCTTTAGCCTGGAATCTTTCTTGACATGGGAATGAAAAAAAAAACAATATCCTGTTTTGTGTGATTTTTTTTTACCTGTCCATCTGCTAGTGTTAGCTTAGAACAGACAGAAATCCTGCAGCTGGAAGTCTTTCAGTCAAATGTGAACAAAAGTCCTTACTTTGGTCATTTTAATGGTGACTAGTTCAACAGTTTTTAGTCGAAGTGACAGAAGGAGCTGCTGTTGTACCTGAAAGTAGATTTTTTTTCTGTTGTTTTCGTCTAAATCTGTCATAACTGAGACGTCAGCTGGACGTCTGAAGCCTAATTTCATGAACTCTGGTGACCCCAGACATCCGGAAGGTGAGACGTTTCCACGGTAACACCTGAACCCGAGGCGCCGCCATCTTTGATCCGTCTCCTTCCAGACTCTGGACGCCGTTCTTCTCTGTGTTTGAGTTTATTATTTCATCGCCCGTGAAAACAGACGTCAGGTCCGAACACACATCGTAAACAGTTTGTGTGTTTTCCTGCTGCAGGGCCTCGAACAGAACACATGAAACATTCAGCTGCTGATGAAACGCTGCTTTCAGATCGTTAGCGTCGTTCCACTGATTACTCTGTTCAGGGTTCACAAACCAGACGAGACGCAGCATCGACTGTGGAGCTTCTAGACTCGCTATGGGAACACTGAACAGACAACACAAAAAAAGATGCAGATTTACCAGGAAAAAGAAGCAAAATCACCAGAAAAGATGCAGAATTCCAAGAAATGATGTAGATTTACCAGAAAAAAGAAGCAGAATCACCACAAACTCAAATTCACTTAAAAAACAACCCCAAAATCACCTTAAAACTAATGCGAAAATTGCCACAAACACACAAAAGTCACCCCAAAATGATCAATTTGACCAGTAAATCACACTAAACTACAAAAAAAGACACAGAAACCCGATAAAATGATGGTAAGTCACCACAAAAGTTGAAAATCACCACCTAAACTGAAGAAAATCACCACTGAAAGATAAATATATATATATAATCACCACTTAGAGACACAAAATCCACAAAAAGATGCAAAAATCACAAAATTTCACCACAAAAACACACTCAACTACCAAAAAGAGAAAAAAAGTCACCAAAATGCTGCAAATTTACCACTAAAAACGATGTAAAATCACATCAACTGGAAAATCTCCAGAAAAGATGCAACAGTTCCATAAAAAAGAAGCAAAACCAACTCATACACTCATAAACACTGAAAAAAGTCACTACATCACCTTAAATCTGCTGTAAAAGTCACAACAAACACACAAAATCAGTCCTGGAAGAGGAAGAATCACCACAGAAAGAAGCCGAATCACCTAAAAGACTCAAAATCCTGAGAAGAAGTTTAAAAATTACACCCAAAGAGATGTCAAATCTTCCTAAACAGACACAAAAATATACAGTTTGACCACAAAACACACTAAACTACCAAAAAAAGGCACAGAAACCCGATAAAATGATACAAAGTCTGCACAAAAAAAGATATAAAGTTAAATGAATGGGAATATCTGCAGAAAACAGTCAAAAGTTCCACAAAAAAAGAAGAAAAATCACTAAAAAAGACACTAAATCACCTTAAAACTTAAAAATCTCAAAAATTCCGCAATTTTTTGACAAAAGCACACTAAAGTACCAAAAAAAAAAAAGACACAAAACACCATAAAATGATAACTTTAGCCTCCGGACTTCCTCCTAACTTTAGCCTCCGGAGTTCTTGCTAACTTTAGCCTCCGGAGTTCTTGCTAACTTTAGCCTCTGGACTTCCTATTAACTTTAGCCTCCGGACTTCCTGCTAACGTTAGCCTCCAGACACCGCTTCCTGCTAATGTTAGCCTCCGGATTCTACTTCCTGCTAACTTTAGCCTCCAGATTTCCTCTTAGTTTTAACCTCCAGACGCCACTTCCTTTTAACTTTAGCCTCCGGACTTCCTCCTAACTTTAGCCTCCAGACACCACTTCCTGCTAATGTTAGCCTCCAGATTCTACTTCCAGCTAACTTTAGCCTCCAAAATCATTAAAAAGACACTAAATCAACTTAAAACTGATGCAAAAGTCACAACAAACACACAAAATCACCACAAAAAGATGCGGAAAAATCTCAAAATTCTGCAATTTTTCTACAAAAACACACTAAAGCACCAAAAAAGACACAAAACACCATAAAATGATAACTTTAGCCTCCGGACTTCCTCCTAACTTTAGCCTCTGGACTTCTTGCTAACTTTAGCCTCTGGACATCCTATTAACTTTAGCCTCTGGACATCCTATTAACTTTAGCCTCTGGACATCCTATTAACTTTAGCCTCCGGCCTTCCTGCTAACATTAGCCTCCGGACATCCTGCTATCTTTAGCCTCCGGACTTCCTACTAACTTTAGCCTCCAGACGCCACTTCCTGCTAATGTTAGCCTCTGGATTCTACTTCCTGCTGACTTTAGCCTCCAAAATCACTAAAAAAAAAGACACTAAATCACCTTAAAACTGATGAAAAGTCACAACAAACACACAAAATCACCACAAAAAGATGCGGAAAAATCTCAAAATTCTGCACTTTTTCTACCAAAACACTAGCCTAGCCGCGCTAGACCCATGTTCTGAAGACACAAGGGTCTAGGGCCGCTCGACAGGGAGGGAGGCGGGCTAAAAGGTTGTCTTTCAAATCACTCTGCAGCAATTGGGTAGGTATACAACCAATCAGCGCAACGAATAGGCTGACGTAGTTCCTAGAGCGCCGGCGGATTGTGGCTAAGTCCCATTAGCTTCCCAACCAGCGGAGACAACTGGTATATTAAGGATTTGCCATATCCCGTCGACATAAGTCCAAATACGTCTTTCTTCTCAATGAAACACTTCAGTGCCGTCCTTTGTTTATCTTTCAAGTTGAATTTTGGCTTCAAATCTTTAAGGGCTGTGGCCAAAGCTGAGTCGAAAGATAACTGTTTATTGTGCGCTGGTTGTTTCTGTCAGAATCTGTCGTCACTTAGTTACGCCCGCCTTCTGACTCTACACTTCATGGTGATTCGTCCGGCCAGTTTTAGGAGAATCCAGCCTCGAGCCTTATGGAGGGTAACTAGACCCACCCTGGCAGAGAATTAAATTCTTTGCCGTGGGTTGTCTAGCGCGGCTAGGCTACAAAAGCACACTAAAATACCAAAAAGACACAAAAACACCATGAAAGGATGCAACGCCACCATAAAGAGATAAAAAATCTTAGCAAAAAAGATGTAAAATCACCGGAAAGACTCGATTTTACAAAGAAAAGTGGAAAAATGACCACAAAAAGATTTGTAATCACTCCCAAGAAACATAAAATCCTGATGAAACGACAAAAGTACTACAAGAAGTTGCAAAATCACAACAAACACACAAAAGTCGCCCCAGATAAATGCAGCTTCATCACAAAAACACAGTAAACTACCAAAAAAAGACTCACAAACCCGATAAAAAGATGCAAAGTGTCCACAAAAAAAAGATGAAAACTCACCTGGAAGACAACAAAAGTCAAAATCGCAACAAAAAGTTCAACAACTGGAAATCCTGCATCAGTTTTATGGTGATTTAGTGAGTGTTAGTGGTGACTCGTCATCTTTTGTCGAGTCGTCGTGTCTTTTTTTGGTAGTTTAGTGTGTTTTTGTGGTCAAACTGCATCATTTTTGGGGTGACTTTTGTATATTTGTGGTGATTTTGCAACTTTCTATCGTACTTTTGTCCCTTTATGAGGATTTTAGGTGATTTGGGGGTGGTTTCGGATCTTTTTATGATGACTTTTGCATCATTTTATCCAGTCATTGTGTCTTTTTTTGATAGTTTAGTGTGTTTTTGTGGTCAAACAAATCATTTTTGGGGTTTCTTTGTGTGTTTCTGGTGTTTTTGCATCCATTTTGAGGATGATTTAGTGTCTTTTTTTGTGATTTTGAGTTTCTGTGGTGATTTTGCTTCTTTTTTGTGGAAATTCTGCATCTTTTCTGGTGATTTTTCTACTTTTTGTGGTGAGGTTTATATCATTTTATCCGGGAATGTGTCTTTTTTTGGGAGTTTAGTGAGTTTTTGTGGTGAGATTGCAGTGTTTTGTGTAAATTTTCCATCGCTTAGTGGTGATTTTTGTGTTTTTGTGATGATTTTTCATCTTTCCTGTACTGATTAGAAGCACTACGTGTCTGAAACAGTTAAATGCATCATTTTATTGAATTTTTGTCTTTTTTTTGGTAGTTTAGGGTGTTTTTGTGGTGAAACTGCATCATTTTTGTGAAAATTTTGCATCATTTAGTGATGATTTTTTGTTTTTGTGGTGATTTTTTTCACATTTCACATCCTGTACAGATCAGTAGAACTGGACGTCTAAAACAGTTAAATGTTGTATTTTTAATCTTTTCTGTCTTTTATCTTGTATATTTCCTGTACAGATCAGTAGAACTGGACGTCTAAAATAGTTAAATGTCATATTTTTTGTTCTTTCTGGTCTTTCCAGCTTAATTTAAACATCCACATTGTCTCCGTCGCTCCCAGGAGTCGGACCTGGAGGTTCCGGGTGGTTCTGGGGGTTCTAATCAGAACCCAGCAGCCGTCGGACGGTGACTCCTGGACGGTCCCGGCGTACGTTGGGTCCTGGGAGAAGGAGCCCCGGCGGCGTGGAGGAGGCGTTTAATGAGGACCTCCATCCCCACGCCTCCGGAGAGCTTCGACCCGGAGGTTCTGGTCGACGGCGTGACCTCCCAGAGCTGCCGGCGCCGCCCCACACCTCCAACCCCAGAACCCTCCAAAGCCCCAGACCGACTCAGGGTTCAGCAGGAACATCTGCAGCACGTCTGATTTATTCTACTTCCTGTTCCAGCACAGAATCAGTTCAACGAAACTAAAAAGTATCCACAATGAAACGGAGGAATCATCTCCTTCTGCTGCTTCAACGGCATCCAAACACAGATGTTTGAGGACGTTTTTAGTTCCACATGCAGTAAAACCACAGCTGAAGAACCTGAAATAACCACAACTCCTCATGGGTCCTTTGTTTTAGTGCAACAACCAGACAAAACAACACAAAATGAGACAAAAAGCAACAAAAATAAGACAAAACATAACTAAAACAAGACACAAAATGACAAAACAGTGAGACAAACGACAAAAATTAGACAAAAAACACACAAAACCACAAAAAAGTAGACAAACACAAGCGAGACAAAAATCACAAAATGACGAGAGACAAATGAAACAAACAAGAGACAAAGTTCCAAAGCAACAACACAATGGACAAATGACAAAAACGAGACAAAAAATTACACAAAACAACAAATGAAGCAAAACACAAAATGACAAAAACACAAGTTAGTCAAAAAGGAAACACAAAACAACAAAAACATGAGACAATTGGATGGGTATACACACAGATGGACAGACAGACAGAGAGACAAACGGCATGGCGGAGGTATGCGCTCTCTGAGTGTTTTTCTAGTTAATCATTCCATGGTGTCTTTTTGGAGTGATGATGTTATGATTGTGTCTGTTTTTGGTACTTTAGTGTGTTTTGTGGTCAAATTGCATCATTTTTGGGACGACCGTTGTGTGTTTGTGGTACTGTTGTCTTTTAGGAGGGTTTTGCATCTCTTTTTGTGGCCATTTAACATCTTTTTGTGGTCATTTTGAGTCTTTCAGCTGATTTTACATCTTTTTGTTGTGATTTTGCATCATTTTATTGGGTTTTAGTGTCTGTTTTCGGTAGTTTAGTTTTTCTTTGTGGTGAAAATGCATCATTTTGTGATTTTTATTTTCAACTTCTTGTAGGAATGTTGTGCTTGTGGTGATTTTTGCATAATTTTTGGGGTAACTTCTGTGTGTTTGCTGTGATTTTGAAACTTTTTGTGGTACTTTTGTCATTTTAGGAGCATTTTGTATCTTTTTAGTGTTCATTTTTCAACTTTTTGTTATAATTTTGAGTCTTTCAGATGATTTACGTCTTTTCTGTGGTGATTTTGCATCATTTATCAGGTTGTTGTGCCTTTGTTGTGATTTTGTTTGCATCTTTCAATAAGGATTTGTGTCTTTGTGGTGATTTTTCATCCTTTTATCGTTTTTTTTTTGTTTGTTTCTTTGTTTTGGGCTTATTTTGGTAAGATCAAGGCATTTTGGTCTTATTTAGTATGTTTTTGTGGTGACGTTGCACATATTTGGGGTGACTTGTGTGTCTTTGTGGTGATTTTTGCATCATTTAATCAGATTTCTGTTTCTTTTTCTGGTAGTTTATTGTGTCTTTGTGCTGATTTTTGCAACAGGTTTGTGCTTATTTTGAGTTTTGTTGTGATTTTGCATTTTTTTGTGGTACTTTTGTCTTGCTGTAATTTAGTTTTTGAATGTTAGACTTTAAAATAATCCATTTTTGCATTTTAATCCTGAGCTTTGTTGTTTTTAACAGTTTGCTGTTTTGCCGTTGGACTTTGGTGCTTTTATTTTGAAGGGCTCCATGCAGTCTGTTGGTGTGAAATGGATTTTCAAATTAATGCAACCCTGCAGACGATAAAGTGAAAAGAAAAAACTGCAAAACTGTCTTTTATTTCTGCAGCGAGTCCTTCAAAATAAAACCAATGTCCCTTCAGATGAGCGTTGATTTTCCATTCCAAACAGGAAGTTTAAAGGTTCTTCTGCAGCACGTTTCAGAGGAAAACTTGTGACCGAGGCTGAGGCTGGGTCTGAATGAGAATCAGCGGCTCGTTGGTTGTTTTTGTGGCTAATATCAGCGACAGATGGCGGCTGGCTGGGAAAACAGATGTTATTTAGCATAAAAACAGGAGATGAATATTCATCAGCGTTTAGTTCACGACACCAGAAACAAAACGCTGCTTCAATCCTCCAACACTGGAAAAAACTGCTCTAATCCAACACTTTACGCTCCAACGCACTGTAAAAAGAAACATTTTTATACAGATTTCAATGCTTCTGGTAAATTTATTATCATTTACTGACAATAACACTCTAAAACTGACAATTATTCAATTTTATTGATTTATATTAAAGCATATTTACAGATATTTGCTGATAAAATTATGAATATTAGGATCGGAAAATAGTTATAGTTTATTTTGTGGCTGAAATTTCTTCTATTTCTGGATTTAAATCAGCAAAAAAGAGAATTATTTTTGTTACGAAACTGTGAATACCGTCTACAAAAAATGGAAAATAAATGATATAAATTAAATTTTAAAAAAATCTGTGAAAAAATTATTTTAAAACATGTAAAATATAAAATTCTACTTTTTTTTTTTTTTTTTTTTTACAAAATAATTATATTTTTACAGGATTTAAATGGTAAAAAGAGTGTAATTTTGGAGCATAATTTTGAATTTTTTTCATGTTTTTTGACAAAAAACATTTAAAAAGAGTTTAAGTTAAAAAAATAGAATTATTTTATAGACATTTGTTTTTTTATTTAGAAGAGAAATATGGATAAAATAAATGATACACAAGAAATAACAAATAATTAAAATATATGAAAATAAGAAAGAAAAATAAGAAAAAAGAAAAATAATAATCATAAAGATACTTTAAACATGATAAATATATAATAATAAATTAATAGTACATATACCTTTTTAATTTTTTATTAAAGAATTTACAGGTTGCTTTTTTCAAAAATTACAGATAATCATATATTTTAATTTACATATTGAAATTTAAAAAACAAAAATGATAAAAAGTCCAAACTGTAAAACTTGTCCACATCAAATATGTGTTTTTACAAACTTTTACAGGTTTTACTACATTAAAATCTGTTTATTCCACAGATATTTTCTATTATTTAAATAAAACAATGCATATGTAAATGTATCTTGATGAGAAATGGGATCATAAAAAGTTTTTTCATTTTTCTCAGATTTCAATTAAATTTTTAACAATTTACAAAACAAAAAAAGGGTAAAACAATTTGGAAAAAACATCTACAAATCTAAAAAAATCTTATTTTACAACATGTAAATTGAGTCTAATTGTATTGTTTAATCCAAAAATAGAATAATTTCACACATTTTTGCTCTTATTTTCACAGTTCCTTTTCCATATAGTTTATGTTAGACTTTTATTTTGATGGTGCAGCTCTGGAGAAGCTTTTACTTTGGTAGGAGGGTCCATTAAGTTTCAGGGTTGAGGACCCTCCACTGTTTGACCTCCGAGGATTAATATTTAGCAGGAAGTGGCTCCATTCAAATAAGGCTCTTAATAAAACATGATTCCCTGCAGGGCCACACAGGGAAAGAAGACTTAAGAAAGGAGAAATAACAAAATAAAAAAGAAGACTTAAGAAAAGAGAAATAATAAAATAAAAAGAAGACTTAAGAAGGAGAAATAATAAAATAAAAAATAAGACTTAAGAAAAGGAGAAATAATAAAATAAAAAAGAAGACTTAAGAAAGGAGAAATAAAAAAATAAAAAAATAAAGACTTAAGAAAAGGAGAAATAATAAAATAAAAAAGAAGACTTAAGAAAGGAGAAATAATAAAATAAAAAAGAAGACTTAAGAAAAGGAAAAATAATAAAAAAAAAATTTAAAAACAAGAAGACTTAAAAAAAGAAGAAATCATAAAATAAAATAAAAAAGAAGAAATAAATAAAGAAATAAAAAAGCAGAAATTCAAAAAATAAAAATGAGAAATAAAAAATGAGAAATAATAGAATAAAAATTTAAAACAGAAGACTTAAAAGAGAAATACAAAAGAAGAAATAATAAAATAAAAATTTAAAAAAGAAGACTTAAAAAGAAGAAAAATTTAATGTTTTTTAAAAAAGACTTAAAAAAGAAATAATAAAATAAAAATTATAAAAAAAGAAGAAATAAAAAAGAAAAAGAAAAGGAATTCAAAGGAAGATGAAATTAAAAAGAAGAAATAAAAAAGAAGAAATAAAAGGAATTCAGGACTTCATCTGTCAACATGTTGAGATAAAAATAAAACAAAATAAACACATTTAATGGTGGAAAATAGTAAAATCTTGATAAAATACTCACATTTTAATACAGTAAAAATAACATCCTGATGCTGCCTCCACCATGCTTCACATCATGATGCTGCCTCCACCATGCTTCACATCATGATGCTGCCTCCACCATGCTTCACATCCTGATGCTGCCACACCATGCTTCACATGATGATGCTGCCACCACCATGCTTGACATCATGATGCTCCCTCCACCATGCTTCATTTTATAATACTGCCACCACCGTGCTTCACATCATGATGCTGCCACCACCGTGCTTCTCATCATGATGCTGCCTCCACCATGCTTTAGTCATGATGCTGCTCCACCATGCTTTAATCATAATGCTGCCTCCACCATGCTTCACATCATGATGCTGCCACCGTGCTTCACATCATGATGCTGCCTCCACCATGCTTTCACATCATGATGCTGCCTCCACCATGCTTCACATCATAATGCTGCCTCCACCATGCTTCACATCATGATGCTGCCTCCACCATGCTTCACATCATAATGCTGCCTCCACCATGCTTCACATCATGATGCTGCCACCACCATGCTTCACATCATGATGCTGCCTCCACCATGCTTCACATCATAATGCTGCCTCCACCATGCTTCACGTCATGATGCTGCCTCCACCATGCTTCACATCATGATGCTGCCACCACCATGCTTCACATCATGATGCTGCCACCACCATGCTTCACATCATAATGCTGCCTCCACCATGCTTCACGTCATGATGCTGCCTCCACCATGCTTCACATCATGATGCTGTCACCACGTGCTTCAAATCATGATGCTGCCACCACCATGCTTCACATCATGATGCTGCCTCCACCATGCTTCACGTCATGATGCTGCCTCCACCATGCTTCACATCATGATGCTGCCACCACCATGCTTCACGTCATGATGCTGCCTCCACCATGCTTCACGTCATGATGCTGCCTCCACCATGCTTCACATCATGATGCTGCCTCCACCATGCTTCACATCATGATGCTGCCTCCACCATGCTTTAGTCATGATGCTGCCTCCACCATGCTTCACATCATGATGCTGCCTCCACCATGCTTCACATCATGATGCTGCCACCACCATGCTTCACATCATGATGCTGCCTCCACCATGCTTCACATCATGATGCTGCCACCACCATGCTTCACATCATTGATGCTGCCACCACCATGCTTCACATCATGATGCTGCCTCCACCATGCTTCACATTATGATGCTGCCACCACCATGCTTCACATCATGATGCTGCCTCCACCCATGTTCACATCATGATGCTGCCTCCACCATGCTTCACTCATGATTGCTGCCACCACCATGCTTCACATCATGATGCTGCCTCCACCATGCTTCACATCATGATGCTGCCTCACCATGCTTCCACATCATAATGCTGCCTCCACCATGCTTCACATCATGATGCTGCCTCCACCATGCTTCACCATTCATGATGCTGCACCACCGTGCTTCAAATCATGATGCTGCCACCACCGTGCTTCACATCATGATGCTGCCACCACCGGCTTTAGTCATGATGCTGCACCCGGTGCTTCCATCATGATGCTGCCACCACCGTGCTTCACATCATGATGCTGCCTCCACCATGCTTCACATCATAATGCTGCCTCCACCATGCTCACATCATGATGCTGCCTCCACCATGCTTCACATCATGATGCTGCCACCACCATGCTTCACATCATGATGCCACCACCATGCTTCACATCATGATGCTGCCTCCACCATGCTTCACATCATAATGCTGCCTCCACCATGCTTCACATCATGATGCTGCCTCCACCGTGCTTCACATCATGATGCTGCCACCACCGTGCTTCAAATCATGATGCTGCCACCACCATGCTTCACATCATGATGCTGCCACCACCATGCTTCACATCATGATGCTGCCTCCACCGTGCTTCACATCATGATGCTGCCTCCACCATGCTTTAGTCATGTTGCTGCCACCACCGTGCTTTCAAATCATGGTGCTGCCACCACCATGCTTCACATCATGATGCTGCCACCACCATGCTTCAATCATGATGATGCCACCACCGTGCTTTAATCATGATGCTGCCACCACCGTGCTTCACATCATGATGCTGCCTCCACCATGCTTTAGTCATGATGCTGCCACCACCGTGCTTCAAATCATGATGCTGGCCACCACCATGCTTCACATCATGATGCTACCACCACCATGCTTTAATCATGATGCTGCCTCCACCATGCTTCACATCATAATGCTGCCTCCACCATGCTTCACATCATGATGCTGCCTCCACCGTGCTTCACATCATGATGCTGCCACCACCGTGCTTCAAATCATGATGCTGCCACCACCATGCTTCACATCATGATGCTGCCACCACCATGCTTCACATCATGATGCTGCCTCCACCGTGCTTCACATCATGATGCTGCCTCCACCATGCTTTAGTCATGTTGCTGCCACCACCGTGCTTCAAATCATGGTGCTGCCACCACCATGCTTCACATCATGATGCTGCCACCACCATGCTTCAATCATGATGATGCCACCACCGTGCTTTAATCATGATGCTGCCTCCACCGTGCTTCACATCATGATGCTGCCTCCACCATGCTTTAGTCATGATGCTGCCACCACCGTGCTTCAAATCATGATGCTGCCACCACCATGCTTCACATCATGATGCTACCACCACCATGCTTTAATCATGATGCTGCCACCACCATGCTTTATCTTTAAAATGTTTTTTTTCTTTTAAATGCAATAAAACTAAAAAAACTTGCTTGCTATTATTAACATACATTATTGATGGGGATGTTATTTAAAGATTTTACATTAACCACATTAATTAAACCCAATTTTGCTCTTCTTTTACATCTTCTGTGTAATTTATACAATCCAGTTGTAATCTGTAAAATAACAGTGACAAATCCTGTTAAACTATGTTCTAAATGTGTTTTTAAGAGGCATTATGTTATAATTTTGATGTCAGGAGATAGCCGACGTCTCGTTTTAACACTGTGACTTTAAAAGCCGTCATGATGTGAGGATATGATGGAGCCTCCTGTTCCTCAGAGGATGAACCCTCTACATATTCATAACCTCCCAGATCCAAATGGAGGCCGACAGACTCCTCAGCTGCCGCTCTGACCACCGGCTCCTCAGATTGATTCATAAATTAATCAGGCCTCGGAGCTCCAAGGGGAATTTCCATTTTGGCCTAATAGGAAGGAGCGAGGCCTCGATCCATCATCGGCCTCGTTGGCCTGTCACATGGCCGCTAACGACGCCGCCATGCTGATGAGGTGTCACAGGGACAGTCTCCTTCACGTCGGCCTCCATGTTGGCTCCTGGCACGTTGTCACGGCGACACAGCGGAGGAACGGACAACAGCGGAAGTGAAAGTTTAGCTTTGAATCTACATATAGTCATTCTATTACAGCAAAATAATGATTTTATTGTAAAGTAACAAATCAATACCAAAATAAAATCAAGTAAAAACACATTACATGGTGAAAAACTATTAAAAAAATCATATCTATAAAATATCATCATTGAACACAGTAAAATAGTGATTATGGAGTAAAAACTTTGTAAAAGAGGAAATTAGTAATAAAATAAATTAAAACTAAACACGTTGCATGATGAAAAACAATAGAAGAAAAGAAAATATCTGCAAAATAATCCTGTTTTAATCCAGTTAAATAGTGATTATGGAGTAAAAATTTAGTAAAAGAACAAACTATTATTAAAATAAAACACATTTAATGTTGGAAAACTATTAAAAATAATGAAATATCTGTAAATTATATTTTAATACAGTAAATAGCGATTTTATTATTAAAATCTTTTAAAGGAACAAATTACTATTGAAATTAAACAAATAAAATTAAAAATAAAACCACATTTAATTTTGGAAGACTAACAAAAATGGAAATATCTGGAAAATAATCATATTTAAATACAGTAAAATAATTATTTTATAGTAAAAATGTTAGAAATACGCAAGTTAATATTAAAATGATGAAACATTTAATGGAGAAAAGCATTGAAACGATCTATAAAATAATCATATTTTAGTGCAATAAAATAAAGATTTTATAGTAAAAATTTTATGAAAGAACAAATTGCTTTTAAAAATGTAACTGAAATATTTAATGGTTTGAAAATTTAAAAGAAAATCTGTATCATAATAATTTTTACTCTTATTTTAATGCAGTAAAATAGCAATTTACAGTCAAATGTTATGAAAGGATAAATTATTATTAATATGAAATAAAAATAAAACACTTTTAATGGTGGGAAACTATAGAAATATAATTGAAACATCTGTTTAAAACATATTTTTGCTGATTTAAATACCATAAAATAAAGATTTTAAAGTAAAGATGTTACAAAGAACAAATTATTAAATAAATCAAACAAAACACATTTAATTGTGGAAAACTAAAAGAAATAATGAAATATCCGTATAATAATCATATTACAGCTCATTTAAATACGGTAAAATAAATTGAATTGAGTTTGTTTGAAATTATACAAAATTGTCCAAAATGAATCTGACATGAAACTTGACTCAAAAGTTGTTTAAATTGGCACAGTTTGTCCAAAATGATTTGAAACATGAACAAAGCGACTCAGGATTCATCCAAATTTGCCTTAAATTTTAACATTTAAAGCATAAAATTGTAAATAAATTCAAACCAGAATCAAAGTTCATCCTCAAAAATGAATCATTTCTAGGATTAGGAATGCAACAATCCAACAAATCTTTATTTCTGAAGGAAATTTTACTTTCTTCCGGACATAAAAACTCTAAAATCTATTATTTCTAATCTAGAGTGGCAGAATTACACCAAAAAAAATAGATGAAACTTTTATATTCAACTTATTATGTATTTTTTGTTATAGCTGTGAATAATTGTAAAATTTCACTTTTTTAAAACAAAATCTGAACTTTTTTTTAATCATTAAGACCTTTTAAAAATATTTTCTAAATTCATCAAATCACAGAAAAATCTTTTCAATTCTGTAAATTTAAACTGTTATTTTATACAGCTAAAAAAAATTACCTGTTTTTTGTTTTCAGTTTTTGATGAAAAAAATTTAAATCTATTTTTATTAGCTGCTAAATTCAGTTTTAATTCAGTAAATATTTTTTCTAAAACTGTAAATGTGAATGAAATATTTTTATCTTTAGAAATAATAAAGATCTTTTCCCTTTCTCTCTAATAGATTAACTGATCAAATCAATTTTACTGCAGCAGATAGATTTTCCTATTTATTGATTTATTTCTCTATTTATGTATTTTTTATTTGTTTATTTCTCTATTATTTTTTCAATTTTTTTATTTCTCTATTTGTTTATTTATTCTCTATTCATTTATTTATTTTTCTAATTATTTATTTTTTCTATTTCTTTATTTCTTTGTGTATAATTTCTCTATATATTTATTCTGTTTATTTGTTTATTTCTTTATTCATGTATTATTTCTTTCTTTCTTTCTTTTATTTTTTTTATTTATATCCTAAAAATAATAATGGAAATCTGTTTGATATTTATCAAAATTTCACAAATTTTCTTTTCCCCCCTAATAAATAAAACTGATTAATTAAATTTTAATGCAGCAAATAAATCACCCCAAATTTGTGAGGTTATTTTTCTTTTTGTTGCACTTTTTTTGTCATTAAAGCAAGTTTTCATTACAGAAATACTAAACTAGAATGTGTTATGTGTCTAAAATACCGATAAGCATCAAAATGTTCAAATACAGTTATTTATTTGTTGCATTTTTTGCCTTTAAACCACAGAAATATGAACTAAATGTATTTCTGTTTGTTTAAATCCTCATAAATGAGTCAGAATCAGCATTTCTGCTCCTGGAAGTGCCTTATTATTCGGTATTTCTGTTTATTTCCTCTAACATGGGCTCACTATGGATCTGTCTTTGTAGAAAGCGTCCTCTGTCCTGCTGCTGCTGGTTTTATCTCCTTCTCATCTCTGACGGGATGTGAAGCGACGAGCTGCTGCAGATGAAACGAATCCTCGGCTGACTTGTGCTGTTCATGTCTTCCTCCTCTGGGTCGATCCGTCGGCGCTCATTTCCAGCCGGACGTCGAGCTGTGAGGTGAGTCCAGGTCGAGGAAGTTTAGTTCAGCTCCTCCATTATTCAGGAGGAAGATCTGGAGCCGACACAACTCCTGGTTCCTGTTGGTTTGTGACGAAACACACTTTAAAGTGACTGGTTTGGTCCCAGTTTGAACTTTTCTAGGACTGGTTTCAGACTGTGTTAGGCGGGCTTTAGAACTATTTTTGCAACCCCAAGAACACCAAACCCACCATCAAGCATGGAGGTGGCAGTATCATGCTCTGGCGTTTTCTAGGAGAGCTCTTGAACTAGTTTCAGACCGTATGTTTTGGACGTTTTTAGGAGGAGTTTAGGTTTGATTTTGGTCCTGATTGTGCTCCGGTTGTAGACTTTTTTAGAACTGGTATCAAACTGTTTCTAGGACTGGTTTACTACTGATTCTTATGACTGGTAAGGACTGGTTCAAGACTGTATTTTGGGAAGTTTTTTTACTTTTTGGGAGTAGTTTAGGTTTGATTTTGGTCCTGATTTTTGACCTTTTTGGTTCTGGTTTCAGACTGTCTTAGATGGGATATAGACTTGTTTTTAACCCCTCGAACAACAAACCCACCACCAAGCATGGAGGTGGCAGTATCATGCTCTGGGGCTTTCTAGAAGTGCTTCTGTACTGATTTGGGCTATTTTAGGAGTAATTTAGGTTTGGTTTGGTCCTGATTTTGTACTGATTTTAGACTTTTTGAGGACCCATTTCAGTCTGTTTCTAGGACTGGTTTACTGTTGGTTTTAGAGCTGGTTTAGGAGTCTAAAAATACCAATTAGCATCAGAAATCTATCAAAATGCAGTTTTATTCTATTATATTTATTTCTTTGTTGCATTTTTTTCATTAAAAGTTATTTTCACCACAGAATATTAAATAAATGTGTTTTTATCTGTTTTAAATACCGATAAGCATCAAAATCTGTCAAAATACAATATTTATTTGTCTTAAAACACATTTTTACTGCACAAATTTGAAATAAATGTGTTTTTGTTTAGTTTAAATACCAATAAGCATCAAAAATACAATTTTTTATGACATTTATTTATTTTTTTGTTGCATTTTTGTCATTAAAACACGTTTGTACTACAGAAATAGTAAATAAATATATTTATATTTGGTTAAAGTACCAGTAAGCATCAAAACCTGCCAAAATACAGTTTTTATTGTGTTCTATTTTTTTTTTGGTGCATTTCTTTTCATTAAGATGCGTTTATACCATAAAAATATGAAGTAAATTTGTTTTTGCTTGGTTAAAACACCAATAAGCATCAAAATCTTCTAAAATGCAGTTAGTATTATATTTTATTTTATTTATTTTTGTGTTGCATTCTTTTTTAATTTAAACACATTTTTACCACAGAAATATGAAATAAATGTCTTTTTCCTGTTTAGGATACTGATAAGCATTAAAAATATCTTAAAATACAGTTTTTATTATATGTTATTTTATGTTTTTCCTGCCTTTCTTTTCATTAAGACACATTTTTACTACAGAAATATTAAATAAATGTGTTTTTATCTGTTTAAGACACAGATAGGCATTAAAAATCTGTCAGAATCCAGTTTTTGTATGTGAAATGACCAAGAAGGGAATCAGAAATGACTTGCGTTGCATAAAAGACGACACAAAAACACCCTTTTGAAAAAATCAAAGTCAGCGTTGTATTTCTTAAAAATGTACAAACGATATTTACAGACATTTCGTTCAGCACAAACAAACAAACTGCTGCTGCGACGGCGTAGAAAAGGAAGATCCTGCCCTCGGATGTTCAGTATTCAGAGCTGATCAGTGGATTCGTCAACGTTCCGCTTCATGTGACGCCCGGACGTCAAAGTTAATCACTAATCAGATCCCGGCTGGCTGAGGGAAGCGAGGATTGAACTCCAGCAGAAATGATCTGAAACAAAGCCGAGCTCCGCTAATTTACAGTGATGGTACATTCCAAGTACAGTTTAATGCTTAGCTGAGGCAGGCACTTAGTAAAGTGATCTTACTGCAGATGTGGACAACAACCGAAAGTACCGCTGGTGGCTGCAGTCGTGAACAAAACTCCACAAACACTTATAGAGATCAGTTACATCACAAGTCTGAACTTTCTGTGAGAGAATGATTGAAACCAGAGTCTTTGCTACAAAAAAAATAGTAAAAACCAATCAGAACTCTGTTTGGAAGAGAGAAGTTTAACAGCAAACCTACCATCAAGCATGAAGGTGGCAGTATCATGCTCTGTGGAACTGGAAATTTCCACAAAGTAAATGGAATAATGAAGGAGGATTACCTCCACGTTCTTCAGGAGAACCTAAAACCATCAGCATAAGGGTGATCTTGGACACAGTTGGATGTTTCAACCAGACAATGAGTCCAAACACACATCAGACATGGTAAAGAAATGGTTCCATCAGGATAGAATGAAGGTTCTGGACTGGTCTCCCCAAAGTCCTGACTTAAACCATCAAGAACCTGAAGAACCAAGTCAGAAAGATGACAAGTTTAGTGGAACTGAACCAGTTCTGCCCAGAGGAGTCAAAGAAGAAGCAACAGAAGAGAAAACTAGAAGTTTGAAACCAAAAGAACCAAACTGATGTGGAAATGGACAAACAGTAATATTTCTGTACGAATATTTTTGACCTGGTAATTTTGGTTTTATTTACAGAAGAACTTAATAAACTTATGAAAGAACCAAAACCCAGGATTGGGCCCCAGAGCATGATACTACCACCATCATGCTTGATCATCAGTCCTCAACAGCCTAAGACCTGCCTAAGGTAGTCTGAAACCAGTCCTCAAAAAGTCTAAAACCAAGACCAAAATCAATACTTGAGCCAGTCCAAAACAACGTTCTGAACCAGTCAAAATACAGTATGAAGCCAGTTCTAAAAAGTCTAAAACCAGAGTCTGAAACTAGTTCAAGAGCTCTTCTAGAAAACCCCAGAGTATGATAATGCCACCAACATGCTTGACGGTGGGTTTGGTGATTCACTTAAGACAATCTGAAACCAGTCCTAAAAAGTCTAAAACCAGTACAAAATTGAGACCAAACCGAAAGAAACTACTCCTAAAGTTCAAAACCAGTCTAACATACAGTCTGAATCCAGTCCAGATGCTCTTCTAGCAAACCCCACTAGCTTTAGAAATGGTCTAAAGATTAGACTAGAAAGACTAGAAATGGTTCTGAAAATGTCAAAACACAAGATCAAAATCAAATCTAGATGACTCCTAAAAGTCCAAAAACTGCCCAAAATACAGCCTGAAACCAGTCATATAACCAGTAATAAACCAGTCCTAGATAAGTCAACAACCAGTACAAAATCAAAATTGGGCCCACAACCAATCCTCAAGCAAAAGTCCAAGAAAAGAAAAGTCCAGAACCAGTCCAACATACAGTCAGAAACCAGTCCAGAAGGACTTCTAGAAAGCTCCAGAGCATGATATTGCCACCTGCATACTTGACGGTAGGTTTGGTGTTCTTAGGGTTGAAGACCTCATCTTCTCTCCTCCAAACATATTTCTGCTCAGTTTTTGTTCCGTCTGACCACAGAACGACTCTGAGTGGATCTAATGGGTTCTATTTAAATTGACTCAGAGGAGTCAGCAGCTGTAGTCAAACATAAGAGATGTTAAGAGGCCATGGAACTATTTCCAGAAGACCTTCAGAGTAAATCTATAGAAGAACCAAAATACATGCTATAACAAACATAGGAACCTAAAGACTGCTGCGATATATGTGATTATTAACAAATGTAAGTAAATATTTGTTCACAACTGCACCTAAGGCAGAAAAACAGAATTATGGCTTTTCAAAAAAACAATAGAAAACTGTCATTTTAAATAATGAGCGATTAAGACTGCACATTAAAACAAGACACTGCAGAGGCTTCTGGCACCAAATCCCATCAGTCTAAAGTGAATGTTTATTGTGCGAACACATTCCCGTCAGAGTAAAGTTTAGTTTGTAGCCAAGACATCAGGTTGAGGAACTTGCTTTCCTCTGCCAGAGCAGTCAGCAGGGAGCTCATGTCCCCAATCGCCATGTTCCCAGTCGGAACCGGCGGCAACGTGACTGAGTTCCTGGGCGGCATGAGACGGGAGGAGTTCTGGGAAGGACTCTGCAGCAAACTTGAACTGAGGGTTCCCAACACAAGGCTGGAGAGATCCCTGCCATCCAGCATGATGTTGAAGTCGATCTGCTCCAGCGCCGCCTGGTCGCCGCCTGAACCAGGAGATGCTGCATAGTCCTCAAAAAGAGATAGGTCCACTAGAGAAGGTACATGAAGGTTCCCATTGGGCTCAAATACATGAATCCGCCCCGTGTACTGCACAGCATCGACGTTACCACTGCAATGAAGTCCTAACGTGGTGGAGAACTTGGAATTTGGTGGGTCCCTTGTTTGCTGCTGAGGTTTGGGTTCTCTTGGTGGCCTCGGCTGGAGAATCAACATCGGTCCGTCACAGTCCTCTAGTTGAACATGCACCGGCTTGTTTCCATTCCTGTCAAACCCACCGACGCCTTTCCTGAACCTGCACTGAGATCTGACCACCTCATTGAGATGCTGGAAGACGTTTGTTCCCGGTTCAGAGTTCGGTTGAGTGCATCTCTGCTGATTGGAGCTGAGATTGTGATTGAGAGATCCAATGTTCTGGTTTTGCTGGTGGATGACCAGGTTCACTTGGGGGAATCCTGAAGAGGTTTTGTTCCACTGGATGGGTCCATTGTTCCTCAGCGAAGATGGAAACATCCCTGGACTCAAAGAGGGCAGAACCTGAGTGGACTGGTTCTGGTTTATCCTTCCCTGGTGATACAACTGCTGCTGGAGGGCGAAGGATCTTTGATGATCTTGGTGGTCGGTTGACACTCTGTTAGTTGCGTTGCTGAGGTCGGGCAGTGATGAGTCTTTATCCGGGATGTTGGTTGGTTTCATGGTGACTGAAGTGCTGGAAGGGAAGCGGTGGATGGAGGCTTGCTGGGACAAACACTGCTGATCTGCTGCAGGAGGCGGATGAGGCTGCATGGTGTCCAACCTGTTGTAGCGCTGCATTCGAGGCTGGCTGGAAGGATCCATCGCCAGCTGTGTCACCGGGTCACTGGCTCGGCGGGGGATGTTTGACGGGACCTCATGGGGCATCAAGCTTCCATGCTGCCTGGAAGGAAGGACTCTGTTAGAGGACTGGAGCACGTGGTCCATGCATGGAAGAGGCATCAGAGGCTCCCCTCCAGTGGCGATGGTGTATTTAGCCTTGAAGTGGTAGTGCTGGGCTGGGGTCAGACTCCCATAGCCACCCAGCTGCCCCCCACACTGACTGGCCTGACTGGAGCGCCGCAAGAAAGCAGAGATTGGGTTGCAGGAGTCTGCTGAGGTGATGTTGCTGGGGCAGTCGAGTTGGGAGGCCCGGCTGGAGAAACCAGGGTAGATACCCGAGGACCGGCGGCTGTAAACTAAACTCAAGGTGCTGGAGGTGCTGTCGCATCGATCCAACAGGTTTCCCACCTCAGTCACTTTACCGGAACCAGGAAAGGACATGGGACCACCATCCATACTGGGACTGTCCAGGAAGAACCCTGAGAACAGACACAAGAGGACGTTAATCATCAAATCTGCAGGATTACGAGGTGGTTCAGTTCCGTTTTTGGTTCAGTCTTACCATCTTTGAATAGTGGGTAATTTCTGGCTCACTGGAATCAGCAGCTGTAGTCAACAAGACAACAAATTTAGTTGAACGGCACCAGAATTGGTACCGTTCAACTAAATTTGTTGTCTTGTTGACTCAGACTTGAGTCACTTAAATCAACAGTATAATGATACCGCCACCTCCATGCCTGGTGGTAGGTATCGAGACAAGTCAAAGGTCAATCAGAAGCTTGAAACCAAAAGAACCCAACTGAGGTGGAAATGGACAAATTTAATCAAATATTTCTTGCTAACCGGTTGTGGCGCTCGACTCACCACTCGCTGGCATCGGTGGGAGTTTGGTGCCAAGGTCCAGTTCTGTTGGGTTGCTTTCCCACCGACATGAGTCCATCGCCGCCTTCAGCTTCTCCGTCTTTAGCTGCTCGAGGCAGCGGCTGGTGCTGAACTGCTTCCTGAAGTTTCGACCCACTGCTGCGACACCACCGGATCCTTCATGGAGGTCATCGAGGGCGATGAGGTCCTCCAGACTCCCCCCGATGAGCGCCGCCGTCTCTACTCCACTGTCATGGTTGGCGGTGCCGCCAGGTGGTGATGGTTCGCTGCTGCATGATGACTGACCGCCAGGGCTGGACTGATACACCTGAGAACCAGAGGAACACCTGTTAGGACTTTTCTTTAATTTGGGTCATTTTTTTAACCTAATTTTGCGCTTTTTTGTTCTATATTTTCTTCCTTTTGTGTAATTTTGGGGCCATTTTGCATCTTTGTGTGTAAATTTTTCACCATTTTCTCATACATTTTGAATTTATTAGATATTAAAAGTAAAAAGATGAACAGATCATCTGTCAGTGAAGCTTTTATCCACATTAATTGTACATAACGAGTGTTTTCTTTTCCCTCCAGGACAACAGAAAATAAAAATTCTCTGCTGTTCCTGCCTTTAAATCCACACAGCTCTGACTGCTTCTCTCGAACATATTTAATATATTCGCTGCTGAAAAGCTGCCTTGATGACAGCTTGTATTTCACTCAAAGTTTGAATTTCTCAGATGGAGGTTTGACGGGCCTCCGCTGGAGTTTGTGAAGGAAAAAGGTCAAAAACTGGCAAAAAAAAACCCACATTCAGCTGAGAGTTTCTGCAAAAACAAAGTACAGAATAATACAAAATGCAAAATAATTAGACAAAGGCACGCAAGAAGTGGCAGAAAATTACAGGAAAAGTTGCAAAAACTTGAAAATGACTCAGGTAAAGATGAAAAAAAATACCAAAAAGTTCAACAAACCCCTTAGATATGAAACAAATGAAATATTAAAATGAGCAGATGGCAGAAAAATGCTAAAAAAAAAAATAAAGAAAAACAATGAAAAAATACAGAAACGAAGCAAAAATGACAAAATGACACAAAAAGACAAAAATTAGGCGAAAAATTAGTCAAACCCAACAAAGAGGTGCATAAATGACACAAAATGTCCCAAAAATACAAAAGCGACACAAAAATGACAGAAAAATATGTAAACGTGGCACAAAAGAATGACACTAAAATGACAGGAAAATGTGCAAAAATGACACGAAAGAAGTAAAAATGGCAGAAATTAGAATAAAAAATGACCCAAATTAAAGAAAAGATGTGAAAATGAGGACTGATGTGTTCTGTGAGCTCACCTTAGTAAAGTCTGTCCACGAGGAAAGTCAGAAAGAGGAGAAAATGAAAGTAAGAGAGCAGAAGATAGTTTTAAAGGAAAAGAAGATTCTGTAGATCTAAAACAAGATTTTTACCACAGAGTTTTCCGTTTTGATTCCTTTGACGTGCAGAAAGTCCTCCAGGCCTCTGGGGGCGCCGTCGGCCATCTTGGCGTCTCCGGGTTCCGTCTCGTTCTCGCCGTTTTCTCTCAGCCTCGGCGGCAGCGGATCGCTGCGCTGCTTCCTGGTGACGTGAGCTTCGGGGCCGTGAACCGTCTTTACGTGTTTCCTCAGAGAACTCGGGTCGGTGTAGCGCTTCGTACAGCCGGGGATCTTACAGACATACGGTTTCTACGGGTACGGGAAGAAAAATGCTGTAGCGAAGAGAGTCTGACAACTACTGACTCAAGACTCAATAAAGACTGGTCAAACGGACTCAAGACTGATTTGGACTGACTCAGGACTGGTTCTTAATGACTCAGAGTTTCCACGATGACACACGGTTTGTTCAAAATGACTAAATTTTTCAATGAAACATACTCATGCTTGTCCCTAATGAATACAACTGTTCCAAAACAATTAAAAATGCCCAACATTGGTCCCAAAGGACCTAAAATGGGTCAATAATGACTAAGATGTTTTCCAAAACGCCAAAAGCAGTCTAAAATATACTGGACGGAATGGATTTTAGACAAATGTAGAGTCTTTATGGGCATTTTTGTTGTTGTTTTGGGACAAGCATGAGTCATTTTGGAGAGAACAAATTAATTTTTTTGTTGGCCTTTTAGTCATTTTGAACAGATTATATTTTTCTAGATTTTTTTGTCAACTATTGAGTAATTTTTGGCTGGTTTAACTCATTTTGAACAGACTTAAATTGATGACAGTTACAAGTTTAAGTCGGTTTAAAAAATTGCCATTTTTAGTCAGTTTTTGGCATTTTGGAAAACTTTTGAGTCATTGACTCATTCTAGGTCAATTTGTTTCCGACGGTATTTTTGTTGCTTGCTAAACCTGCAGCAGCTTCGTCTCTGATTACAGCGTGGTTCTTCAGTACCTCGTTGGAGTGGGTCCGGTTCTGGTGCTTGGCTCGGTCCGAGGCGTTGGAGAAAGCCTTGTTGCAGCCTTCGTGCTCGCAGACGTATGGTTTCTCTCCGGTGTGAGAACGAAGATGAGTTTTCAGGTTTTCCAGACGAGAGTAGGCCTTGGAGCAGCCTTCAAACTGCAGCAGAAACAACAAATACTGTGAGATAAAAGGTAATACTGAAAGAAAAAACATCTGCAGAGGTGTCAGAGATGAGAAAATGACTCAAAATGATAAAAAAAAGATGCAAAAAATGTAAGACTTGTGGTGCAACAAACATTATTATATGCAACTATTATACCAAAAATATACAAAATGACGCTCAAATTATACAGGATTAGACAAAAGATGCAACAAAATTAAACAAAACTAGACAAAGGGATACAAAACAGACAAAAAATCTGCAAAAATTACATAAAAAGAAGCAAAAATTAAATTAAACAAAATTCTGCAAAAATGGAATAAAAGAGACAAAAAGATGAAAAATTACACAAAAGGGGCAAAAATGACACAATTAAAAAAATTATAGGTAAAAATGTGCAAAAATACACAAGATGCAAAAAACTACACACATTGATGCAAAAATGCCACAAAGTTTGTTTTTTTTAAATTCTGCAAAAATGACTGAAAAAACTCAAAAAATGCAAAAAATACACTTTTACTCACTGTGTCCCGGTGTTTCTACCCACTGTGTCCTTGTGTTTTTACCCACAGTGTCCTGGTGTTTCTACCCACTGTGTCCCGGTGTTTCTACCCACTGTATCCCAGTGTTTTTACCCACTGTGTCCCGGTGTTTCTACCCACTGTGTCCTGGTGTTTTTACCCACTGTGTCCTGGTGTTTCTACCCACTGTGTCCCGGTGTTTTTACCCACTGTGTCCTGGTGTTTCTACCCACTGTGTCCTTGTGTTTCTACCCACTGTGTCCTGGTGTTTCTACCCACTGTATCCCAGTGTTTTTACCCACTGTGTCCCGGTGTTTCTACCCACTGTGTCCTGGTGTTTTTACCCACTGTGTCCTGGTGTTTCTACCCACTGTGTCCCGGTGTTTTTACCCACTGTGTCCTGGTGTTTCTACCCACTGTGTCCCGGTGTTTCTACCCACTGTGTCCTGGTATTTTTACCCACTGTGTCCCGGTGTTTTTACCCACTGTATCCCAGTGTTTTTACCCACTGTGTCCCGGTGTTTCTACCCACTGTGTCCTGGTGTTTTTACCCACTGTGTCCTGGTGTTTCTACCCACTGTGTCCCGGTGTTTTTACCCACTGTGTCCTGGTGTTTCTACCCACTGTGTCCTTGTGTTTCTACCCACTGTGTCCTGGTGTTTCTACCCACTGTGTCCTGTGTTTCTACCCACTGTGTCCTGGTATTTCTGGTGTTTTTACCCACCGTACACTTGTGTGGTTTCTCCCCCGTGTGTCTCCTCATGTGAACCACCAACATGTACTGAGCTTTGAACGGTTTCTGTTCCCGAGAACAAGAATCCCAGCGGCAGACGAACTCCTTCTTCTCCCCGTGGATGTGGTCATTATTGATGTGCTGCACAAACACACACATTAAACACACACATTAATACACACTGAGTGGGTTTTTCTGGATGTTTGTTCAGGAATCCATCTAATCTGAGTGAATCTCAGAGGAAAGAGCCTCTAATTAGGACCAGAATTAAAGGAAAACACAGAAGCCTCACTTATTTAAAGTCTGATTTTGTCTCTGTGCAGTCAGAACTTTAGTTTACATCTGAATTTTTAGTTTTCTGTCATGTTTCTTTGCAAGTTATTTTTTTACTGTTCCACAAATGGAACACAAAAACTTGTACTTTACAATGCAAAAATGACTGGAAAACTTATAGAAAAATGATTTTAAAATCAGAGAAAATGGGCAAAATGTGACACAAAAATACAGAAAAAAAGCAAAAATGACACAAAATAAACAAAAGTCAAAAAAATGCAAAAAAATCTTTTAGAAATAGGCAAAATGTGACACACATACAGAAAATGTGCAGAAATGAAACAAAAAGATGCAAAAGTGACAGAAAAATGCAGAAATTACTCAAAAACATGTAAAAATGGCAGACAAATGGACAAAATCTGACACAAAATACAGAACATGTGCAAAAATGACACAAAAAATGCAACAGAAAAATACAAAAATTATACAGAATGAAACAAAAATAACACAAATATGTAAAAAAAACTGCACATAAATAAAAAAAATCGAAAATATGTACAACTGACACAAGACAAAAACAAAAATGACAGATTAAAAATGTATCTAATTAAAAAAATGACACAAAAATCAGCGACATATGTATATTAAGGACTGAAAACTAAAAAACATTTTTGTTGTTTTTCATTTAACATTTTACCGCTAAAGAAAGAGACCAAAACTATAAATAACGTCCAAGTTTTATGTCTTTTTATGGACAAAACATCAACATTTAGCAGATAATTTCAGGTTTTTACACTTTATTTCCCTGTATTTTTGGTACGTTTGCTGCCAGACTTTGTGCGTTTTTTAAAAGTGGAAGCGTTTTGCTTTCTCACGTGGACGAGCTGCTCCTGGGAGTCGAACTCTTTGCTGCAGTTTTCCCAGCGACAGTTGGTTTCGTAAACGGCTTCGGCTTCCTGTTTGGATTCGTCTCGATCCGCGTCGTCCTTCAGCTCCGACAAACGGCGACGGTTCTGAGCAGAAAAATAAAAGCACACGACAGAACATCAGCTTCTCATTTTAAAAAAAGAACTTGACAACTCTCCTCACTTTCACCACAATGTTCTCAACTACACAAAGTCCAGTTTTCTTTTAAAAAGTCTCCATTTTCCAAAAAAGTTCCAACTTTTCACAGAATAAAAAGTATTTTTCACCCTGAAAATGTTTTAGTTTTCCCAAAATGTCAGAAAAAGCCCTGATTTTCTTCAAACATCCCAAATTTCAATCAATCAATCAATCAATCAATCAATCAATCAATCAATCAATCAATCAATTCAAATTTTTCCAAACTGTGTAAAAGCTTCTAACTTTTTTTAAGTCTCAACTTTCCAAACAATTTTCTACTTTTTACAAAATTTCCTCATTTTGCAAAACAATGTCGTCACTTTCAAAAAGTTTCCAACGCTATAAAAATATCCTCAGTTAGCAAAAAAGTCCTCTTTTTTTAAAAAGAAAGAAGTCCTTATTTTTAAAACTCTCCTAACTTTCCACATCTAAATAAAATTACTTCAAAAATTTCCTCAGTTTTGCAAAAAACTGTTCTCAATTTCAAAAAATGTTTTATTAATTAAAAAAAGGCCCCAATTACCGGCAAATTTTTTTTAAAGTCCCTAATTTCTTTAATTAAACCCACTTTTATAAATTATCCTCACTGTGTAAAATGTCCTGTTAAAAAAACGAAAAAAGGAAGTTCAAACTTTCCATAAACTTTTTTCAAGAACATTGTCACTTTCCAAAAGGTTATTCAGCTTCAAAAATATAAAAAAAAACCTCACTTTTAAAAAGAAAATCTTTATTTTCCTCGTTTAAAAAAATGTTCCAGTTTTCCCAAAAAGTTGTTTGAAAAAATATTGCTGGGCTTCAAAAGTGTCCTCAATTACCGGACAAAAGTCCTGAATTTTAAAAAAAAGTTCTTTCGGACTATTTTCAGACAAACTCACTTTTCTAAATTGTCTTAATTTTGCTAAAAGTTCTTATTGTTTAGCAAAAAGTTGTCATTTCTGATTCAAGTAAGAATATTTTTTAAAAACGTCCCAATTTTCCAAAAACTAAGTCCTTGCTTCATAAATGTACCAGCTTCTTTAGTTTCACTTTTCCAAAACACTGTCAATTAAAAAGAAAATGAAACAACCTCACTGCCTAAAATGTCCCAACTTTTCTCAGAAATGTCTTCAGGCTCCTTAACTTAGACATTTTCCAAAAATGACTTTACAGAAATATTGCTATGCTTCAAAAATGTCCTCAATGACCAGAAAAAAAGCCCAAATTTTCAAAAAGTATCCCTCATTTCTTTAATTCTGTTTCTCTCTAAAGGTCTTATTGTTTTAAAAAGTCGTCTCTTCTGACTCCGTGCAGAATATTTTTTGATTTAATTCGACTCACTTTCTGAGAAAAAAAACCTATCCTGATTCTATCAAAATATCTTTTTCCCACTTTGAGTTACAGTCAAACCAACAGCATCCCGTCAGAAAGTGAAAGTGACGCTCGCTTTGTCCCAGCCGGCTTCCTGTACAACACACTCTAACACACACACTCTAAAACACACACACAATAACACACACACCCCGTGCTGACTGCAGCAACACACACCGTCTTCATCAATCGTGGTTTCCCCCAGACGCCGCTGAGCTCCGCCGCCATGCATCAAACCCAAAGCTGCCTCGCTATCGCCGAGCGGCCGCAAATTTGTCAAGCGGACGAGAAAAGAGACAATAAAGCCGAGCCGATATTTCATGAAAATGAAGCGCCGTGGCACAGTTTACGGCCGGACGCACTTTTTCTGCCTTAAACAAGCAGGTCGCTGGAGAATGCGCTCCCCGGAGTCGGACCCGCACACAGGAAATGGCAAAACAAACCCTGAAAAATCCACCCAGAGCTGCAGATCAAGAGTCTCTGAAAGGTTCCAAAGTTTACCTCCGCTAAAGACTAGAATGAATAAAACACACATCTGGTGTTAGGAAAAAGTAAAAAACTCATCAGAAACCTGTCCCCAAGAACACCAAACCTACCACAGAGCATGGAGGTGGCAGTATCATGCTCTGGGTCTCTCTAGAACTACTTCTGGACTGGTTCCAGACTGGATTTTGGACTACTTCTGGACTTTATTTAGGAGTAGTTTAGGTTTGGTTTTGGTTCAGACTCTGGTACTGGTTTTAGACTTTTATAGGACTGGTTTCAGACTGGATGTTGGACTTTCTTGGGAGTGGTTTTAGATGGTCTTAAGTGGGTCTTGGACTTTTGGACAAGTACTCTGGATTTCATTTTGGTCCTGGTTTTAGACTTTTTAGGACTGGTTTCAGGCTGTCTTCGGCTTCCTTTTTAACCCCAAAAACACGAAACCTACCACCAAGCATGGAGTTGGCAGTATCATGCTCTGGGGATTTCTAGAAGTGCTTCTGGACCGGTTTCCGACTGGATGTTGGACTGGTTCTGGAATTTTTTTTTGGGACTGGTTTGAGTTTGATTTTGGTCCTAGTATTGTACTGGTTGTTGACTTTTGTCAGACTTTTTTCAGATTGTTTCTAAGCTGGTTTCAGACTATATTCTGACTAGTTCTGAACAATTTTTTTTGGATTGGTTTAAATTTGATTTTGGTTTTAGATCTTTTTAGGACAGATTTTTGACTTTTTTAAGGAGTCATTTAGGTTTGGGTTTAGTCCTGATTTTGTACTGATTTAGACTGTTTCTAAAACTGGTTTCAGTTTTGGACTTTATTTTTAGGATTGGTTTATGTTTGATTTTGTTCCTGGTTTTAGACTTTTTTTTAGGACTGGTTTCAGACTGTATGTTGGACTGGTCCTGGACTTTCTTGGGACTGGTTTATGTTTGCTTCCAGTCTTGGTTCTTCTGGTTTTGGATGTGATTTAAAGTTGGTTTAGGATTTATTTTACTCTGGATCTGGTCCTGGATGAGGACTGGTTTCAGATGGTCTTGGACTTTTTTTAGGAGTAGTTTAGGTTTGGTTTTGGTTCAGACTTTGGTCCTGATTTGAAACTTTTTTTAAATCCTAAGAACACCAAACCTACCACCAAGCATGGTGGAGGCAGTATCATGCTCTGTGGAACTGGAGCTTTACACCAAGTAAATGGAATAATGAAGAAGGATTAAAACCTAAAACCATCAGCAGATGGTTGATCTTGGACACAGTTGGATGTTTCAACCAGATGTTGATGTGAGTCCAAACACACATCAGACGTGGTAAAGAAATGGTTCCATCAGACTAGAATGAAGGCTCTAGACTGGTCTCCCCAAAGTTCTGACTTAAATCTGAAGAACCAAGCCAGAAAGACGACAAGTTTAGTGGAACTGAACTAACTCTGGTGCAGTTCCACTAAATTGTGGTCTTTTTGACTCAGACTGGAGTTTGTTAAATCAATAGGATAATGATACTGCCACCTCCATGCTTGACAGAGGGTATGGAGTCCAGAGGAGTTAAAGATCAACCAGAAGATTGAAACCAGAACCACCAAACTGAGGTGGATACGGACAAAGGTAACTAAATTTTAGAGTTTCTGTTTGTATAATACTGACCCAGGAGATTTTATTTTTCCAGAAGACCTTTGATGAAACATTAAATAACATATATTTGGGATTATGATACTGCCTCTACCGTGCTTTACAGTACGTTTGGTGTTCTTGGCATCTGTCTGCTTCCTTGCTGCTTCCTTCTACTCAGATCCAGGCTCTGAGGTGTTAAATGACGGTTTAGGTTCTGGTACCGGTGAACATGGAGACGTTGGCCTCAGTCCGTCTGCCTCGTTCTTCACCTTGGACCTTTTTGTAAGCATGGCGTCAACGGTGCTGCTGATGACCGGATCATCGCCGTGGTTCTGAGGAAATAAAAACAACTCGGTACCAAAATCTACAAAAATAGTGTAGAGAGTCTCAATACTGATACTCCAGTTTGTCGACATCTTAGTACATTAATAACCAGGTTTTTGACTCTTTGCTACATTATTATCCAGGTTTTAGACTCTTTACTACATAAATATCCAGGTTTTAGATTCTAATCTACATTAATATCCAGGTTTTTGACTCTTTACTACATTAATATCCTGGTTTTTGACTCTTTACTACAATAATATCCTGGTTTTTGACTCTTTAGTACATTAATGTCCAAGTTTTTGATAGTTTATTGTATCAATATCTGAGTTTTAATTGTTTTGTTCATTAATGTCCAGGTTTTGAATACTTTTGCTGTTTAATGTCTATGCTTTTGATCATTTAGTATGTTAATATCCAGGCTTTTGTTATGTTATTTTGGTATTTTCCAGGTTTTTTTATGCTTACTATTCCGGTTTTTGACGGTTTGTTATGTTCAACACCTTTACACACTAAAGCATTTTGTCTTCTTACCTTGGACGTCAGGTCGGTGTTGTGGATGGAGCTTGGTAGCGAGGTTAGGCCGAGGCCCGGCTGGCGTCCAGCGAAGGTGGGCGGTGGATGGATGAGCGGCGGGTTGTGTCCGAAGGCGCCGAGGCTTCGCTGCTGGCTGAGCAGCTGCTGGTAGGCCATGGGGCTGATGTGGTGATGGAAGGGGAAGGACGGGCTGCAGACGACAAAACGTCCGATTAATGACAAAACACCAGCTGGAAAAGCATCTGAGAGCTGCTTCTGATGGCGCTGGGATGTCAAATCTGTCATCTGTGTTCATAAAACATCACCAAACTGAACAAGTATCTTTAAAACATCAGTTATCCTGCTGTGACATTTAACAAAAAGTCACGTTAGAGGTCTTTTATGAGACGTTTTGGACGATTTTTCGTTTTTTTTCAATGAGGTCTGACTCACTTTGGATGAGTTTTAAGTCATTTCGGACAGTTTTGGCTCAATTTTTGGATGACTTTTCAACAATGTTTGAGTGATTTTGTACAATTCCTATGGCATTTTGGACCGATTTCTAGTAATTTAAACAGGCTTTGTGCTATTGAAGGTATTTTTGGTTATTTTGAAATAATTTAGGACTAACTTTGAATCATTGTTGAAAAATTTTTGTTGTTTTGGGACATTTTTGCCTTTTTGAAAAGGAGTGAGTGATTCTGGACAGTTTCTGACTTATTTTGATCATTTGGACATTTTTGGTAATTTTGGACAACTTTTAAGTCATTTTGGTCAAATTTTAGGGATGTATCAACAGTGTTGGAGTCATTTTTGGTCAATTTGATTAACTTCTAAGTCATTCTGGACCCATTTCAAGTAATTTTGGAGAGGTTTGAGTCATTTTTGACAGCTTTTAGTTTTTTCAAAGAAGTTTGAGTCACGTTGGACTTCAGTCATTTCAAAGTTATTTTGCACAAACTTTAAAGCCATTCTGGACACTTTCTTGTCATTTTCAATTATTTAGATTTGTTTAAACTGTTGAAGACATTTTTGGTCATATTCGTCCTTAATTTTTGTCAAATTTTAGGTATGTTTGGATAGTTTTTGATTCATATTGGACAAACTTTAAGCCACTCCAAACTATTTTGAGTGATTTTTGGAGACATTTTGAGTCTTTTCAAACTTCTTGGTCATTTTTGATAACTTTGAAGTGATTTTAGACCCATTTCAAGTGATTTTGGACAGGTTTTGAGCCACTTTAGACAAGTTTAGATTGCTATTGGACCAATTTTAAGCCTGTCTGGACAGTTTTTGACTCATTTTGGGGATAATATCTGGCAGTTTGAGGCGTTTGTTTCTACAGGCTGAACGTGAAGCAGTACCTGAGGCCTCCGACCGACAGGTGCCCGTAGGCGCTGCCGGCGGCCGAGCTGGACCTGGAGTTGTTGATGTAGGCCACCAGGGAGTTGGGCGACGTCCGGATCATGGTCTGCAGGTCAATGGCGGCGTCGGACAGCGGCGAGATGGACAGCGCCCTCTTCCTGCCGAGGCGAGGAGTCAGTCTGGGGCTGGAGAACCTCGACACTGACGACACACAGGTGAGTGGGTTCAGGTAAAACAGGTTTGAAAGCAGGTTTATAGGCATAAAACAGGTCTATTCCACACAGCAGGAGGTTAAACTGTTAACCGATAGAGGAAAGAATAACCTAAAGGTTCCTGAAAGAGCTAAACTCCATCAGAGCAACAAGCTGAAGACTGGTTTATGTCTTTTTGTAGTCCTTTTATGTCACTTCGTGTTTGTTCTGAGTCACTTCCTGTTCATTTTATGTCACTTCCTGTTCATTTTGTGTCTACTTTTGTGTCTTTCTGTGGTTGAGTGTCCATTTCTTGTTGTTTTGTGCCATTTCCTGTTCATTTTGTGTTTTATTTTTGTCTTTTTTGTTAATTTTGTGTCACTTTGCGGTTATTGAGTATCCATTTCTTTTTGTTTTCTGTATTTGTGTTACTTCCTGTTCATTTTGTTTTTTCTTTTTACAGCAATTTTGTGTTACTATCTGTTCATTTTTGTTTTTGTTTCTTTGTTTTTGTTAATTTTTTAGCCATTTTTAGGTCATTAAGTATCCATTTCTTTTTGTTTTGTGTTCTTGTGTCACTCCCTGTTCAATTGCCTCTTTTTGTGTCTTTTTCTGTCATTTTTTCTCACTTTCTGTTCATTTTGTGTCTCTGTTTATTTTAAATCTTTTTACAGTCATTTTATGTCATTTCATGCTAAGTTTATGTGTATTTCTTCTCATTTTGTGTGTTTTTGTGGATACTGTGGATTTCTTTTTATTTTCTGTTTCTGTGTCTCTTTTTGTTAATTTTGAGTCATTATTGTTATTATTATTGAGTGTCCATTTCTCTTTGTTTTGTGTCTTTTTGTGTCATTTCCTGTTCATTTTGTGTCTCTTTCTGCTCATTTTGTGTCTATTTCTGGTCATTTTGTGTCTTTTCCTGTTAATTTTATGCCACTTTCTGGTCATTTTTATGCTAATTTTGTGTGTATTTCTGTTTTTTTGTGGCTATCGAGTATCTACTTTTGTATGTGTTGTGTTTTTGTGTCTCTTTCTGTTAATTTTGTGTTATTTCCTGTTCATTTGATGTCTCTCTTTCTCCTCATTTTGTGTCCTTTACTGTTCATTTTGTGCCTTTTTGTGTCTTTTTCTGTCCATTTTATGCCACTTTGAGTTAATTTTGTGTGTGTTTGTTCTTTTTGTGTCCTTTTGTGGTTATTGAGTGTCCATGTCTCTTTATTTAACGTGCTTTTGCGACACTTCATATTCATTTTGTGTCATTTCCCATTGATTTTGTCTCTATTTCTGTTAGTTTTGTGTCAGATATGGTCATTTCATGTTTCTTTCCATTAGTTTTCTGGTCATTTAGTGTATATTTCTGCTAACTGTGTGTCTGTGGGGATGCAGATTCCTCTAATTTTCCGTCTAACTAACATCAGCAACCCGCCTGAACGTCCTCCGGTGTGTAATTTGTGTCACTGGGACAGGTTTTGTGCAGATGTGGGTCAGTCGTTGCTGTTGTGCGGCTGCAGTTTCTCGCCGAGCGTCGGTCTCGGTTTGCATCAAGTGTTTACCGGATTAGAGCGAGTCGCTGCTCGTTGTGTTGTTTTGGGGTTTCGTGTGTCGCCGGCGGGCAGCGGCAGCATCAATCACTCCGCCGCCTCCATCCCATAATAGCAGCGCCCGGAGACCGAGTGATTTCAGGAGTCATCAGTTTGGATTTAGAGTCTCAGGACGGAGGGTGGAACTGATCACGTTACGCCGAGTCTCATTTTTAAAAACGTCACAACGGCTCTGGAGGTGTCAGACAGTTTGGACTGTTTGGTTCCATGTAGAACGGAATTATTTATTTAGAAAAAAACATTTATTTATTTATGTATTTATGTATTTATTTATTTAGAATGGTCTGGCGAAATTATGTATTTCTAATATGAATAATGTTTTTTTTTAATGTAGAATGGTCTGACGGGATTATTTTTAAAAATATTTATATATTTAGAATGGTCTGATGGAATTATTTATTTATAAATTATAAAAAATATTTACAAAATATTTATTTATAAAACATTTATTTATTTATGTATTACCAGTCTGATGTGAATATTTATAAAAATATTTATTTCCAAAAATATTTATTTATAAAAGCATTTATTTATTTACGTGTTAACGGTCTGACGTGATTATTTATAAAATATTTATTTGTTTAGAATGGTCTGAGAATTTTTTTATTAATTAAAAATATTTATGTATTTGTTTATTTATTTATTTATGTATGTAGAACGGTCTGAAAAATTATTTCTGAATAAAAATATTTATTTATTTATTAATTTGAGTAGAATGGCCTGACATATTTATTTGTTTATTTTAAAATATTCATTTAATTATTTACTTATGCAGAATGGTCTGACTGAATTATTTATTAAAATTATTCATTTGTTTAATTATTTATTTGTGTAGAACAGTCTGACTGAATTATTTATTTCTAAAAACATTTATTTAATTATTTACATAGAATGATCTGATGGAATTATTTATTTAAATTTTTTAAAATGTATGTATGCAGAATGATCTGACTTATTTCTGTTTGTTTTTTGTCTATTTCTGTTCATTTCTGGGTGTTATGTGGTCATTTTGTGTCTCTGCTTGTATGGTGTGTTTTTGTGGTAATTTTCACTCTATTTCTGTTTTTCTGAATCTGTTTGTGTTTATTTAGTGTCTGTGGTTTCTGTTAATTTTGTCTGTGACTGTTTCGTGTCTTTTTGTCGTAGTTTTGGATTTCTTACTGTCTATTTTTGTTGATTTGTTGGTGTTTTGTTGTTTTTTTTGTGTCTCTCTGCTTGTTTTCTGTCTTTTGTGATCATTTTGTGTCTCTTTATGTAATTGGTTTGTCTTTAATTTTACATATTTTTGTCATTATCCTGTTTGTTTTGTGTGGCATATTTAACATTTATGTCCTTTAATTGTGTCCATTTGTGGTCATTTTGTGAGAGTTTATCTAATAACGGGGCACCACGACAAAGACTCGTGTCGAGTCTAATGTATCCAAGACGAACCAGAGTGTAGGTCGGTGTTCAAAACGCTGAAACGATTATTAGCCGTAAACCTCACAACTCTACCAGCAGATGAAAAAACAAGTAAAGGGGCACCATGACGGAGACTTCTGTGGTGATTAATGCCTTCTGCCAGAGATCATGAGTCAAAAACAAGCCAAAGTCTGTCATGATTTCCAGATGTAGGTTATTTCACAGCAAATGTCTGTTCTTAAGCTATCATTTTGTGTCATTTCCTGTTGATTTTATGTGTTTGTGTGTCTCTTTCTGTTCTTTTTGTGTCACTTTATGGTTATTAAATGTCCATTTCTTTTTGTCTTGTTTCTTTTTGTGTCACTTCGTGTTCATTTTGTGTCATTTCCTGTTGATTTTATGTGTTTGTGTGTCTCTTTCTGTTCTTTTTGTGTCGCGTTGTGGTTATTAAATTCCCATTTCTCTTTGTTTTGTGACTTTATGTGTCACTTTCTGTTCATTTTGTCGTTTTTATGCAAATTTTGTGTGTATTTCTGCTAATTAGTCTTTTGTGGTTACTAAGTGTCCATTTCAAACATTATTGATCGATAACGACTGTATTTTACTGATCTACGTCTCTTAGTAAGCACTTTGTAAGACACAAAGAATTGCAGAAAGACTTCCCAGAATTCCCAGTGGAACAAACAAATCCATGGTTCTGTTTAAACATCAGAAAATAGAGAAGTTCTGCTGCAGAGCGAAAGAAAAACGATGTCTAAAATGGAGTTTTTTTTAATTCTGTCAAGTTAAATCTCACAGGACGCTGGACTAAAGTCGAGTGTTGGGTCCAGAAAAGTGTCTTTTTGCGGCGACCTCATTAACATTCAGACATAACTAATCAATCTTCCCTCAATAATTACTGCAGATAAACATCAGCATCTGGCTTCAGCTTCTTCGTGTTAAATGAGGGCAATTTGCAGAGAATTGATTTCAACTGTGAGCGATCCGGTCGATGCTTGAGTGTAAATTCACACCAAACTCTTTGTTAAAGCGTCATTAATCCAAACTTCCTGTATTATGTGACTATAAGGAACCGAAAGCTGTCATTTAGGTTGTTGACTTAACATATGCAACAACATTTTTCTCAGTTGTCATGACGTTGTGCTGAAACACTGAATCAGGCAACAGAAACAGAACCTCGGAGCTGAAAGAGGCTAAAACAGACTGAATGTGGGCGGAGCTTGTTACCGTCGATGGGGGTGATGTAATCACTCAGGTGGGCCCCGGCGTTGGCTCCGCCCCCCTGCATCAGCAGCTCACTGTACGGACTCCGATGACTCGCCATCAGGTGGTAATACTCAGCCGGACCGGCGCCGGGCGGAGGAGGAAGTCCAAACAGCCCACGGTCCTTCAGCTGGTCCTGGGCCACTAGGGGAGATACCGGGGGAGAGGGGGAGGAAGGAGAATTACAGGAAAATTACACAAAAAGGAGTAAACATTTGAGAAAAAGATACAAAAATGATATAAAAAGGAGTGAAAATTACACAAAAAGGAGTGAAAAATTCAAGAAAAAGATACAAAAAGATACACAAAAAGGAGTGAAAATTACATAAAAAGGAGTGACAATTCAAGAAAAAGATACAAAACGAAACAAAATTAAACACAATGGAGTGAAAATTAAACAAAAAGATACAAAAATACACATGGAGTGAAAATTCCAGAAAAATATACAAAAATGACACAAAAAGGAGATAAAATTAAACAAAAAGGAGTGGAAAATTAGACAAAAACATTTAAAAATTAAACAAGAAGATACAAAGATGATACAAAATGGTTTCAGACTGGTTTTGTGGGTTTTAGACTGGTTTAGTTGGTTTCAGGCTGATTTAGTTTTTTCAGACTAGTTTAGTTGTTGGTTTCAGACTGGTATTGCTGGTTTCAGACTGGCTTTGTTGTTGGTTTCCAACTGGTTTTGTTGGTTAAAATTGGCTCTGTTGGTTTCCGGCTGAGTTTGCTGTTGGTTTTAGACTGGTTTAGTTGGTTTCAGACTGGTTCTGTTGGTTTCAGACTGGTTTGGTTGGAAACACTGGATTGAGTAGAGACCTTTTCTAAGCTTGGGAGGTGGACCAGACATTGGACTTACGTTCTGCTGGGCTGAGGCCTCTGGTGGTGGAGATCATGGACAGGGTGGGACTGCCATGCACTGACCGGAGATAGTGCTCCATGTGGGGGTGGACGTAGGGGTGAGGAGGGCTGAAGGGAGAGTCACCGGTCGCCACGGCAGCCGGAGAAAGACGAATCAGTGAGATGTCGGAGATCACAGGGCTGCCGGTCAAACCTGCAGGACTGGAAAAGACGACAAAGATCCAGAAGTTAAGCTAGACCGGCAGATCTGACGCTAACTAGTCCTCTGACTAGACCTTGATTTTAACACAAAGAAGAGACCCACAAAGTACTAGTTCTAAGTAAAAGTTGAAGGGTTTAGATTCTGGACTTTCATTGTTCTTGGTTTGGTACCAGTTATAGACTGGCTTTGTTCTGGGATTTAGACTGGTTTAGTTCTTGGTTTTAGACTGGTTTAGTTATTGGTTTTAGACTGGTTTCGTTCTTGGTTTTGGCTGGTTTAGTTCTTGGTTTTGGCTGGTTTAGTTCTTGGTTTTAGACTGGTTTAGTTCTTGGTTTTAGACTGGTTTAGTTCTTGGTTTTGGCTGGTTTAGTTCTTGGTTTTAGACTGGTTTAGTTATTGGTTTTAGACTGGTTTCGTTCTTGGTTTTGGCTGGTTTAGTTCTTGGTTTTGGCTGGTTTAGTTCTTGGTTTTAGACTGGTTTAGTTCTTGGTTTTGGCTGGTTTAGTTCTTGGTTTTAGACTGGTTTAGTTCTTGGTTTTAGACTGGTTTAGTTATTGGTTTTAGACTGGTTTAGTTCTTGGTTTTGGCTGGTTTAGTTCTTGGTTTTAGACTGGTTTAGTTCTTGGTTTTGGCTGGTTTAGTTCTTGGGTTTAGAGTGGTTTTGTTCTTTTAGTATGACTATTTTTTCTCTGTTTTAAAGGTTTTAGACTTTGTTTTAGACTGTTTTATCCCTGTTTTCGACTGGTTTTGGATTAGTTTCATACTTGGTTTCAAATTAGTTTTGGACTTGATTTTAGATTGACCTTGGACTTAATTTTAGACCAGTTTTGTTCTGCTTTAGATTGGTTTTGTTCTTGGTATTTTACATTGTTTTCTCTGTTTCAAACAGTGTTTGTTCTCAGTTTTAGACTAGTGTTGGACTTGGCATCAGACTGGCTTTCTCTCAGCCTTAGCCTGGTTTTGTCCTTGTTTTCTATTGGTTTTGGACTGGTTTTATACCAGTTTAATACTTGGTTTCAAACTAGTTTTGGACTTGATTTTCAAGTGACCTTAGACTTAGTTTTCGACCAATATTGTTCTGCTTTAGACTAGTTTCGTTCTCGGCATTTGACAGTTTTTTTAAACAGTTTTGAACTTGGCCTCAGACTGGTTTCCTCTCAGACTTGGACTGGTTTTATCCTTGTTTTCTACTGGGTTTGGATTTTTTTGGCAATTCATTTGAATGTCTGCAAATAATACTGCAGGTGTTGCAGGTAAATTTTGATCCTGAGGCGAAGGCTTCTTGAGATCAAACTTTATTTTTTAAACATACTAAGAGTGGTGGTGTTTTGAAAGTTGTTGATTTATCGCTGCAGAGCTGAAAGATTCTGTCAGCATCAACCAGAACACCTGAAGCCATAAACTGTGATCCATCTCAGAAGCTGATCCTGGCTGAGATCACGTCTGGTGGTTTCTGTTGGTCTTTAGATCCGAGGTGAGATCAGGGTCATCAGCTGACAGGAAGCCAGACTCCACATCTGCCCAGGTTATCTGATCATCTGGAGGAGGAAAGACTCTCAGGATGATAAAAGAACGTAAATCTGACACCTTCTCATAAAGATCGGAATCTGTGACTCATCGGGTACTCACAGCACACCACATTCAGACTGGTTTAGACTGGTTTAGACTGGTAGAAATGGAGATTTGACATGGGTTTGTACTGTTTTAGACCAGCTTTGAACATGCCTTTAAACATCTTATTTGTTTACATTAGCTTTGCAGTGGTTGTGGACTGTATTAAGTCTGGTTTATATGTAATGTTGAACAAGTTTTAGACTGGTTTAAGTTTTGATTTTCACTGGTTTTATATCTGGTTTTTAATGGTTTTATACTTAGTTTTGTACTTGGTTTTATTATTCAGGTTTCACAATAGTTTGATACTTGTTTTTGACTAGCTTTGTATGCGATTTAGACTGTTTTAGCAATGGTTTGGAACTCTATCAACTGGTTTTAGACTGGTTTTATGCTTTGGTTTGGACTGGTTTTAGACTGGTTTCATACTTGGTTCAAGACTGCCTTTGGACTGGTTTTATACTTGTTTTTTTTTTTAGATCTGGTACTGGACTGGTTTTATACTTGTTTGATACCTACTTTTGGACTGGTTTCATAACTGGTTAAGGACTGGTATTGGATTGATTTAGAACTGGTACTGGCATGGTTCCATTCTTGGTTTTATTCTTGTTCTTTTAGAACTAGTATTGAACTGGCTTTCTTCTTAGTTTTGTTCTTGTTCCTTCAGAACTGGTATTGCGCTGGTTTAGAACTGGCATTTGAATGGTTTTAGTATAGTTTGATATTTAAATTTGGACTGTTTTTTATACTGGTTTAGAACTGGTGATGGACTGGTTTTGGACGAGTTTGATATTTAAATTTGGACTGTTTTTATACTGGTTTAAAAATGGTGTTGGACTGGTTTTATTCTTGTTCTTTTAAAACTGATTTTGGACTGATTTAAAATTGATTTTGGACTGGTTTTATACTTGGTTCTAGCCTGATTTCATACTTGGGTTTTATACTGGTTTCATACTTGGCTTTATACTGGTTTCATACTTGGTTTAAGACCATCTTTGGGCTGGTTTTGTTCTTTGTTTTGTCTTTTTAGAACTGGTTTTGTTCGGGTTTAGAACTGATATTGGACTGGTTTAGAACTGGTGTTGGAGCTTCTTGTAGAACTTTCTAAAGCTCCTCAGTGGATCCCCTCTCTTCATTGGTTGTGGTTGAAGATGTTTCTTCTTCATGTTTGTGTCTGGATGGCTTTAGATGGTGTTGGATAAACTGAACATCCTAAAGACTCGACCACAGAGCTTCCTGTTTGACACCCAGAGCTGTAAAACCTCTCCTGAGAGGGTAGAGCGTGAATATGCATGAAAAGTTAGGAACTTTAGGAGGCTTCTGGTTGATGCATCATCATGTATTCATGAAGAAAGTTCATCTCAGACACATGAAATAAAAGTCTCATCATCAGCTGGTAATCGATCCTGAAATGTGCTGACCTCACGTTTCTCCATAAGAAACGAGTCTGTCGGCTTCAAAGAGTCCAAACGTCGCCGTCAGCAAAACCTCAAACCTGCAGGAAGGGAGTTTCTCAGGGTGATGAAAAGACGTTGGTTTGTTCAGAAACTGTCTCTGGAGGGTTTGGTTTTAGATCGAGTTTGGTGTTTCACTTGTGTTATTTTTCTTAAAGTTTTCCTTTATTTTAGACTGGTTTAATTCTTGGTTTTAGACCGGTTTACTTATTGGTTTTAGACTGGTCTACTTCTTGGTTTTAGACCAGTTTAATTCTTGGTTTTAGACTACTTTAGTTCTTGGTTTTAGACTGGACTAATTCTTGGTTTTAGACTGGTTCAATTCTTCGTTTTAGACTGTTTTACTTCTTGGTTTTAGACTGGTTTACGTCTTGGTTTTATACCAGTTTAATTCTTGGTTTTAGACCGGTTTACTTATTGGTTTTAGACTGGTCTACTTCTTGGTTTTAGACCAGTTTAATTCTTGATTTTAGACTACTTTAGTTCTTGGTTTTAGACTGGACTAATTCTTGGTTTTAGACTGGTTCAATTCTTCGTTTTAGACTGGTTTGCTTCTTGGTTTAAGACCAGTTTAATTCTTGGTTTTAGACTGGATCAATTCTTGGTTTTAGACTGGTTCAATTCTTCATTTTAGACTGGTTTGCTTCTTGGTTTTGAACCGGTTTACTTCTTGGTTTTAGACTGGTTTATGTCTTGGTTTTATACCACTTTAATTCTTGGTTTTAGACTGGTATACTTCTTGGTTTTAGACTGGTTTAATTCTTGGTTTTAGACTGGTTTAGTTCGTGATTTTAGACTGGTTTATACTTAGTTTTGGACTGATTTTATTACTGATTTTGAGCTAATTTTGTACTAGTTTTGGCCTGGTCTTATTTTGTTTTTTGACTGATTTTAATATTTGCTTTTTTACTGCTTGGTTTAAACCAGTTTTGCTCTTGGGTAAGCTTTCTACCTGTTTGTACTTAACTTATACTGTTTTTTAACTGGTTCTGTGTAATTTTAGACTGGTTTTTGACTTGTTTTGTATACTTTTAGACTGGTTTTTAACTGGTCCTGTGTAATTTTAGACTGGTTTTTGACTTGTTTTGTATACTTTTAGACTGGTTTTTAACTGGTCCTGTGTAATTTTAGACTGGTTTTTAACTTGTTCTGTGTAATTTTTTGACAGGTTTGTATTATTTTAGGCTGTTTTTTGACTTGGCCTTAGACGGGTTTCATCTAAAATGGGTCTTTGATCCATTTGAAAAATAGAAATATCATTGAAATTACTAAAAGTATCTTTAAAACGATAAATATTTTGCAGAGTTGCTCTGATTTGATGTTCTGAGTGTGAACCTGCAGGAGATTACGGGTCAATCATCAGCCAAATCACTGCTGCTTCATTAAAATACAAACTCTCCATCATCCAATATCCAACGAGGCTCGGTTACCTGCAGCCACTTCGTCGGGTTGCATCACAATGTTTTTCTGTCTGTGCTGGATTAAGATCTGATTTTCCACCTAAAAACCCTAATCAGGCCCTGAGTCGCTGTGAATTATTGATGGTGAGCGCCGCCTGGCTTTGAATTCAGCCGAGCAGCGTTTGTTTACCGATAACAAGCTGCTCCAACAATCACACCGACGCCATCAATATTTCTAGCCTTTGTTTCATGGAACATTCAGGTGCTCAGAAGGGGGCTGGGTTTTCTGGGCGCCTTCACCTTTGGAGACGTGGAAACTGGTTGCAGCTGGAAGGTGTTTACAGCCGATTAATAGACTTGTTGTTGCAGAGAAGAGTGAAGCTGCTGACCAACAACCAGCTTCTACACACTTCTGTTGAAGTTATTTTGTGCATTTGAGTGAAGAAAAGAAGCAGTTTTGTGTTTCTGCTTCCTAAAATCAATACAGTCGTGTCTCAGCTGTCGGCCTGATGAATGCCTCGACTTTATATGCATCTGATGCTGCCTCCGAGTGACCAAAACCTGAACTCTGGCAGCTTTAAAATGCAATGTTTAAATGAAAAAGTTCCCTCTGGAAAGAAAAAACAAACAAATTTATCTCGTCTCATCAAAAATCTGGACAACTTTTGACGAATTTAGTTTTCATTCTGAAAAATCTGAGTGATTTTGAATTTTGTTATTTTAGATGGTATTTTTTATTGTGTCAAATACAGAACCTTATAAAATCATTTTAAAATAAAGGCAAAAACCCAGTATTAAACTGGTAGAAAACCGAGAAAAAACAACTAAAACACAATATAAAAGCAGTCCAAACCCAGAACAAAACCAGTCCAAAGCCAGTATAAAACCCGTATAGAACTTGTAATTTAGTGTTTGTGTCGTTTATGCGACTGTAAATGATAAAGTTCTGTCTGAGCTGTTTCTTTATTGCATGTTATGTGTTTCTTGTGTATATATTATGCATTTGTTGTGAATTTCTTGTGTATTTCCTGTGTATTTCTTGTGCATTTCCTGTGCATTTATTTTGTTTATTTGTTGCGTAGTCGACAGCGGGGATGAATTATGGGGTGACAGTGGATTTAGATGAATCTCTACTAGTCAACGTTAACCGGCTCCAGATGACCCAGATTCCTACAAACTCGTTTTTCATTCAGCTTTCGTCTCTTATTCTGAAATTGTATTCAACAAAAAAAGCTCAAACAGGAGCAGGAATCTCATATTTTATAGTATTCAGTGTTATTTAATAGATTCTGACTGTTGAAAACAAGTGATAACTGATAAAATGTGCATTACTTCACACGTTAACTGTCAATAATACAAAAAATAAAAAACAAACTAACTCATCTTTTATGTTTGACCTGAAAGTGTCTGTTTTACTGTTTTCAAATCAGAATAATCTTTATTTAGTTAGATGAAAAAACACTTTCTACAGTTAACCAAGTAGTGTTGGTAACTAAACCTACCTGACTAGTCTTGGTGCCTAAAGTCAACCAACTAGTTTAGATGGTTAAAGTTAACTGAGTAATTTTTGTTTCTAGCTTTTTACCAGTTAATTTCAGTTCCTAAGCTAAACCTACTAGTCCATTTGACTAAACCTTACCAACTATTTCTTGAACATTAACTTTATCTAGTAGTTTTGATGCTGAAGTTTTACCGACTAACTAGACGAGAGATCACCAAGTAGTTCTTATGCTTAAAGTTAACTGACTAGTTTCAGTGTCTAAACTTAACCAACCAGCTTTGATGGCTAAAGTTTACTTTATAGTTTTTATTTCTAACTTTTTTAACTAGTTTCAGTGCCTAAACTCAACTAGTCTTGGGTGCTTAACCTGAACCACGTAATTGCTCTGAATAAAGAATAAGATTGTGCAAACTGAGGTTGATAGCTAAAGTTAACCAAGTAGTTCTAGTGTTGAAGTTTTACCAACTTAGAAGAGTTTAAAAAAAAAGTCGTTGTGATGGTTAAAGTTACCTGACTAGTTTCAGTGTCTAAACTTATCCAACTAGCTTTGATGGCTACAGTTCACCAAATAGTTTTGGTGCTTAAACTTAAATGAATAGTTTGTGTCACATTAACTTAATCTAGTAGTTTGGTAGACAGAACTTAACCAGCTTGTGTTCACTGGAGTTCACCAACTAGTGTTGATGGTTAAAGTTAACTAAATGGCTTTTGCTTTTAACCTTTTACTAAGTTGTTTTAGTGTAAAAACTCAACCAACAAGTTTTCAAACATTAACTTAATCTAGTAGTTTAATTTTATAAACTTGACCAAGTATTTGGTGTTAAAGTTTTACCAACTAACTAGACTGGATATTAACAAGTAGTGTTGATGGTTAAAATTAACTGACTAGTTTTTGGTTCTAACTTTTGACCAAGTTCTTCCAGTGCCTGAAGTCAACCTACTAGCTTTGGAACATGAACTTGACCAAGTAATTTTGATGTTGACATTTTACTCACTAACTAGACTAGAGAACACCAATTTGTTTTGATGGTTAAAGTTAACCGACTAGCTTTTGTCTCTAACTTTTTGCCAACTAGTTTCAGTGCCTAAACTCAACTAGTCTTTGGTGGTATCCAAATATTTGGATCTCAAAATTAATATTCGGACACCACCGTCACGATCAGATATTCGGGTCCAGCCCTACTAGAGATCACCAAGTCATTTTGAAGGTTAAAGTTAACTGACTAGTTTCAGTGTCTAAACTTATCCAACTACCTTTGGTGGCTGAAGGTAATCAAATAGTTTTGGTACTTAAATTTAAATGGATAGTTTTGCCACATTAACCTCACCTAGTAGTTTGGTAGACTGAAGTTAACCAACTATTGTTCACAGGAGTTCATCAAGGAGAGTTGATGGTTAAAGTTAACTAAATGGTTTTTGCTTTTACTTTTATCAACTAGTTTCAGTGCCTAAACTTAACTAGTCTTGGGTGCTTAACTTTAACCAAGTAGTTTTGGTGCTTAAACTTAAATGAATAGTTTTGCCACATTAATTTAACCGAGTAGTTTGGTTAACTAAATTTAACCAACGAGCTTTGGTTCTAGAACTGATCCAACTAGTCTTGAAACATTAACTTAATCTAGTAGTTGTGGTTTGTAAACTTAACCAGTATCTGGTGCTGAAGTTTTACCAACTAGTTTAGACTGAAGTTATCCAATTAGTTTTAGTAGATAAAGCTAACTGACTAGTTTGACTAAATGAATACAATCAGGCAGTTTTGATGGCTCAAGTTAACTTAAGTAGTTTTGGTGCTGACTAAAGTTAACCAAGTAGTTTTGGTTAAGAGACTTAACCAAGTAGTTAGTGGTCGTTTTGCATCTTTCTGTGGTCATTTTGCATCTTTTTGTATTGCTTTTATTGCTTTTATTTATATATCCTATTTTTTTCCATGTTACTCTGTTCCTTATTCTCTGGTGTTTCCCCACTGTGTGAGATAGCGTTTCCTCAAGTGTTCTTAATTCCCGAGTTTGTGTGAGTGTGTGTTTATGTGTATTTGTATGTGTGTGCGTGTGTTTGTTTTTATATCTCCTGTATTAAGTGCTTTTAATTGTTGAATTGTTTTTATGTAAAGCACTTTGAGCTGCTTCCTGGCATGAAAAGGGCTTTGTAAATAAAGATTGATTGATTGATTGATTGATTGATTGATTTTTGTGGTTGTTTTGCATCTCTTTGTGGTCGTTTTGCATCTTTTTGTGGTTGTTTTGTCTCTCTTTGTGTCAGTTTTGTGCCTCAATTTGATAGTCTGCCCATTACTGCTGCCAATTTGAATATCATTTTAGTCTACTTACATATCTTTGTGGTTACACTGCATCTTTTTGTGACAGTTTTGTGTCTCTTTGTGGTTGTTTTGTTTCTCTTTGTGTTCATTTTGTGTCTTTTTGTAGATGTTTTGTATCTCTTTTTTTGTCTCACTTTGTGGTCATTTTTTTGTCTCTTTGTGGTTGTTTTGCATCTCTGTAGACTTTTTTGTGTCTCCTTCTGTCCATTTTGTGTCTCTTTTGTTCTTTTTATGTCTCTTTGTGGTCATTTTGCATCTTTTTGTGGTTGTTTTGTGTTTCTGCGGTCATTTTGTGTCTCTTTGTGGTCATTTTGCATCTCTTTGTGGTTGTTTTGTGTTTCTGTGGCCATTTTGTGTCTCTTTGTGTCTCTTTGTGGTTGCTTTCCATCTCTGTAGTCTTTTTGAGTCTCTGTGTTTTTTGTGTGTGTGTCTCTTTGTGGTCATTTTGTGTCTCTTTGTGTCTCTTTGTGGTTGCTTTGCGTCTCTGTAGTCTTTTTGTGTCTCTGTGTGTTTTTGTGTGTCTCTTTGTGGTCATTTTGTGTCTCTGTGGTCATTTTGCGTCTCTTTGTGGTCATTTTGTGTCTCTTTGTGGTTGCTTTGCGCCTCTGTAGTCTTTTTGTGTCTCTGTGTTTTATTGTGTCTCTTTCTGGTCGTTTTCTGTGTCTTTCTGTCTACTTTGTGTCTCAGACAGACTACCGTCATGGCGGTTTACTAACAGACAACTTTTTCCCGCCGAGCTGTGATTTTGGCGGGAAGCGATGCTGGATTAAACCCACCAGATCCTTTTTATTCCCCTCTGACAGCGGCTCTCATTACGTTATATGCAAACAATGATAAAGAGGCCGGCGGCGGCGTGTCGTGTCGGACAATCACGGCGGGAACCTCTGACACGCAACACGCGACATAACAGAGTGCAGCGCCGGCCGACAAATGACACGGCACTTAATTTGCTGCGCAAACGGCGCTGTAATTAGGTGAATTTGGCGCAGGACGGCCGGATCAAGGCGCTGATGGATGAGGGGTCCACTGTCAACATCACATCACATTAATCAAGGTGGCGAGTCGCCGACAGCCTTGCTCGCCTCCCCTCGCCTCCCCCGGCCGGCGTGATGAATGGCTGCTGCCGCCGCCGTCGGACCGCTGAATTTAGATGCAGCTGCTGCCGGATCGACTCTCTCTCTGCTGCAGGAAGTTATTCAGGGTTTCAATGTGAGGGTGCTGGGATTTCCCAGCTTCTGGTGGCTCCTGAATGCAGCATGTCGCCAATCAAGATGCAGCTTATTGGAGACATGCTGCATTCAGGGACCACCAGAAGCTGGGAAACATGAGATAAACTAGTTTGTCATCATTTTGTAGTTGTTTTGTACGTCTTTGTTGTGATTTGACGTCTTTTTGTGACATTATTGTGCATCTTTGTCATTTTCTGTCTCACCATCGTTATTTTGTTTCTTTGTTGTGGTTTTGTGTCTTTATTTGGTCTTTTTGTGTCTTTGTCATCATGTTGTGTCTTTATTTGGTCTTTTTGTGAGTTTTTCATAATGTGTCTTTATTTGGTCTTTTTGTAGGTTTGTCATCATGTTGTGTCTTTATTTGGTCTTTTGTGTCTTTGTCATCATGTTGTGTCTTTATTTGGTCTTTTTGTGGGTTTGTCATCATATTGTGTGTCTTCCTGATCATTTTTTGTCTCTTTGTGGTGATTTTTGTGCCTGTTTTGTGGGTCTTAGAGGTAGTTTTGTGGTAATTTTACGTGTCTTTCTGGTTATTTTGTGTCTTTTTGTGGGGTTTTTTTGTGTCCGTGTCATCGTTTTGTTTGTCTGTGATGTTATTTTGTGACTGTTTGCATATATTGCGTATCTTTATGGTCTTGTTTTGTGTGGCTTTGTCATCATTTTATGTCTCTTTCTGGTCCTTTTGTGTCTCTTTGTGGTCATTTCTTCTTTGTGGGGTTATTGTTGTCGCATTGTGTTTGTGTTTTGTTTTCTTTTGTCTCCTTGTCATTGTTTTGTTTGTCTTTGTCATCATTTTTTCTCTCTTTGTTGATGTTTTGTGTCTGTGTGTCATTATTTTGTGTGTCTTCTTGATCATTTTTTTCCTGTCATTTTTGTATATGTGGTGATTTTTTGTCTTTTTATCGTCATTTTGTGTCCGTTTGTCTTCATTTCAGTCTTCATTTTTTGCATGTCTTTCTATTGTTTTTGTGTTTGTGGTCTTTTTTGTCTCTTTCTAGTTGTTTTGTGTGTTTATGGTGGTTAAGCGTCTTTGTGGTAGTTTTATGTGCTTTTGTTTTAGTTTCACGTCTTTTTGTGATCATTTTGTCAGTGTTGTCACTTTGTGTGTCTTCCTGTTCATTTTGTGTGTTTTTATGGTCATTTTATGTGTCTTTGTGGTGATTTCTTGTCTCCTTGTCATCATTTTGCTTGTCTTTGTTGTCACTTTGTTCTTTTTGTGGGAGTTTTTTTTATCTTTTGTCATCGTTTTGTGTGTCTTTGTAGTCATGTTGTGTCTTTTTTGCTGTCATTTAGTGTCTCCTTCTGTTCTGTTTGTGTCTCTGTGTGTTTTTGTTCTCCTTGTCGTCATTTTGTGTGTCTTTGTTGATATTTTGTGTCTTTATGGTGTTTTTTGTGTGTCTCTGTTGACATTTTGTGTCTTTATGGTGTTTTTGTGTGTCTTTGTCATCGTCTTCTGTGTCTTTCTGGTCATTTTGTGTTTTGATGGTCACTTCTTTGTCTCTGTGGTGATTTCTTGTCTACTTGTCATCGTTTTATGTGACTTTGTTGTAATTTTTCCTCTTTGTTGTCATTTTGTGTCTTTCTATGTATATTTTATGTTTTTACGCCCATTTTGTTTCTTTTAAGGGCCATTATCTGTCTCTTTGTGGCTTTCTTTGTGTGTTTTATATGTTTTGTGTTCATTTTGTGTCTCTGTGGGGGTTTTCTGTTTGTTTCTGGTCATTTTTGTTTTGTCGTTTTGTCTTTTTCGCTCGGTTTTTGTCTTTTGTGTTCATGTTCTGGTGGAAGTTTTGTGTCTTTGTGGTCATTTTTTTATCCATTTGTTGGCTTTTTATGTCTATCTGTTCATTTTGTGTGTCTTTGTGTGTCTTTGTATCGGGTCCAGCAGCTTCACTGCAATTTTTTCAGATTCTCCGTGAATAAAAACCTGATTTGATGTTTGAATGAAGCCACAAATGGAGAATTTCCTCTTCCTGGTTGTGTGTCTGTTGTGTGTCTGTTGTGTGTCTGTTGTGTAGCTGGTGTGTGTCTGTTGTGTGTCTGTTGTGTGGCTGTTGTGTAGCTGTTGTGTGTCTGTTGTGTGTCTGTTGTGTAGCTGGTGTGTGTCTGTTGTGTGTCTGCTGTGTAGCTGTTGTGTGTCTGTTGTGTCTGTTGTGTAGCTGTTGTGTGTCTGCTGTGTAGCTGTTGTGTAGTTGTTGTGTGGCTGTTGTGTAGCTGTTGTGTAGTTGTTGTGTAGTTGTTATGTAGCTGTTGTGTGTCTGTTGTGTGTCTGTTCTGTAGCTGTTGTGTAGCTGTTGTGTGTCTGTTCTGTAGCTGTTGTGTAGCTGTTGTGTGTCTGTTGTGTAGCTGTAGTATGTCTGTTGTGTGTCTGTTGTGTAGCTGTTGTGTGTTTGTTGTGTGTCTGTTGTCTGTTGTGTCTGTTGTGTAGCTGTTGTGTGTCTGTTGTGTAGCTGTTGTATGTCTGTTGTGTAGCTGTTGTGTGTCTGTTGTGTGTCTGTTGTGTAGCTGTTGTGTGTCTATTTCCCAGAGGAGTGAAGCTGGATGTGGCTGCAGCAGGTTAATTACAGGATTGGCTTCAGGCTGCAGATGATCAGCTTTTAATGAAAACACAGAAAACACAAGAACACACACAAAATAACACACAGATATTAACACACAGACACACAGACACACAGACACACACAGAGACACACACACACACACACACACACACACACACACACACACACACACACACACACACACACACACACACACACACAGACATTAACACACTGACAGGCGGACCAGAGTCGGGCAGTTTGTGGTTTTTGTATTCATTTTTTGTCTTTGTGTGAACATTTTACATGTTTTTGTGTCTTTTGAGTCTTTATTGTTTCTTTTTGTATCTTTTGCAGCATTTTTGTGTCTCTTTTTGTGTATCTTTTCATGTCATTTTGTGTCATTTTGTGTCTTGTGATGTGTTTTTTGTCTGTTTTTGGTATTTTTGTGTATTTTTGTGTCTCTTTGTGGGTCGTTCTTTGTACTTCTGTGTCGTTTTGTGGTCATTTTGTGCATCTTTTGTATCTTTTTTGATGTTTTTGTGTCTCTTGTAGTATCTTTTCTGTCTTTCTGTCATACGAGTGCATGGAGAACATACATGTTCATGGAGAACATATGTGTGCATGGAGAACATACGTGTCCATGGAGAACATACGAGTGCATGGAGAACATACATGTTCATGGAGAACATACGAGTGCATGGAGAACAGATGTGTGCATGGAGAACATACGAGTGCATGGAGAACATACATGTTCATGGAGAACATATGTGTGCATGGAGAACATACGAGTGCATGGAGAACATACATGTTCATGGAGAACATACGAGTGCATGGAGAACATATGTGTGCATGGAGAACATACGAGTGCATGGAGAACATACATGTTCATGGAGAACATATGTGTGCATGGAGAACATACGAGTGCATGGAGAACATACATGTTCATGGAGAACATACGAGTGCATGGAGAACATATGTGTGCATGGAGAACATACAAGTGCATGGAGAACATACATGTTCATGGAGAACATATGTGTGCATGGAGAACATATGAGTGCATGGAGAACATACATGTTCATGGAGAACATATGTGTGCATGGAGAACATACGAGTGCATGGAGAACATACATGTTCATGGAGAACATACGAGTGCATGGAGAACATACGTGTGCATGGAGAACATACGAGTGCATGGAGAACATACATGTTCATGGAGAACATATGTGTGCATGGAGAACATACGAGTGCATGGAGAACATACATGTTCATGGAGAACATATGTGTGCATGGAGAACATACGTGTCCATGGAGAACATACGAGTGCATGGAGAACATACATGTTCATGGAGAACATACGAGTGCATGGAGAACATATGTGTGCATGGAGAACATACGAGTGCATGGAGAACATACATGTTCATGGAGAACATATGTGTGCATGGAGAACATACGAGTGCATGGAGAACATACATGTTCATGGAGAACATACGAGTGCATGGAGAACATATGTGTGCATGGAGAACATACGAGTGCATGGAGAACATACATGTTCATGGAGAACATATGTGTGCATGGAGAACATACGAGTGCATGGAGAACATACATGTTCATGGAGAACATACGAGTGCATGGAGAACATATGAGTGCATGGAGAACACACCTGAGCATGGAGAACATACCTGTGCATGGAGAACATACCTGTGCATGGAGAACATACCTGTGCATGGAGAACATACCTGTGCATGGCGTGCAGCGGTTCGTAGTGATATCGGCCGTCGTGGTGTCGGATGTCGACGGGGATGGGAGCATGGAAGCTGGGGAAGACGTGGTGGGAGGCTGAGAGGAGAAGAAGAAGAGACTTAAATAAACCAGAAGTCTCCGAGTCAAAGCGGACGAATGAAGTTCAGAAGCACTTTGGTGTAAAACATCAGCGCTATCAAACAGCAGAAGAGGAATAAATAAATAATCAAAGTCGCCTAAGAAGTCCAACATCTCCCACATAAAAGACGTCCAGCCGGGGTTCTGACAAAGACCTACAGCGAGTCGCTCTTTGAACCGACGGCTGATGGAAGCCTCCACTCTGATGAGCTTCTTCTGAAGACAGAAGCTCAGAAAACCCACGTCTGTGAACGCATCAGAGTGACGGGTGCTAAGGGAAGCTTGATTTCTGTGATTTTTCAGGGATTCAGAGACGATTCATCGGAGCTGCTGAGGTCAGAACTGAAGTTAGTTTTCTGTTTCTTCACGTCTTTGTTCGTTTGTTTTCCAACGGCGTCAGATTCACTGAAAACACAGACTTCAACCTAAAAGACTTCCTGGTGGAATACAAGTAAGGCAGGTTTTAAAGAAAGCTCTAAAAAGACTCATTTTATCAGAACAAGAAACGACATCAACAACAGGAATCTTTGGATTGTCAAATCTCCAACGTTCCTCAAACAACACATCGGTGGAAAACTGAAAACCAGAAGGGTTCAAGCATCTTATTGTTTTTTAAAATAAATCACCAAAAAAACTCTGTTCATCAAACCAAGAAAATGCAAAAACTAGAATCCTCAGGTCAACAACTTTCTGACGGTCCTTGAACTACTTATTCAGAAAACGTCTGAATAAGTAAATAAATAGCGTTTCACCACATTCTGAAAAACACTAAAAAATGTTGCACTTCTTGACCTCCTGAAAACTGCAGCCTGCAGGTTGAAAAAATCATGAAATTTTCTTTTTTTATATGAATCTGTGAAGCTACAGATTACAGGCAAGGAAGAAACTGTAAAAACAAGAATTGTCAGACTGTCAACTTTCCAACGGTCCTTAAGTAATAATTAATTTAATTTGTAAAAACACGTATATTTGATGCAAACATGTTGAACTTTTAGGGTTCTTTTTTACAGTCACTATATTAATTTTGTAATTGAACAGAACAGTGAATTTCCATTTTAAACCTGTTGATTTTTTTACAGTGCAGCTGATCTCGTGTTGCCTTCACAGTCGTCCCTCCAGTGGGAATCGGGAGCGTCATGGTTGGTTATCTGGTGAGTCAGCAGCTCCATTCCTCTCACTCAGGGCGACGGACCGACCCGGTCCCTCGGTGTCACCAGAATAAACCGTTTTACTGCCCCTCAGGTCGCCGTGACAACTCAGCGTCACTTCAATGACGCCACAGAAACCGAAACGCCGCCGGCCTCTGGAACTCCTTGGTGTCATCAGAGGATAAAAAAAAACAGATTAAATGCGTTTGTTTTCTGCTTTCACGTCTGAAACAACAATATATTATTTTTTATGAAATGAAAAAGACTCAAAACTTGTCCAAAGTGACGTCCAATTAGTCCTAAAAGAAAAAAACTGAGTAAAATGATCATTTTTACCCTAATTTACTCAAAATTAGTCAGAAAAAATCTCCTACAGGACCAGAACTCGTCCAAAACAGCTCAAAATTCTAAATTTTGTTTTTCAAAAACTTCTAAAAGATTTGAAACTTTTTCAAAATGACTTAAAGTTTGACCTAACGGTCTTGAAATTTATCTTAAATGACTTTGTGCTTTAAAAAGGATGATTTTTTTAATGAAAAAACACAGAAAATGTATGCAAAATGACAAAAAATTAAATTGACGTCAAACTTGTTAAAAAATTATCTAAAATGACAATAGCAGAACAAAATGGCCCATTTTTACCCAAAATGACTCAAAATTAATCACAAACAAATGTCCTATAGGACCAGAACTGATCTAAAATGACTCAAAGTTTATCTAAAATGACAAAAACATCTAAATCAAAACATCTGGTCAAATTCAAAGTTTGACCAGGTTTGCCTTACACAACTTTGGCTTTTAAAAATGACAGTTTTCCACCAGAAACACTAAAAATTCATGCAAAAAGACAAAAAAATAAATAAATCAAAAAGACTCCAAATTTGTCCTCAAAATGTTCAATTTTACAACGGTCCATGAACGCATCATGTAGGACGTGACGTTCTATCAAAATAAAGGGAACTACCAAATCTCAGCTCAAAACCCTTGAATTCTATGAGAAACACTTCAAAAGGGATGTTTTAATAAAGCTGGCACCATTTATCAGCCAGAAACTGTAAAAACAGACAAATACGTTCAATTTTCTGGCTTTACGACGGTCCTTGAACGCATCATGTGAGGTCAGCTTCCATCGAGAAAAATGACCAAATCAAATCTTTTTTTTTTTATTCGATGTGATATGTTTGAAAATTCACCAAAAATTAACTATCTGCTGCAAGCAGATTCTATAAAAAAGAAATTTTCTTCATTCTTTGACACAAACGTTCAGTCATGATTGACAAAATGAGGAAAACAAGACAACAAATTAGGAAAATGAGACGCAAAATGAAAAAACATGAGAAACAAAAGGAGAAAAATGATCAAACTTAGATACAATTGAAAAAAACATGGCTTAAAATGAGGACAATGGGATAAATATGGAAAAATTATAGACAAAATGATAAAAACGAGACTGAAAACGAGAAAAAAAAGTGAAAAATGAGGCACAAAATTACAGACTAAATGAGGAAAACAAGACAAAAAAATCAGGAAAAAGTGAGAAAAATTAGACAAAATAAGACATAGGATATATTCATGGGGTGAATTGTGTTTCAACAGCTGATCTAAACAATAAAATGTACTTTACTGATCTGTCCTTTCTAATGAATCAGAGTAAACAATAAAATGAGCATAATTTAAAGGTAAAAATATATTTTTGTTCTGGTTTTGGTCGAACACTACAAACATTACTTCATTAAACCCAAAACTAATTTTAATTTTACAGCCCTGACTGATGATTTTCTGTCATTTCACTGCAAAAATCTGCCATTTATGTGACAAAAATGAGCCAATTGGGTGAAAATATTAAATTTGAGTCCTTTTGGTTTTCGTTCTCATGCACCAACCTGCCTGTAAACTCAAATATCCAGAAATTAAACGAGTATGAAGAGTTAAAAAGCTCCATTTCTTCAGGACTGCTGCACAGACTGAGTGTTAAAGTCGCTGTTTGTGATGGAAAAAGCCTCGAGGTCGTGAGTTTAATGGAAGCGAGACGCTGTAATTACCTGACGACCGACAGCAGCGGGAACCAAGAGCAGCGATGTGGTTTCTCATGGAAACAAAATCTACATCTGGACAGAACGTCTGCAGGTTTCTAGAGTTCCTGAAAACGTGTTTGTGTTTTAGTTTTCTGTATGTGGCAGCAGACCGTCAAACACTGAACTCCAAGGCTTTTAAGAAGCTGTGGAAAAATAAATATGAGCTAAATAGTCAAAACCTTGGATAATAATGGACTAAGGAGTCTAAAGCATGGATATTAATGTAGTAAAATCTTAAAAACCTGAATATTAATGTAGTAAAGTTCTAAAAACGTCTAAATTCACGTCCTAAAGTGTCCAAACTAAACCAATGTCCTCCTAGATTTCGAGGCTTGTGTTCATCTTTCTTCGCGGTGGTTTCGGTTCCAACTTTAGCTCCAACTTTAGCGCAGAAACGCAGGAAGGCGAAGCTCTCCTGACTATGAGGAAGTGCAGCAGATCGTAATGCTTCGTCCTCTGGGGCGTCGCAGCAGCTAAAGCCTCCCGTTGAACTCTCCCAGTGCCGCCTTTTGTTCTGCAGAACAATGGAGCTGTCCGGGTGATGGAATAAGGCTGGAGGCCGACCGGACCGGACCTCCTCCTCCCGGTCCTCCAGAATCCTCCTTGACAACTCATTTTTTCAGCTTCAACACGCTTCGGCCATGACTCAGTCGGCAGCAGCGCCAGCTTTTACTGCAAATAAAGACCAAACCGAGGAGCTAAACCAGAAAACTAAGAGCATAAACCAGAAAACTAAGAGGCTAAAACTTAAAACTAAGAGGCTAATCCAGAAAACTAAGACACTAAAACCATAAAACTAAGACGCTAAACCACAAAACTAAGACTCTAAACCACAAAACTAAAAGTCTAAACCATAAAACCAAGATGCTAAACCATAAAACTAAGATGCTAAACCACAAAACTAAGATGCTAAACCACAAAACTAAAAGTCTAAACCAGAAAACTAAGATGCTAAACCATAAAACTAAGAGGCTAAACCAGAAATCTGAGAGTATAAACCAGAAAAGTAAGACGCTAAACCACAAAACTAAGACGCTAAACCACAAAACTAAGACAGGAAACAACCAAAATGAGATAGAAAATGACAAAAACCAAACAGAAATTGAGAAAAATTATACACAAAACCAGAATAAAACAAACATGCTATTGATTGCTCCAGGATGCTAGTTGCCAGTTGCTGCTGGTTGTCATTGGTTGCTGCTAGTTGCTGGTTGCTGCTGGTTGTCATTGGTTGCTGCTCGTTGCTGGTTGCTGCTGCTTGTCATTGGTTGCTGCTAGTTGCTGGTTGCTGCTGGTTGTCATTGGTTGCTGCTCGTTGCTGGTTGCTGCTGCTTGTCATTGGTTGCTGCTAGTTGCTGGTTGCTGCTGGTTGTCATTGGTTGCTGCTAGTTGCTGGTTGCTGCTGGTTGTCATTGGTTGCTGCTAGTTGCTGGTTGCTGCTGCTTGTCATTGGTTGCTGCTAGTTGCTGGTTTCTGCTGGTTGCTCCTGGTTGCTATTTGTTGGTTGTTGCTGGTTGCTCCTGGTTGCTAGTTTTGCTAGTTGCTGTGTTCCCCCTGCAGGCTGCATGTCGTTAGCATGCTGTTTGTGTAGTTTAGCTACTTAGAGGGTTCATGACTGATGGCGGCGTCCGGTAATCAGCGGCTGATTTATCACCGCGTCGCCTAATAGCGCTGCTTAACACACAGGTTTGTCCAGATTAAGTAATTACCTGAAAGCTAAAGTTTATTATCTGCAGCGACGGGCCGTGATAAAGGCTGGCTGTCGCGGCCGGCCTCAGAACGAGAGCGATAATTAAAATACAATGAATTAAATCGCCTCTTCTGGGGCTGTCAGCGCGCTCCCAGCTAACATCCATATTACCCCGCCGGTGCCCTCGCCAGGGGGGCTTCTGGGACTAGGCCTCGGCCCGGACCAGCCGAGCGGCTCAGCGGGAAACGACGTACATTAACAAAGACCCACTTCTTCTTCTGCAAATGGAAACAGCACAGCTAAGAATAACACCTGAACACACAATGAAGCTCTGGATGGAAGATCTGGACTCTCTGACGGACCACAGACCTGGAGATGAACGTCTAGAATGTCTGGATATTAGCAGAGTAACGTCCCAAAAACAACACAATTACATACCAAGGAGTCAAAAACCTGGTTATTAATCCACTCCAATTAAAAAAAAACTCTAAATTAATGGAGTAAGGTCTCAAAAACAAAGATTTTAACACAATAAAATATCGAAAACTTGTTTATTATCACATGAAATTATAAAATGCTTCAAAACCTTTGATATTAATGTACTAAAGTTTGAAAAACCTCAATTAATGCAGACGTGTAAAACATTACTGCACTAAAGTATCAGAAACCTGGATATTCATGTAGCAAAGTGTGAAAAACCTGGATATTAATTCACAGCAATTCAAACAACCTCTAAATTAATGTAGTAAAGTATTAAGTTAGTTTTAACACAAGAAAGCATCAAAAACTTGTACATTAACACACTAAAATCAATAAAATCTCAATATTAGATTGCAAAAATAAGGATTTTTAATCAGGATTTTAACATAAAGTCCCCAAAACCCCCAAATTAATGTACTTAAATGTCAAAAACCTGGATATTAATGCATCAAAGTTCTAAAAAACATGATTTTAATGCATTAAAGTTCTAAAAACCTCGATATTAATGTAGTAAAGCATGAAAAACCTGAATGTTTACAAACTGAAGTTTCCAAAACCTGGATACGAACGCTTTAAAATACCCCAAACCTTGAAATTAACCTTGTGAAGTATCAATAACATGGATTTTAATGCAATAAAGCATCAAAATCTTGTAGAACAACACATTAAAGTACAAAAACGCACTAAAACCTTTGATATTACCATACTAAAGTTCCAAAAACCTTGTAATCAATGTAGAGAAGCATAAGATACCTGGACATTACTGCACTAAAAGTACAAAAAACCTGGATATGAATGCACTAAACCTGGATATTAATGTAGTAAAGAGTCTAAAACCTGGATATTAATGTACTAAAGTGTCTAAAACCTGGATATTAATGTACTAAAGTGTCTAAAACCTGGATGTTAATGTAGTAAAAAGTCTAAAACCTGGATATTAATGTACTAAAGAGTCTATAACCTGGATATTAATGTAGCAAAGAGTCTATAACCTGCATATTAATGTAGTAAAGAGTCTAAAACCTGGATATTAATGTACTAAAGAGTCAACAACTTGGATGTTAATGTTCTAAAGTGAGAAACACTGGGACATTTATACACGAAAGAGTCTAAATCCTGGATTTAAACCCAGTAAAGATTCGTAACCGTGGAGCAGCAGAGTGGGACTCTGTAAATGAAACAGACGGAATTGTTGGCGGTGAAACTAAGATCCACATTATGAGTGGAAGCTGTTTCTTGTTGTGATGTGTTAATGAGGCGGGACTACGGATGCTGGAGGAGGAGGAGGAACTCTGGGGAATCTCCTGAGTGATGCCTCTTCTTCGTCTTCCTCCTCGCCGTGATGAATGCCTCGCAGGTGCCGCTCTCCGATCGCCGCCGAGGCCCAGACCTCCGGCTCGATCGACTGAAATAGATGGAGGTTGCGTCCTGTCGCGTCAGCACTCGGCCACCTCCCGTGTCGACGAACGCTCGGATGAACGCCTGACGGGAGATGCTGAAGCAGGATTGTGTCTATTTTTTGACCTGGCAGCTCCCTAGACACCTCTGAATGGACCGGCTTCATGTTACTGCAGTCGAGTAAACAAACCTCCAAACACCGGTGTGTTGTTTTGAAGCTTCGAGCCTGCTTCCAAAACCTCAATATTAATGTAGTAAAGAGTCTAAAACCTGGATATTAATGTAGTAAAGAGTCTAAAACCTGGATATTAATGTACTAAAGAGTCTGAAACCTGGATATTAATGTACTAAAGAGTCTGAAACCTGGATATTAATGTACTAAAGTCTTTAAAACCTGGATATTAATGTAGTAAAGAGTCTAAAACCTGGATATTAATGTACTAAAGAGTCTGAAACCTGGATATTAATGTGGTAAAGAGTCTAAAACCTGGATATTAATGTACTAAAGTCTTTAAAACCTGGATATTAATGTAGTAAAGAGTCTAAAACCTGGATATTAATGTAGTAAAGAGTCTAAAACCTGGATATTAATGTACTAAAGTCTTTAAAACCTGGATATTAATGTACTAAAGCCTAGGGAACCTCAATATTACTGCAATACAATGTCAAAAACCAAGATTTTAATGTAACAAACTTGAAACCCTTTATTTTAACCCATCAAAACCTCAAAAACCTGGATACTAAACAAAAGAACTAAACAACAGCCAAAGCTTAGATATGAAAGCACTAAAATGTCAATAACCTGGATATAAAATTACTAACGTTCAAAAACTGGGATATTGGAGGACCAACTATTCAAAAACTTGAATTATTATGTACCTAAACGTTAAAAACATGGATATTACATACCGACTGATCAAAAACTAGGATATTTCTGTACTAAAATATTTTTAAAAAGGGCCAAATGATAATTTTTCTAATTTTATTCATATTTAACATTTTATTAATATAACAATTTATTAATATTTTAAGGATATTTTTGTTTTGTACCAGATTTTAAGAGGTTTTTGTGACATTTTTATATCATTTTCATGACATCCTTTAGACATCTGATGAATCATTTTCTGACATTTTACCTTTTGTTTTTCTTGGGTTAATACTTTAACAACAAGGTCAACATCCAGGGAGAGTTTGGATCCAGAAATTGTAGTTGGATTGATATTAAAAAAAATGTGTTTTATCAGGAAAAGGATAGCAGATTGATGGAAACTACAAGTGGATGGATCCTCTTCTGGTCAGAAGCACAAACTGAAAAAGTAGCTTCTTCTTCTCCTCTTGAAACAGAATAAAACATGAAACATGAGCCAATCCTCGGCTTGGTTCTGCTGAGCAAAAAGAAGCTGCAGCGATTCATCTTTGTGTGATGGTGTAAATATCTCCTGACCTTATTTCCGTCCTCGCTCGGCCTGGTTTGGTGGTTAATTAGCACCAATAGCTCCAAGACAAAGCGCTGGAGGACAACGATTAGTCTGAAAGAGCCATTAGCTCCCCTCGGCACGATAAAACAACCAATAAACATTACGGAGGGTCTTTACCTCACACACTGAAGGCGTTCAGGGTTTCACATCAGGCTCAGGATTTAACTTTACACACTGCAGACAGAGGTTTTAGTGTGGTTCTGTTGTAAAACCTGGATATTAACCCAACGAAACATCAAAAACCTGGAGATTAACCAGACAAAACATCAAAAACCTGGATATTAAATCAACGAAACATCAAAAACCTGGATATTAACCCAACAAAACATCAAAAACCTGGAGATGAACCAAACAAAACATCAAAAACCTGGATATTAAATCAACGAAACATCAAAAACCTGGATATTAACCAAACAAAACATCAAAAACCTGGATATTAACCCAATGAAACATCAAAAACCTGAAGATGAACCGGACAAAACATCAAAAACCTGGAGATTAACCCAACAAAACATCAAAAACCTGGATATTAACCCAACAAAACATCAAAAACCTGGATATTAAAGAGCCTGTCCTCAAACAAAAAACGACCACATAGGTCGTCTGTACACGCCCGTATTACGACCGAGTGTTACGTTTTGACTATGCGACCTCTAGCGGTTGAGTAAATATCGGCACTCCGGTGTCGCAGCTGAAACGTCACCATGAACAAACTTTTATCCAACACTATCCCTGTCCCTATCTCTAACCCTAACCTTAACCATAACCCTAAACCCGTGCTGGGAAAGTGCGGAAAAAGCCGTTTTGCGACGGAAAAGCCATTTCGCGAATTAAATCCTGTAATGCATTCCTTTTCCCCGAAGGGGCGCTAACCTAAATACGCTCTCATGGGTCGTATTCCGGTGCATGTTACATACAACCTGTGTGGTCGTATGAATTGGAGGACTTGTTGATATTAAATCAACGAAACATCAAAAACCTGGATATTAACCCAATGAAACATCAAAAACCTGGATATTAACCCAATGAAACATCAAAAATCTGAATATTAACTCAATGAAACATCCAAAACTTGGATATTAACCCAATGAAACATCAAAAACCTGGATATTAACCCAATGAAACATCAAAAATCTGAATATTAACTCAATGAAACATCAAAAACCTGGATATTAACTCAATGAAACATCAAAAATCTGAATATTAACTCAATGAAACATCAAAAACCTGGATATTAACTCAATGAAACATCAAAAATCTGAATATTAACTCAATGAAACATCAAAAGCCTGGATGTTAATGCAGTGAAACAATAAAAAACTTGGATATTAGTAGACCGACACATCAACAACCTGAATATTAATGGACGAAAATATCAAAAACCTCAATATTAATCCACCAAATTTTCAAAACCTGGCTATTAAAAGACCAGAAGTACAAAAACTTTTAGTTTTAATGAACCAAAATGTCAAAAAACGGAATTATTGCCCCAAAACATGAAGAACCCAGATATTAAAGGAATTACATGTGTAAAAATGGGATATTAATGCACCACAATGTCAAAAACCTGGATTACAGTCTACTTAAAGCAACAAGACATGGATGTTAACCCACAAAACTTCAAAACATAGATTTTAAAGGAGCAAAATGTAGAAAAATCTGGATATTAGTGGACAAAACTCTTAAAAACCTGGACATTAATGCTTGCAGAGTCTAAAACCTGGATATTAATGTACTAAAGAGTCTAAAACCTGGATATGAATGTACCGAAGTGTCAATACTTTGGATATTAAACCCATTAACTCGTCAAAATCCTACATTTTGTTGTACTAAAACATGGAAAATCTGGATATAAATGAACCAAAGCTTTAATTACGGTGCTGTTCAAGTACTAAAATGTCAAAAATCAGGATAATTACTCATCAAAGCCTCAGTAAGGTGGATGTTGCTGCTTCCTGCTGGCTCTCCTGCTGGAGGTTCAGGTTTCAGAGCTTCAGCTGTGATGGAGTTTCCTCGACAATAAGAAGATGTTGATCCTCCCACTGCTGCCGGCTGGAGGCTGATTTAGTTCTCGGCTCTTTTTCAGTATTTCAGGGACATTTTGCATCTTTTTCAGGTCAATTTGTGTCATTTTGTGGTCTTTCTGCATCTTTTCGTGGTCATCTGGTGTCTCCTTGTGACCATTTTGTCTTTTGTGGCCATTTTGCATCTTTAAAGGTTATTTGGTGTCGTGGTGTTTTTTCTCCTTTGGGGCATTTTACATCCATCTTTGGAAATTCCGTATTGATCTGTGGTCACTTTACATCTATTTGTGATTATTTTACATCATTTGTCATCAGTTTGTGTCTCTTCATGGTAATGTTGTGCCTTTGTGGTCATTTTACATGTTTTTGTGGTCATTTTCCATCTTGGGGCATTTTACATTTTTTGTCATCATTTTGTGTCTCTTTTTGATCATTTGGCCTCTTATTGTGGTTGTTTTCCATCTTTAAGGGGCATTTTACATCTTTCTGTGGTCATTTGGTGTCTCTGTGGTAGTTTTGTGTCTTTTGTGGTCATTTTCCATCTTTAATGGGCATTTTGCATCTTTTTGTGGTCAGTTTACATCTTTTTGAGGTCATGTTTATCTCTTTTTGTGGTGGATTTGCATCTTTAAGGGTAATTTTTTGTCTCTTTATGGTAATTTTATGTTTTTTTGTGGTCATTTTTCATGTGTTTGTGGTCACTTTGCATCTATTTGTGGTGACTTTGCATCTATTTGTGGTTATTTTGCATTTATCTGTGGTCTTTCTGAACTCTTCTGTTGTTCCAGATCACACTTTTCAGCTCATATCTTCTTCTAACTGAGCTGTAGCTCCAATAAAAGGTCTTTAAACGGTCTCTAACCATCTGAGCAGGAGGTACCACTGACTTCAGTGTGTTTGCGGGTGAACATTTTAGACGTTACGCCGCTGTTTGCCGTCTTCTAAACCACTTGTCGCTCCATCAGACTTTTCAAATGCAGCGACGTGACAACCCTCATAAAGGTTTACAAACTGTGCGTTCCTCCGCAGAGCCGCTAATTAGCTCTTATTGCTAATCTCCAGCTGTTTGAGCAGCACTTCAGGCCATTAGCATCCGCTAACCTGGTAAAGATCTCTGAGGACAGCTCCAGAGGGCGGAGGCTGCCGCTAACTGGCAGGAAACTCATGGAACATGGAAAAAAAGACTGGCTTTACTGGATAGAAGGTTCCAGAGATGTAGCAAAGACTTCAGAAAGGCTGAGAAAGGGCGGGAAAAGAAAAACTAAAGACAAAACCAGTCAAACACCAGGACAAACAAGTCTAGAACCAGTCAAACACCAGTCCACAACCAGTATAAAACCAAAATAAACTGGGGATTTAAAAAAAAAAGCAAAAGCAGTCCAAACTCAGTACAAGACCAGTCTCATACCAAGTCTAACACCGGTCTAAAACCAGCACGGAACCAAGTTTTAAAAAACAGTCCAGTACCAGTCTAAAATCAGTCTCAAACCAGTGTAAAACCAGTCAAACACCACGTTTAAAATCTAGTCCAAAAGCAGTTTATATCTCTGGGCAGGTTTAATAAAAAATAAAATTAAAAAAAAGAAACATCCAGAACCAGTCTAAAACCAGTTCACAACCAGTATGAAGCCAGTGTAATCAAGTGTAAAACCAGTACAAACTAGAGTTTAAAACAAAACAGTCGAGAACAAGTATAAACCAGTTTATAACCAGTTTAAAACCAGTCTAAACCAGTTTATAACCAGTCTAAAACCAGTCTTTAACCAGTCTAAAACCAGTCTAAACCACTTAATAACCAACATTTAACCAGTCTTTAACCAGTCTAAAACCAGTCTAAACCACTTTATAACCACTTTATAACCAGTCTTTAACCAGTCTAAAACCAGTCTAAACCACTTTATAACCACTTTATAACCAGTCTTTAACCAGTCTAAAACCAGTCTAAACCACTTTATAACCACTTTATAACCAGTCTTTAACCAGTCTAAAACCAGTCTAAACCACTTTATAACCACTTTATAACCAGTCTTTAACCAGTCTAAAACCAGTCTAAACCACTTTATAACCACTTTATAACCAGTCTTTAACTAGTCTAAACTGCTGATAAACTGCAGTTGAACTCTTTGGTTTTTCCACTGTTTATCTTCACCGTTAACATTCAGTTTAGTCCAAAGATCTTCAGTTTACCGTCACACATTTAAGAAGCTGGAATCACTGAATTTACGGTTTTATCATTAAAAAAAGATTTTAAAAAAATAAACGATTAATTGATGAATTAGCTGATTGATGGTTGCAGGTCTATAAACCTCAGTTTGTTCAGAGCTGAAAGCAGCAGCTGGACTGAAAATCTTCCACCTCTGGTTGGCTAAATTCAGTTTCTCAGCCTCCTGACTGGTTTCCCGTCTGGCAGCAGGTCTTAACTGGGAGCACTGGGGGCTGTTTGGGCCCTCCTACCCAGAATGCCCTGGGGCCGGCGAGGAGGCGCTCGGTATTTACGCTCGGTCCCGGCGGAGCGGCACGAGCCGACGGCTAACGCTAACACCACATCCATCTCGGCTGACAAACTCACTCCCGGCAAGATGTATGTCAGCAGGCGGCAACGGCCGTTAATCAAACCATTAGGCGCTTCCTGTGGCCTAGTTTAGCGACAAGACAGAGGAGAGCGCCAGCAGAAAGCTCCAGAGCACAAACACAGCAAGCAGCACACGCTCAATGGTCGCAGCTTTCTACACCCAGCAGGACCAGAGGTTCAACACTCAAACGTCCCATTTTCTCTCAGGCCTCAAAGGAATCCTGAAAATCTAAGGTTCGTTTTTCACCATGGAAACCACAGGTGGGATGAAGACCATGTTGTATGACTGAAAGCCCTGGAATGGCTCCTAAATGGACCTGGAATTCGACTTGTCCTCTAAGGAATTGTCTTTTTTTTTACAGTAAAAATATGACAAATCCCTAAAAAAGCTAAAATTAACAAAAAGGAAATTCAACATCAAAAAAATGTAGACAGCTGATGAAGACTGTGTCATATGATGGAAAGCTCCAGAACAGCTGCTAAATGGACCTAAAGACTAAAACTATCCTCTGAAGAATAAGTATTTACAGTTAAAACATGATTAGAAGTCTCTAAAAAGCTGCAAAAATTCCAAAAAAATTCAACGTCAAAAATTTTATGAAGACCACGTGAGACGATCAAAAGCTCCAGAACAGCTGCTAAATGAACCTGGAGTTTGATTTGTACTGTTTTTACAGTAAAAATATGATTAGAAGGCTCTAAAAAAGCTGCAAAAAAATCTAAAAAAATTCAACATAAAAAAATAAGACTAAAAGACTAAAGCTGTCCTCAAGAGTAAATATTGAATATGTTTTCTTGTTTTACATTTTGTTGTGCTTTTGATCTGAAATGCTACATTTCAGTCAAATTTATTAATATAAATGAAGGCGATAACTCTAAATTTGTGATAAATCAGTGAAACAAGAAGAAGCAAGAAAAGAAAAGAACGATAACTGAATTTATCCTAAATCTTCATGCAATAGACAAAATAAGACACATTTATCAAAGAAAAGCAAGACAAGAAGTCTGAATTTACCCTATTTTTAATTTTTAGATGAAACAATCAAATTCAAGAATTCAAGTTCAATTTTTACATAGGTTTGACTTAATTTTACTATTTTTTACAGTGTACGGTTCCTCTGTTCCAAAGCGTCAAATTCAAAAATAGTCCGTAAAAAGTCAAAAATTTCTTGTCTAGTTTACCCAGGAAAAGTAAGACAACTCTTAATTCATACTAAATGTACATTTAATAGACCAAACTGTTAAATTCAAGTTCAGTCTTTACGTATATTTTACTTAATTTTTTATTTGTTTTACAGTGCATGATTTCTTTCCAAAAACATCAAATTTCAGTCAAATTTGTCTGAGAAAAGCAAGATAATAACTCTCAATTTACCCCAAATTCAACCTAAATCCTTCATTAAAAATTCAACTTCAACTTTGACAAAGATTTTAGTTAATTTTACTTGTTTTTTACAGTTTGTGGTGCTTTTGATCCAAATCTTAATTCTACTTTGTTTTTTTGGTGAAATAAAGGCAATAACTCTACATTTACCCAAAATGTACCCAAAATCTTGAATTAATAGATGAAATTGTTGAATTCAAGTTTAATATTTTCGTAGATTTTACTTGTTTTTAACAGTTTGTGGTGTTTATGATCTGAAAATGTCAAATTTTCATCAAGTGTAACGGAGAGAATGAAGGCCAGAACTCTAAATTTGCAGTAAAAGGTGAAACATTCAAATTCTAGTTCAATTTTGACAAAGATTTTACTCAATTTTTACTTGTTTTTTACAGTGTATGGTTCCTCTTTTCGAAAATGTCAAATTTCCTGTCTGGTTTACCTGAGAAAAGTAAGACAATAACTCTAAATTTACCCGAAATCTTCATTAAATAGACTAAATTGTTGAATTAAAGTTCAGGTTCTACATAGACTTTACTTAATTTTGCTTGTTTTTTACAATTTTTGGTGCTTTTGAGCTGAAAAAGTTCATCCAACTATATGTACTCTCATTTTTTAATGAATAGATGAAAAAATTGAACTAAAGTTCCATGTTTACATATGTTTAAGTCAATTTTGCTTGTTTTTTTTAACATTTTGTGGTGCTTTGATCCAAAATTATAAATTTCAGTCAAGTTTGCTAAAGAAAAGCAATACAATATCTCAAAATTTACCCTAGATCTGTATTTAATAGACAAAACCATAAAATTCAAATTCAGTTCTTTACATTTATTTACTTTTTTACAGTGTGTGGTTCTTCTAATCTGAAATATAAAATTTAATCAAGTTTGACTGCTAAAAGAAAAACTATATATCTCTAAATCTTCATCTAATAGACAAAACAAGTTAAATTTTTACATAGATTTTCATCATTTTTTTTACAGTGCATGATTCTTCTTTTCAAAAATGTCAAATTTCAGCCAAGTTTGCTGAGAAAAGGAAGACATGAACTCTAAATGTACTCTAATTTTTTAATAAATAGATGAAACAGTTGAATTCAAGTTAAATTTTTACGTAGATTTTTACTTCATTTTACTAGATTTTTTTACAGTTTTGTGGTGTTTTTGATCCTAAAATGTCGAATTTCAGTCAAGTTCATCCAAGAAAAGAAAGGCACGAACTCTACATTTTTACCTAACAGATGAAACAGTTGGATTCAAGTTCAATCTTTCCATAGATCGGACTTCATTTTACTTTGTTTTTCTGTAAAACAAAGCCAATAACTCTACATTTACCCAAAATGTACCCCAAACATTTAATTAACAAATGAAATGTTGCATTCAAGTAAAATATTATGTAGATTTCACTTGTTTTTAACAGTTTGTGGTGCTTTTGATTTGAAAATGTTGAATTTCAGTCAAGCTCACCTGAGAAAACCCAGATAACCCAAAATTTACCCTAAATCTTTATTTAATAAATAAAACTGTAAAATTCAACTTCAATCTTTACATAGATTTGACTATTTTTTTTACAGTTTGTGGTGCTTTTTATGAAAAAAGGTCAAATTTCAATCAAATTTACGTGAGAAAAGCAAGTCAATAACTCTAAATTTTTCAAATTACAACTCAAATCTCTTTACTTGAAAGATGAAACACTTGAATTCAAGTTGATTTTTTTACGTATATTTCACTTCTTCACTTTTGAATTTTCACAATTTGTGGTTATTTTCATCCAAAATGTCAAATTTCAGTCAAATTTCCCTGAGAAAATGAAGGCCATAACTGTAAATGTGCATTAAATCGGCAAAACAGTAAATTCAAGTTCAGTTTTGACAAAGATTTCACTTCATTTTAGTTGCTTGTTTGTTTTTACAGTTTGTAGTGCTTTTGATCCAAAAATAAAAACTTTCAGTCAAGTTCATCCAAGAAAAGTAAGATGGTAACTCAAAATTTACCCTAAATCTTCCTTTAATAGACTAAACTGTTGAATTAAAGTTCAGTTTTTATGTAGATTTTATTTAATTTTACTTGTTTTTTTTACAGTTTGTAGTGCTTTTGATCAAAAAATGTTGAATTTCAGTCAGGTTTATCGAAGAAAAGTAAGCCAATAACTCTAAATTTACCCTAAATATTCATTTAATAGACTAAACTGTTGAATTAAAGTTCAGTTTTTATGTAGATTTTACTTCATTTATCTTGTTTTTTACAGTTTGTGGTGCTTTTGATCCGAAAATGTCGAATTTCAGTCAAGTTCATCTAAGAAAAGAAAGGCATGAACTCTACATTTGTACCTAACAGATGAAACACTTGGATTCAAGTTCAATCTTTCCATAGATCTGACTTTATTCTACTTTGTTTTTTGGTAAAATAAAGCCAATAACTCTACATTTACAGAAGTAAATCAGCTTTGATCCGAGCCTTGGCCGACCACAAATCGACACATTCATCAATGAGACCTGCTGGATTTTTTCCCTCTAAATACCGTCGCTGATTACGCGAACCAACGCCGTGAACGTACGGACAGATGCGAGCTGTCGGGCGGAATTCAGCCGCTCGTTTGACTCCATTAGCGGCGGTCGGGGGCTCCAAGAACTCGGGTCCAGGGTTTTGTTCCCGCGGTGGACGGGAAAATAAAATATAAAAAAAAAAAAACGGGGACGGACGGCAGCACCTGGGTCGCTCGGATCCACGTTTTTTAAACAACTTCATTACATGAGAGGCCCATTTCCATAAAGGCCTCTGGGAGCGAAACAAATGACCGGCGCGTGATAAATGGTTCTATTAGCAATCCAGATTGTTAAAGTGTGATATAACAGATCGGAGAGCGGCGCCCGGGAACATTCATTTCCCTCCCTTCTGCAGCGCATGCCATAAATAGCTTGTTTTCATGTGTAAATAACGTATTAAAACTCGGCATTAGATCGAGGAGGGAAATTGTTGGGAATAAATAACGGCAGACGGGGAAATAAAACGGAGGTGGGCACATTTTAGGTGATGGGACAGTAAAACACAGCATTGCATCCATCTGGTTTCTCCCCGCAGGAAGACTCTCTCTGGGTTCAAAGACCCGTTTCATCCTGCCGCGAAAAGACTTATCAGCAGCCGGCAACACGAATAATAATGCGTATCGCCGCCATAAGTAATTGCTCTGTCGGCCGCGGTGGCAGACAACGGTGGTTTTTAGCCGATATCTGATTGGTGGAGACGGGCGGCGGGAATCGAAGCCTCGTGTTCGTCGGAGATTAAAACGCCAAGGCCGATAGCGGGGGAGAAAGAGTCACAGAGGGGCTTTTGGTTTTTTGGTGCAGAGCAGCTTATAAATATACAACAGAGGTAAAGTTCAGCCGAGGTCAAAGGGCAAGAACCGAAAACGAAAAAAAAACGAAGCTCGGGTTTCAGCTTCCTGTGAAAAGTTGGTATACTCGTGAACTTTCCCTCAAAGAAGTAAAGTTTCAGTCTGAATGGGAAATACATTTAAAATTTGATGTTTTGTAGCTGAAATTTTAGGTAAGATTTCCTGTAATATGATTTCTGAAAGAACAAACTAAACTCCAGCTCCATTTAGCAGCTGTTCTGACGCTTTCTATCATCCAACATGGTCTTCATCAATTGTCATTGAATTTTTTGATACAGAATTTTCATTTTTTGAGCATTTTAAGGACTTCTAACCATATTTTCACTCTTAAAAATCATTTCGAGTACAAATTAAACTCTATTTAGCAGCTGTTCTGGGGCTTTCTATCAAACAGCATGGTCTTCATCAGTTGTCAAAAAATGTAAACTGTCCATGAAAACAAAGATAGTAACTATAAATTTACCACATTTCTATTTAATAGATGAAACTGTTAAATTTAAGTTGCATTTTTTTTTACATAGATTTGACAAAATGGTCCTTGTTTTTTGTTAGTTTGTGGTTCCTCTGACCCAATTTGTCAAATTTCTTTTGAGATTTACCTGAGAAAAGGACAAAAAAATATTTTCTAATTAATTTCTTTATTTTTATAAATTTACTCTAAATCTTCATTTAATGGACAAAACTGTTAAATTCAAGTTCAATTTTCAGACAGATTTGGTTTATTTTACTTGAATAAGCTTCAAATGAATACATTTCTTGTCAAGTTTACATGTGAAAAAACAGGCCATAATTCAAAATTGAAATCAAATCGATGAAATCGTTAAGTTCAAGTTCAATCTTTACATAAACTTGACAGAATTTTACTTTTCTTTACAGTTTATGGTGCTTTTGATCCAAAAATGTCACATTTCTTGTCAAATTTGCCTGGGAAAAGCAAAAAAATGAACTCAAAATTTACTCCAAATCTATAGTTAATAGATTAAACTTTTAAATTCAAGTAAATTTTTTTACATAGATTTGACTAAATTTTTACAGTGTATGGTTCCTCTGATTCAATAAGTCAAATTTCAGTCAAGATTATCTGAGAAAAGCAAGACATGAACTCTAAATCTATGTTTAATAGATGAAACCAATAGGTTCAGGTTAAATTGTTTCATAAATTTGATGTTTGTTTTTTTAGTTTGTGATGTTTTTGATCCAAAAATGTCACATTTCTTGTCAAGTTCGCCCAAGAAAAGAAAGGTAATAACTCTGAATTTACCCTACATCTTCATTTAATGGACAAAACTGTTAAGTTTAAGTTCAGGTTTTACATACATTTGACTGAAGTTTACTTGTTTTTTGTTTACAGTTTGTGGGGCTATTGATCCAAAAACATCCAATTTCTTGTCAAGTTTACCTGAGAAAAGCAAGACATGTAGTCTAATTTTTTATCTAGTAAATGAAACAGTCGAATTCAAGTTCAATTTGATCAAAAATTCACTTAATTCAACTTTCATTTGTTTTATAGTGTCTGGATCCAAAATTTAAATTTAAATTTAAATCCAAAGTTTAAACTCTGCAACCTGATCAGACCGGATAAATCTCAGTCAAGTTTACCTGAGAAAAGGACGATAAAATCTAAATTCACCCTAAATCTTCATTTAATGGACAAAACGTTAAATTCCATTTAAATTTTTACATAGATTTGACAAACTTTTCTTGTTTTTTACGTTTCATGGTTCATTTGATCCAATTTGTCAAATTTCAGTCAAGTTTACCTAAGAAATGAAAGACAATAAACTCCACTCTAAATTTAGATTTCCAGATGAAACCATTAAATTTGATCTAAATTGCTACATAGATTTGACTGAACTTCACTTGTTTTTTTTTGTTTGTTTTTTTTACAGTTTCTGGAGCTTTTGATCCAAAAATGTGACATTTCTTGTCAAGTTTACTTGACAAAAGGAAGACATGAAGTTATATGTAGTGAAATAAAATTTATGAAATTATGTCAAAAAAAATGCTTTTAATCATTTTAGCTAGAAATTACAATTAACAATTTATTTAATTAGTTTTTATACAGATTCTCCCAGTTTTTTTAAAAAAAAAGACAGATAATAACTGTTAAAAAATCACATAAATAAAATATTATTTTACATTTTAACTGCTAAAAAACAAAAATAACCTGTAAAATTATGTATTTTTACAGTATTTAAATCAATATGTAATATAATACATAAAAATTAAAATTTAAAAATTTATATCAAAGAAATTTTAGCTTAGTAAATGATTTGCTTTTATTTTATGCATTTTTCCTGTTTCATTAATTTGCAGATGATAAATAGTGAAAAAATACAAAATAAATATTAATTTACATTTTAATTGTAAACATTTTAACAAAACAAAAACACAATGTAAAATGTAATATGTTTTGAATATATTTAAATCATTTTGAAATAAAATGATGTACATTATATTATTAAGATATTTATTTATTTTAATTATATTTTATTTGTGTTTTTCCATTTAATCTTTTTTGCACAATTTCTAATTATTTGACAGATTTCCTCTATAGTAAAATAATAGAAAATAAATATTAATTTACATGTTGGCTGAGAAATTTAAAAAATAAGCAAATAAATAAACAATAAAAAATGTCTGCATGAAAAAGTAATTAAATTCCAGTTTTACTTTTTTCAATGAACTAATTGTTTTTACAATCAACATGTAAATCAAAACTTGTTTATCTAATTTAAAAGAAAGAAACTATTTCAATATAGTTGAAAATTAGCATGAGGTGCTAACCTTCAATTGTTGAAAATTAGCATGAGGCACTAACCCTCAATTGTTGAAAATTAGCATGAGCCGCTAACCTTCCATAGTTGAAAACTAGCATGAAGTGCTAATCTTCCATAGGTGAAAGTTAGCATGAGGCGCGAGCCTTCCATAGTTGAAAATTAGCATAAGTCGCTGACCTTCCACAGGTGAAAATTAGAATAACGTGTTAATTTACTACAGGTAAAAATTAGCATGAGATGCTAACCTACCATAGAGGAAAATTAGCACTACATGCAAAAATAGCCAAATGTGGAAATTAACATGAGACACTAACCTTCCATACGTAAAAAAATAGCATGATGCGCTAGCCTACCCAACCTAAAAAATTAGCATGAGGTGCTAACTTAATTTACATGTTGACTGTTAAAAAACTATTTAAAAACTAAATAAATTAAAAACAATTGTCCACATCAAAAATATCAGCAAAATCAACTTTTTTACCACCAACATGTAAACTAAAACCTTTATTCTTGTGATTTCAGTGGATTTTATGTGTGATTTAACAGATTCCAGTGGACACTTTCTCTAAAATCCAGTAAATTTTTTCTGTCTGACAGATGAAGTGAGTTCAGTTTGAGTGTTTCTGAAGCAACTGTGTTCAAATATTGAAGCTTTAATGTCGGTTTTCTGCCATTGAGTCGTTGGTTGAGGCGTCAAATTAACATTTATTAACATTTCAAACGTCACTCTGCTGCTCTTATTCTCTGGAGGTGCGATCAGAGCTCTTTTAACCTCATTACCGCCTTCTTTCATCACCGACTCAACCTGAGACCGACCAGCGTCCCCCAGCCTCACCTTTAACTAGAAACCAGCAAAACCACCAGAAAAAAATGAACTTTAACTGGAAAACTAAAAGAAACAGCAAAATCAACAAAAAAAAAAAAAAAAACTGAACCTGGGACAACAAAGATGTTTTACAGTCAAACTAAAACATCATTGTTTTTAACGTTTGTTCTTTTTTCCTGCAGATTTTTATTTAAATTTCTAAAACAGCTGACTCATTTAAAGGCACAAATGTTCAGTTTTAGTCTCAAAAACACGTTTATTAGCAATTATTTCATGTCTGCAGCTAATCTGGGACGAGATTCTGATCATGCCAGAAAAAAATATGAAATCATGAAACTGCATCACAAATTAGCATGTGGCACTAACCTACCATAGGTAAAAACATGCTAACTTATTGAAACTAAAAACTAGCATGAGGCACTAACCTACCTCATGGTGAAACTTAGCATGATATGCTAGCCTACCATAGATTAAAACCAGCATGAGGCACTACCCTTCCATAGGTGAAATTTAGCATGAGGCACCAAATTTCCTTAGGTAAAAATTAACACTATACGCTAACCTGCTGTAGTACTAGCCAAACTGAAAATTAGCATGATGTGCTAACTTACCATATTTAAAAATTTGCATGATATGCTAATCTACCATATTTTAAAAAAATTAGCATTAGCCGCTAACCTGCCATATTTAAAAATTAGCATTAGGAGGTAACCTACCATATTTTAAAATTAGCATTAGATGCTAACCTACTATAAGTGAAAATTAGCATGAAGTGCTAACCTAGGTTAGCATGTGGGTAAAAACATGCTAACCTAATCAAACTAAAAATTAGAATGATGTGCTAACTTACCGTTTTCAAAAATTAGCATGAGACACTAACCTACTACAAGTGAAAATTCACATGAGGCGCTAACCTACCTCATGGTGAAACTTAGCATGATGTCTTAGCCTACCATAGATGAAAGCTAGCATAAGGTGCTTGTCTTCCATAGGTGAAATGTAGCATGAGCCGCTAACCTTCCATAGGTGAAATTTAGCATGAGGCGCTAACCTAGCACAGGTCAAAATGAGCACTACATGCTAACCTGCTGTAGGTAAAATGTGCCACCTAACCAAATTAAACTAGCATGATGCGCTAACTTACCATATTCAAAAATTAGCATGATTTGCTAACTTACCATATTCAAAAAATAGCATGATTCGCTCACCTTTCATAGGTAAAAAATTAGCATTAGGCGCTAACCCTGCTAAATGGTCTGTATTTATATAGCGCTTTACTATACCTGCAAGGTACCCAAAGTGCTTTACATGATACATCACATTCACCCATTCACACACACATTCACACACTGATGGCGGAAGCTGCCATGCAAGGCGCTAACCACGACCCATCAGGAGCAATTCGGGGTTAGGTGTCTTGCTCAGGGACACCTCGAGCACGACGGGGCGAGGATCGGACCGGCAACCCTTCGGTTTGCAAGACGGCCACTCTACCCACTGAGCCATGCCGCCCCTAACCTAGGTGAAAATCTGATAATTTCTTGGTAAATGAGACCATTTTGTTGATCTCTGGCTTCATCTCTCTGATGGTCACATGACAGATGTTGACTAAAAATGAGAATATAATCGATAAGTGGTTAAAGTAGGTTTTTGTCTGACGTTCCCGTGACGACGTGTTATCCCTCTACTGCTGCTTCAGTTTGTCCAAAGTTCCGTAACAACCCACCCGGTGATCTGTGCCGACTTTCTGGCTTCTGATCAGTTAATGAGAGTTTCTGACGGCGGCCACCAAGTCCTTCATGAATGAGTAAAACTGTCACTAAATCACACGTTTAATTTGCATTTCAAAGGCGGCCCGTCGGCTCGTATCGGTGTCAGCCTCTGAAGCAGCGCTGGGGTTTCTCTGCTGCACTCTGGAGGTAAGAACAAGGTCTTTGGGCCTCATTATGCGCCGCTTTCATCATCTGTAAAACACGAGTTCGCTGCTCACTGCTGCTCTTCATTTAGCTCGACAACACAAACATGTTCTCACCTGATCGCCGGCGTTTAGGCGGCGCTAACGACGAGCTGCTCATCTCCAGAGAGCGGCTCTCTAATCTATATTTCATCATGTCGACACTCAGTGTGTCGAGGCCAAACCGACTCTCTAAACTCACCTCTCGTCTCCGGCTTCTTCGGAATGTCGGTGAAACCGTTCACGTCCATTTTCTCTTTTTTCTCCGAAGTCTCCATCATCGAGGACTGGAAAAAGAACAAAAAAATAAAATAAAAATGAACTTTATTTACAGAATACACAAAACTTTGATTAAATCCTGACCTGATGTCAAGGGATTAAAGACTATCAAAAACAATTAGCCTGATGTGCTAATCTACTGTAGCACTACGTACTAATCTGCTTTAGGTAAAAGAAATTAGCACGACACGATAACTTATGGAGGTGAAAGGTGAAAATTAGCCTGCTATGCCAACCTACCATAGGTGAAAATTAGCCTGATGTGCTAACATACCATAGGTGAAATTTAGCATGATGCACTAACCTACTGTAGCACCATACACTAATCTGTTTCAGATAAAAACAATTTGCATGACATGCTAGCTTATGTAGGTGAAAGGTGAAAATCAGCATGAGGCTCTAGCCTACCATAGATGAAGCCTGGCATGAGGCGCTAACCTACCATGGGGGGACATTAGCATGAAGTGCTAACTTGTTGTAGGTAAAAATGTGCTAACCTCACCAAAGTAAAAAGTTTACACAGTGCACTAACTGACATAGGTAAAAAAAAAAATAGCATGAATTGCCAATGCCAATGTAGTTAAAATTAGCCTAACGTGCTAACTTACTGTAGGTGAAATTAGTACAATGTCCTGATCTACTGATACTAAAAATTAGTATGATGCACTAATCTAACATAGCTAAGATTAGCCAGACAAGCTAAACTAATTCAGTGTAAAATGCACTAATATACCCAGGTTAAAATTAGCATGTCATGCTAGCTTACAGTAGGTCAGTTTTACAAATGGTAAATGGAGCGTCATGCTAAATTTTTTTACCTATGATAGCTTAGCATATTGTGTTAATTGCTATCTAGCTAGCATGTCATACCAGAATTCTATTCATTGATGCCCTAAGGCCAGAATTTGATATCAGTGGATTTAATGAAAACACATCTGTAGGAAAATGAGGCTGTGCAGAAAGAAAACTAGTAGATATTGTTAAAACATTATTCAAAGCTTAATATGCAGACATTTTTAAATAAAAAAACTCTAAATGTTATCAAATAAAACCCAGCTACGTCATAAATATTCATTCTAGGTGCTTCAATATTTGCCTGTAGACAAAAGGTCAGAGGTTACAGTTGTTGGGTTTGTCTCTGTAATAAATTACTGCTGTAAAATCCTCATGAGGAGTTTCCAGAGATGAACACTGGAGACACTGAAGTGGAAATAAAATCAGAATAAATGGGTGCAAACCTTCA